>NW_006292920.1:0-1832 GCF_000327345.1 Myotis davidii | reverse complement strand
CTGATCACCCACTACTGCCGTTCCATTCTGGCCTGATCACCCACAACTGCCCTCCCCTCTTGGCCTCTAACTGCCTCTACCTTGGCCCCGGCACCATGGTTTTGTCCAGAAGAACGTCTGGAAGGTCTCCTGGAAGGTCTCCCAGTCTAATTAGCATATTACCCTTTTATTAGTATAGATATGCTGAGAGAAGGTCAGATGTTATGGAGGTTGTATTGTGGAACTCTTTCTCTTTTCCATTTCTTACAATAAGGGTCATTCTCTAACTCTAGCAATCATATTGGGCCTGAAAACTTGGTTCAAAAATATCATTATGAACCATTTGCATGTTGATGTAAATTAGATTATTGACAGTAGAGTGAGCTATATTAGTGGGCTCCTGGGGGAGAAACAACTCTCTTGTTTTCTTGAAATCACTGGATCTTCCATGGAAAATTGTTTTCCTATTATATACTCTTGGTAATATTATAATGCAGTAGAATTGTTTACATACTTTTTATTCTGTGCTGTGACAGTTGTATTTCTTAATCAGTAGTTTTACATAATTAAAAACATCATAAGCCTAAAATTATAGACAGAGTTGAGTTATCTTTGGAGAACATCTGGGTATCTTTGAATAATCACCTGACATCTGAGTCCAGCAGCAGCCCCCAGATTGACTACAGTCAGATTGTCACAGCCTCTTTTTAGTCAGCAATGTCTGAAAATAAATTTACCATCTGAATTTTATTCTTTGTGACTAGAGTTCATGACTAGAGTGATCAGAGTTGCTGGTTTGTCTGGAGATAGTTATAGTTTATACCTATAATTATTTGTAGTGCCACTTTTACCCTTAAAATGTCCCAGTTTGCCCAGCTGGTGTGGCTCAGTGGTTGAGCATCACCCTATGAACCAGGAGGTAACAGTTCAATTCCCAGTCAGAGCACATGCTCAGGTTGCGGGTTCCATCTCCAGTGTGGGGCATGCAGGAGGCAGCCAATCAATAAAACTCTCTCAACATTGATGTTTCCAGCTCTCTCTCCCTCTCCCTTCCTCTCTGAAATCAATAGAAACAAATTTTTTAAAAAATGTCACAGTTTAAATGATAAAGATATGGTTATCCTTTGACAATGGACAAGCACCATTTTAAACATCAAATACTGTGCTGGCTGCTGTTTTGTGGGGACACCTCAAGAAAAAATATCTCATTGACTCTAGTTATCTTTTCCTTCATTGTAAGGCAGAAGGAAGAAAAGAATGTCAAGTTGACAGGTTTCAGAGTCATTGGCAAGACATTTTACTACTCACAAGCTTTTTAGATATCCTTCACTGCCTTGGAATAGGGTAATTAATGGAAGCTCTTTCTTTTCCAATATTGCTTCCATTCTGATGTGCAACTTTGGTTTCCAAGGCTCTGCATTGAGAAGGAGACTCCTGATCATTTTAAATATCTTTGAAACCTGACATCAAAGAGCCCTTTTCTTGCCTATTTCCTTCCCAGTACTTCTTCATTCTGATGTTCTTTTTTTTTTTTTTTTCATTTTGAAAACTTCTTGACCCAACTGTGAGGTTAATGTCCTACAACTTTCTAGAAATTCTCTTTAGGAGAAGTGTTCTCAAAAACAGAAAAAGCAGGCATGATTTGTCAGCAATAAAGCCAGGAACATTTTGACATGGAGCTACATTTTTAAAATATGTGATGTCACACACACACACACACACACACACTCACACACACACTCACACACACACACACACACACACACACACCAAACAAACTAAAGGACAATAAAAGCTTATTTTTCTTTTTTTTTTTTTTTTAACACTAGAAAATGTTTATTAAATAATAAAAC
>NW_006292919.1:0-275 GCF_000327345.1 Myotis davidii | reverse complement strand
TTCAATTTCTTCAGTAGTTATTGGCCTATTCAGATATTTTCATTCTTATTGAATGAATTTATGACTTTTTATTTTTCTAAGAATATGTCCATTTCATCTAGGTTGTCCATTTTGTTGGAATAGAGTTGTGCATACTATTTTTTCAGAATTGTTTGTATTTCTATAGGATCAGTTGTTACTTCACCGCTTTCATTTCTGATTTTGTTTATTTGGGTCCTCTCTCTTTCCAGCCTGGCTATAGTTTCATCAATATTGTTTATCCTTTCAAAGAACCA
>NW_006292918.1:0-211 GCF_000327345.1 Myotis davidii | reverse complement strand
AACAAAAACAGATCCAGAGACAGAGAAGCAGCAGTCAGACCATCAAACCTCAGAGGAAAGGTAGACAGGGTGGGGGTAAGAGGGAGAGATCAACCAAAGGCCTAGCATATAGGCCTAACCAATGGACACAGAAAACAGGGGGGTAAGGCCATGAGTGGGGGGATGGGGGTCAATGTGAGGATAAGGACACATATGTAATAACATAATCAAT
>NW_006292917.1:78090-81635 GCF_000327345.1 Myotis davidii | reverse complement strand
TCTGCCTATATCGCCGCCATCTTCTGAAGTCTCTGTAGTTTATTTCTAATTTCATTCTATTGTGATCTGAGAATATGCTTGAAATGATTTCAATCTTCTTGAACTTGTAGAGATTTTTTTTGTGTCCTAACATGTGGTCTATCTTTGAGAATGACCCATATCCACTTGAGAAGAATGTATACTCTGCAGAATTGGGGTCAAATATTCTATAAATGTCAGTTAAATCCATCTGATCCATTGTGTCCTTTATAGTCACTGTTTCCTTGTTAATTTTTTTTTTCTGGAAGATATGTCCTGTGAAGTCAGCAGGGTGTTGAAGTCCCCTACTATGACTGTATTGCTGTTAATCTCTCCATTAAAGTCCTCTAGAAGTTATTTCATATTTAGGTGCTCCTATATATCAGTTGCATATATGTTTACCAAGGTTATATACCGTTGTTGGATGTATCTCTTTAGTTTCATATGGTAACCTTTGTTGTCTCTTGTGACAGCCTTCATTTTGAAGTCTATTTTGTCAGATATGAGTATTGCAGCTTTTTTTTTTTTCATTTCCATTTGCATGGAAAATGTATTTCCATCTCTTCACTCTTATCCTGTGAGAATATTCTGTTCTGAGGTGGGTCTCTTGTAGACATCATGTAATTGGGTCATGTTTTGTTTTGTTTTTAAATTCATCTAGCTATCCTATGTCTTTTGGTTGGGTCATTTAAGCCATTTACATTTAGTTATTTTTGATAGGCACTTATTTATTGCCATTTTAATCCTGTATGCCCATGTTTCTCTCTATCTTTTTCTTCTCATTATAGCAGTCCCTTTAGCATTTCTTGCAGTGCTGGTTTGGTGATGATAAAGTACTTTAGCCTTTTTTGTGCATCAGAAGCTCTTTATTTCACCATCTATTTTGAATGATAGCCCTGCTAGATATAATAATCTTGGTTTCAGATTTTGCTTTTCATTATCTTGAATACTTCATGCCATTCCCTTCTGGCCTGTATAGTTTCTGATGAGAAATCAGCTAATAGCCTCATGGGAGCTTCTGTGTAGGAAACAAATTGATTTTCTCTTGTTGTTTTTAAGACTCTCTCTTTGTCTTAAATTTTTGGCATTTTAATTATAATATGTCTGGGTGTGGGCCTACTTGGATTCTTCTTGTTTGGTATTCTCTGTGCCTCCTGGACTTGTGTGACTTTTTCCTTCACTAGTTTAGGGAATTTTTCTGCCGTTATTTCACAAACATGTTCTCTATCCCTTACTCCCTTTCTTCTCTTTCTCACACTCCTACTTTTCAAATGTTGTTATGATTCATTTTATCCCATAGCTTCCTTAAGCTGTTCTCCTGTTTTTTAATTATTTTTTTTCTTTTTAGTTCTCTGATTGATTTTTTCTACCCTGTCTTCTAATTCCCTGATCTGATTTTCAGCTTCCCCTAATCTGTGTATTTCTTCCACTGTGTTCTTTATTAGTGCTATGTCATTCTTCATAGTTACTATATCTTTTCTCATGCTCATGAACATCCATGTAATCATTATGTCTGATACATTTCTTACCTCCACATTTAGTTCTTCTTCTGAAGAAATGCCTTGTTCTTTCATTTGGGACTTATTTTTTTGTCTTCCCATTTTGGCTGCCTCTTTGAATTCATGATTATGTATTAGGTAGATCTAGTACATCTTCCAATCTCTAGTGCAGGACAGTGTCAAATACTGTTTCTGACTAATTAGATCAGGCAATGACTCAAAGCCTCCCAGAGACCTGCCTCTGCCTGTAGACTTACTGTATTCAAACTTGAGTTGCCTCAGACTATCGCCCACAGGTGGGGCAAGAGGTTTTCCAACAAGGTGTGGGCAATTGCTTCTGCCTGGAGGCCAAACGTTATTCTCAGTCTCTTAATGGGCCTTAGAAACTACACAGGGTGGGCATGGGATTTTCCAATAGGGTGGGGCAATTGCCTCCCCCCCAGGTAAAAACTGCCTGGATGGCAAAGTTCTCCTGCAGCATGAGGGAATGACCAGGGTTTCTGCCCTCCAAGACACAACCCCAGAGCCACCAAACCTGGTTTCTCCTCACACAGCTCCAACCCATCCTGCCATTCCTCTGCCAGAGCCCAAGTGAGTGGCTGCACACTAAATTTTTGCATTGGTCCTTTAAGAGGGCACCTACATTCTCAGCCATTTCTTCCTGACAAATAACAACCCTGCTGATTATCATAATCACATGTTCTGTGGGCACCTTTTTCAGTTCTGGACTGGAGTGCCCAGCTTGGGGTTTAGACACAATGGTTCTCAGTGGGAACCCCCCACAGCTAAGATATCCCTCTAGGACTTCAGCTGCTGTCTGTGGGAGCCTGGCCAGACCTTTTGTGGTCTCCACTCTTTATCCTTAATTATCAGGGTTCTTTCCAGTTAGTCTTCAGTTGATTTTTCAGGATTTCTTTTTTTCTGCATTTTAGTTGTATTTCCAATTTGGTCCTGGGAGAATGTCAATGTAGATTCCACTTATTCTACCTCCATTTTTAATCCTCCTGTATGTTTAATGTTGTAATAAGCTGCCAAACTGTTTTGCAGAGTGGCTTTATGTATGAGAGATCACCACTACCAATGTATCAAAGATCCAGTATCTCTGCATCCTTACCCACATTTGGTATTTTTATTTTCATCATTTTAATAGATGTGGTATGATATCCCTTTGTGGTCTTAATTTTAATTTCCCTAATGTGTAATTGTGGTGAACATCTTTTGTTTTCTTATTTGCTAACTGTATATCTTCCTTGGTGAAATTACTCTTTGTACCCATTTTCTAATTGGATTGTTTGTTTTTTAATGATGAGCTTTTAGTGTTCATTATATATTATAGATGAGTCATTTGTAAGATATGTAGTTTGCAAATTTTCTCTCAATCTGTAGTTTATGTTTTCAGCCTCTTAACATGGTCTTTTATAGAGCAAAACATTTTACTTTGCTCTTTTTTTTAATAGCTTTTGTATTTGGTGCCATTTCTAAAAACTTTTCATGAAGCATAAAACCTGAAGTTTTCTCCTATGTTGGATTCTAAAAACTTTATAGATGTATATTTACACTTAAATCTATGATCATTTTTTAGTTAATTTTCATACATGGTATAAGATTTAGATCGTGGTTCTTTTTTTTTACCTATAGATATGAAATTGTTCCAGCACCATTTGTTGAAAACATTATTTTTTCTCTACTGAGTTGCTTTTTCACTTTTGTCAAAAATCAATTGGGTATATCTATGTGAGTCTGTTATTGTGTTTGCTATTCTGGCACATAGATTCATGTGTCTACCCTTCCTCCAATATTAAATAGTATTCTTTACTGTAGCTTTAAAAAAAATTTAAATCAGGTACACTAATTTTTCCCATTTCATTCTTCTTTTTTGAAATTGTTTTGGTTATTCTCGGTCCTTTGTCTTTCAATACAAATTTTATAAAAACCTTTGTTGTATCTATAAAACATCTTGCTGAGGTTCTTGATAGAAATTGTGTTAAACCTATATACCAATTTGAAAAGAATTTACATTTTTACTAT
>NW_006292917.1:67960-78050 GCF_000327345.1 Myotis davidii | reverse complement strand
CCTTTTTAAAAATCTTCTTTGATTTATTTCCTTACTGTTTTATAATTTTCATCACATAACTTCTGTAAATGTTTTGTTGGATTTATTTCTATGTATTTTAAATAATTAGAAATGGTATTGTACTTAAAATTTTGCTTTCCACATGTTGTTAATATATATAAAACAATTGATAATTGTATGTTAATCTTATATTTTGTAACCATGCTGGATTCACTTATTGGTTTCAAAAGGTTTTTGTAATTGTTTTGAGATTTTCTACACTGATCACTGTGTCATCTTCAAATAGAGATGGTTTATTTATTCCTTATACAAATTGATTTTAAAAATCTGTATAATTTTGCATGTCTGATATATAGTTAATGATTTTTTGCCAATCAGAATGTCTTTTTTTCTGCCTTATTGCATTGGCTAAAAATTATAGTTTTGTATTGAATAATATGGTGAGAATGGACATCTTTGCCTTATTTTCCAATCTTAGCTTGACAGCATTTAGCCTTTCACTATTAAGTGTGAAATTGAGAGGTTTTGTGTTTGTTCTTGTTTCTGTTTTTGTAGATGTTCTGAGTCAAGTTGAGCATTTTACCCTTAATTCTTAGAGTTTTCTGAAGGAATTTTTAAAATCATGAATGGGCCTAGCCAGCATGGCCCAACAGTTTAGCTCCGACCTATAAACCAGGAGGTCATGGTTCAATTCCCAGTCAGGGCACATGCCTGGGTTGCAGGTTCAATCCCCAGTGTGGGGCATGGAAGAGGCAGCCTATCAATGATTCTCTTTTATCATTGATGTTTATGTATCTCTCTCTATCTC
The DNA here is from genome assembly GCF_000327345.1 of Myotis davidii. Taxonomy (NCBI): domain Eukaryota; kingdom Metazoa; phylum Chordata; class Mammalia; order Chiroptera; family Vespertilionidae; genus Myotis; species Myotis davidii. The sequence continues at coordinate 77,242 of NW_006292917.1, read as the reverse complement.
CTTTCCTTTCTGAAATCAATAAAAATATATTTTTAAAAATCATGAATGGGTGTTGAATTTTGTCAAATGTTTTTTCTGCATCTATTAATTTTAGCATGTGATTTTTCTTCTGTAGCCTGTTAATATGTCTGACTATATAGATTGATTTTAAAAATCTGTATAATTTTGCATGTCTGATATATATTTAATGATTTTTTAAAATTTGAAGCAAATATGAAATGAGGTAATTTTCTTTAAATTGTAAAAATAATAGTTAAAAAATTACACAGACAATTAAAAATGTAAGCAGAGTGTTAGCAATCAGGTAATTAATAAAATACTTGGCAGAGGGACATAGCTACAAAGACCAGTAAGAAAGTACAGTAGTATTCAACCCTGACTTCACAATAGAATAAAATAGAAAGTTTTACAAAATGTTCTTGACTATGATTTAATTGATCTGGTGTAGTCCCCAAACATTGTTTTTTTAAAGCTACCCTGGTGATTATCTTGTACAGCCAATGTTAAGAACCACTGGTATGGTGGAAAAAAACCTAGTGAAGTGGACTTTGAAGTCAGATCTGAGTTCAGATCAGAGTCTTACAGCTTATTAGTTGCATGGCCTTGAGCAAATTAGTGACATCTACACTAATAAAAGACAAAGATGCTAATTGACCATACCTTCGCTATGCTCACCAGCCAATCAGAGTGACTATATGCAAATTAACCCAACCAAGATGGCGGTTAATTTGCATATGCCAGCTGGGAGTGAAGCCTGAAGACAATGTAGAAGGAAGCCAAGCACTGCAGAAAGGAGCAAAGTAGAGGCGGCAGAGACAGGAATGGAGCCAAGGCAGTCGAGACAGGAGATAGGAGTGGAGCCAGGGTGTGGTGGGCAGCGGGAGGCAGGAGGCAGAGGGAGGCAGGAGGTGGAGGGAGGAGGCAGGAGGCAGTGGGAGGCGGGAGGCAACGGGAGGTGGGGCGAGGCAGGAGGGAGCCAAGGCAGCAGAGGCGGGAGCAAAGCCCTATTCTTGCAGGAATCTTCCTGCAATGGGCCTTTAGTTTATCTATAAAATAAGGATAATATAAGGGTTGTTTTGAAAAATAAATAAAAAATTATATGTAAAGTCCCTAGTAGTATGCATGTACCAGACTCCAAGAATATAGAAGTTTCATGTATAACTTATTGGAAATATCCATAGAGAGGGGAGCCACACCTTTTTTTCCCTTTTAATCATTTTTTCCATCTTACTGGTTGAAATGTGAGTAACATGATTTGTGTTCAAGCAGTTATCTATATCAGAAAGTATAAGCCTTGTATTGAGAAGGGCACAACAACAAGACAAACTGGAGTCTGGTGGTCAGCCCTGGGAAACTTCCTTATAAACTTCTTTTTTGTAATAGAGAAATAATCTTATACTTTCTTTGAGCCACTATTTAGAGTTTCTTTACTTGCTCTGTTCTACCTGATACAACAGAAAAATGATTCAATATATAGTCATTATTGAGTAACTCTTGGTGGGCCAAATACTGAGAGGAATCCTTAAAATATGAGAAGTAGTTGGGTTCTGATTAAATAAGAAAACCACTGTCTAGGACATACATAAGGGAGCATGGTAAAATAATTCTTATAGATAGTGAAAGTACGTCAGGAGTTCTTCATGCCAAAAGGCAAAACGTAGGTTGAAAAAGTGGTCTTAGAGGCAACTATTCAATATCACAGGAAGAAAGTCCAAAAGACTCAGTTTTTGTTCATCCCCTCTTCCTACCACATGGACCAGCAAGCAGTAACAGGGGATCTGTCTTCAAGTAAAAGCAATGAGTGTAAGAGGTTAAGGCTATGAGATAATCTAGTATCCTGAGTGGTGGGCAATTGCCAAGCAGATGTATTTATGAGGAATAAAGAAGCACACAGATTCATCAAGGTTCCCATTCTATTGCATCATTTTCTCTATCTTATATACACTGAAATCAATAGCTACATCTATTCCCTCTATTCTCTTAAATGGGCTGCATAAACAGAGGGATTATACAGTCTAAAAAGAAATATCAACTACAGACAGAAGCATATCATAAGAGAATCATCAGACATTTAAGTAAATCAAATGCCATAAAATGGAGCAAATGAACTCAACAAATAAAAGGACTTTCATCAGAGAAATAGTCCTCAGAAAATGAATATAAAATTGTAATAACCTCAGAATGATAAAAAAGATACCACATTCATGAAATAAAAAGTAATTATGAAATAATAATAATAAGTAAATATGAAAATAAGAGGTTTTAAAAAATAAATAACTGGTTAAATTCTAATGTCAATAGATGGACTGAATGATTAGTTGTGATGGACACAAACAGAGATTAAATCAGTGATCTGGAAAATTGGCCTGAGGAATTCTCCCAGAGCATAAGATAAAGAATAGAGGGATAGAAAGTAGGAAAGAAAGGCACTAAAGATAGATCAATCAAGAAATTTTCACATTTGTCTCAGGAGTTCTGTTGAGTAAAAATGAAAAGAATGGATAGGATTGAATATTTGAAGAATATTTATCAAAACAAACAAAAACATTTCCAGAATTGAAGTCATGAATCCTCAGATTGAAAGGGACCTTTAAAATTCCAAGGAGGATGACTTATAAAAACAAGAACTGTAATTGACAAAACAATAACCTCTAAACCTAGAGATACCACAGGGGAAGTTTAGAGCATCAAGGAAAATAAGAAAATACTAAAAATTTTCTAAATGAAAATGAAGACAATGAAACAAGATATCAGACTTCCTATTAGCAACATAAAATGCAGGAAAGTAGTGGAGAAATATCTTTAAACTGTTGAGTGAAGATAATGTTGAACCTTGGATTTAATATCAAGCCAAAACTATCATATAAGTAAAAGGATGAAATAAAGGCGTTTTGTATGTATAAGAAATCAGAAACCTTACCACCCATAGAAACTCTCAGAATTATTAGAGAATATACATCATCAAGAAAATAATAATAATAATTTTTGGAAAGCAATGTTTTTTTAAAAAATAATACTTATTCATTCATATATTGCTTATATAATTAAAATTAAGTTTAAAAATATGAGATATTTTCTACCTTCCATCTGTAAGAAAGTTTAGCAAATGTAAAGTTTATGAAAGGTGTTACCCAGAGAAAGACAAGTGCCATATGATTTCACTTTTATGTGGAATTTCAAAAGCAAAATAAATGAACAAACAAAATAAAAACACACTCATAGACACAAAGATCAGAGGGATAGTTGCCAAAAGAAGAGAGATTGGGGGCTTTGGTGAAAAAAGGATTAAGAAGTACAAATTGGTAGTCACAAAATAGTCACAGGAATGTGAAGTATAGCATAGGAAATATAGTCAATAATATTGTAATAAATTATTGTATAGTGCCAGGTAAGTACTGGAAATATCAGGGAGACCACTTTGTAAAGCATGTGTTTGTCTAACAACTATGCTGTACACCTGAAACTAATGCAAAATAATATTGCATGCAAACTGTAATTGAAAAACAAACAAAAAATAAGTTACCCATAAGTTTTGCTCAAACTAAGCAAAACGTTGTGTTCTTACTCTACATTAACAATGGGGATGTGAATACTTATGTAGTTTTTTCCAGAAGTTTATGAGAGCATTAGGGTTTTCTAAACTTCCCTGTGCTCACTGGCCTCGTTTAAGTCCCAGTTAACAACTAGAAAGTACTTGCTCATCTAACGCCAGTCCCAAGGTTCATTCCTGGTCCAACATACCCTTATATGGAGCAAAGTATAAGAAGGCAGAAAACTACCCTACACAATATTGCACTTAAGATATTTCATTGCACAAAATATTTCCTGAACTTCTTCTATGTGCCAGGCTCTGAGCTAGGCACTGAGAGGTGCAATGATGAAAAGATAAACAAAGAGAAAGTGGAAGATCCTGTGTTTTTTTAAGAGTGGGCACTCTTGATTGAGTCCTTCAGAAAATAGAGAAGTTTTTGGATGAAGTTATTAAGCAAGAACATTGGTGAGAGACAGACCCAAACTGGTGTTTTAGGAAATTCAATAGAGAATACGGGAGGACTTTGTACCCCAAAAATCTGAAAGCAGGTAACCTAACTAGAAGCTAATGCAATAATTACAGGCATTTAGTGAAAGTGGTCTTATGGAAGTTGGGCAGCATAAACATGGGAATTTGGGCAAGGTTTCTGTAATCAAGTCTTAGAGCAGTGATGGTGAACCTTTTGAGCTTGGCGTGTCAGCATTTTGAAAAACCCTAACTTAACTCTGGTGCAGTGTCACATATAGAAATCTTTTGATATTTGCAACCATAGTAAAACAAAGACTTATATTTTTGATATTTACTTTATATATTTAAATGCCATTTAACAAAGAAAAATCAACCAAAAAAATGAGTTCGCATGTCGCGTGTCATAGGTTCGCCATCACTGTCTTAGAGAGTATATCTTTTTTTGCACATTTAAACTATAGTTCTTCCTCAAGAAGTCATGTCGCATAATGTAAAGAGCGTAGACTTTAACTGCATGACCCAAGCAGGTTACTTAATCTTCAGTTTACTGGTTATAAAATGTGGATAATAATAGGGCCAACTCTGTCGGAATTTGTAAGAATTCAATAAGATAACGCATACAAACTTCTGGGTCCACAGCTAGTGATATTAAATAATAACTATGATTCATTGAACTGTGCTTTAAAAATTACCCCCACAGGTATGGTATTGAATTTTTGTGTGTATGCCACATATTCCAGTTACTATGGCTGCAAAAATAATTACCCCAAAACTTAGAGGCATAAAGCAAACATTTATTATACTCCAGATGCTGTGGGTCAGGAAATTGGACAGGAGATAATGAGGATAGCTTGTTTCTGCTCCATAATGTCAGAACTCTCAGCCAAATACTCAAAGGCTAGGCTAGTTCACTCACAAGTCTGGTAGTTGATGCTGGCTGTCAGCTGGGGGCCTCAGTTCTCCTCCATATTGTGTCTCTATGTGTGGTCTCTCTACTTAGGCTTGTATGAGTTATCTCACAGCATGATGGCTGACTTCCAGAGATCAAGTGTGTCAAAGAAGCTGTTATCTTTATTATGATTTAGCTTCAAAAGTAATATAACATCATTTCTGCTGTATGTAGAATAGATCAGTCATAAGCCCCCATCCACATTTGAGGGGATGAAATATAGAGCCCTCCCTTCATTGGGAGGAACATTAAAGTCACATTTTAAGAAGAACACATGCAATGAGGGATATTACTGTAGTTATATATAAAAATACAATATTTCATATAATCAAAATTTGTAAGTTCAAAGGGTAAATGTCATATGGGATCCCAAAGTTCCCTCTCTGCCTATACAATGGTGAAATTGTTACTCTTAGTATCAGCTAGCATCCTTCAAAATTCTTTATCCCTCAAAACTGAAAATGTTTAAGGAAACACAAAAATACAATGGGGTAAATAAAGCCTATTACATAAATGGTATTGGGAAAACTGGACAGAGACATGCAAAAAATAAAACTAGACCACCTTCTGTCTTAGCTGTGTTTGCTCAGTGGATAGATAGATCATCGGCCTGTGGAATGAAGGGTCCCTGGTTCAATTCAGGTCAAGGACACATACCTTGGTTGCAGGTTCCCTGGTCCTGGTCAGGGTGCATAAAGGAGGGAACCAATCAATGTGTCTCTCTCACATTGATGTTTCTCTCCCTTCCACTCTCTCTAAAAATCAATGGAAAAATATCCTCAGGTGAGGATTAACAAAAAAACAAACAAAACAAAACCAAAAACCTAGACCACCTTCTTACACCGCACACAAGAATAAACTCAAAATGGATTAAAGACTTAAATGTTAGACTTGAAACCATAAAACTCCTAGAAGAAAACAGAAGCAGTAAAATTTAAAACATGTCTCTAAGTAAAGCTTTTTCTGATATATCTCCTCAGGTAAGAGAAAAAATAAACAAGTGGAACAACATCAAACAAAAGGTTTTGCACAGAAAAAGAAGCCATCAACAAAATACAAGGACAACCCACTGAATGAGAAGACATATTTACCAATGATACATCTAATAAGGGGCTATTATCTCAAATTTATTAAAACTCATATAACTCAACTCCAAAAACAAACAATGCAATGAAAAAATGGGCAACGGACCTGAATAGACACTTCTCCAGAGATGACATTCAGATGACCAATAGACATATGAAAAGATGCAAATTAAAACCACAATGAGATATCACCTCACATCTGTCCAGAATGCTACCATCAATAAATCAACAAACAAATGTTGGTATTTGGAGAAAAGAGAACTCTTGTGCACTATTTGGTGGGAATGCAAATTGGTGCAGCCACTATGGAAAGCAGTATGAAGGTTTCTCAAAAAAATTGAAAAATGGAACTGCCTTATGACCCAGCATTTCCAATTCTGGGTATATATCTGAAGAAACCCGAACATTGATTTGAAAGGATTTATGCACCCTTATGTTCATTGCAACATTATTTACAATAGCTAAGCTATGGAAGCAATACAAGTGTCCATCAATAAGAAAGTGGATAAAAAGGTGGGGTATGCCTAGCCAGCATGGCTCAGTGGTTAAGCATCAACCTATTAACCAGGTTTCAAATCCTAGTCAGGGCACATGCCCAGGTTGTGGGCTCAATCCCCATTTGTGGGTGTGCATAAGTCAGCTGATCAATGATTCTCTCTCATCATTGATGTTTCTATCTCTCTCTCCCTCTCCCTTGCTCTCTGAAATCAATAAAAATATTTTTATAAAAGTAGTGGCATGTATATACAATAGAATATCACTTGGCCATAAAAAAGGATGAAATCTTATCATTTGCAACAACAGCATTGATGGTCCTAGAGAATATTATGCTAAGTGAAATAAGTTAGTCAGAGAAGGACAAATACCACACTATTTCATTTATATGTGGAATCTAAAGAACAATATGAACAAACAAACTAAACAGAGACAGACTCATAGATACAGAGAACTGATGGTTGCCAGAAGGGATGGAGATTGGGGGACTGAGTGAAAAAGGTTAAGGAATTAAAGAAAAAAGTATGTCACAAAATAGTCATGGGGATGAAAAGTGCACCATAGGAACTATAGTCAATAATATCCCAATAACTATGTATGGTGCCATGTGGGTACTGGAAATATCAGGGGGAACACTTTACAAAGTATATGATTATCCAACCACTACACTGTAAGCCTGAATCTAATACAAAATAATATCAAATGTAAACTGTACTTGAAAAAAAATAATGAGTATGTTTTCCTCTTCCCAGATACTTGGATGGGGGCTCAAATTATTTTCATTAGAAATTATTGTATGTCAAATGAAATAATGTCCTCTCTACCTTGTATTTTGTGTTAAACATTTTATCTTCATTATTGTACTAACCATCATCACAACCTTGAGTGGCTATTATTGTGCCCATTTTACAAATTTAGATGAAAAGAGCTAGTGTAATAGTAGAATCGGGATTCGGGTATAAGTCAGAGACTACGAAGTCTAACTTTTCCCTGTTACAATCATTGCCTCCCCACTGGAAATATTTAAGTTGATAATAGGGATTATCAGATATTGTAGAAAGGGAATTATTTTACCAAGTGAGACGTTGGGTAAGAATATCTAAGATTTTTTTAAAATTCTAAGATTCTAAGTTTGTCTTATAAATTCATACATTTATTCTTTAACAACACAAAATTACTTCTAACCTACAGTATCTTATATGCTATAATATTGCAGGCTGTTAGCCCAGCCTTGAGAGTTCACCTATTCAGAGACACTTTATATAGGGATTAAGCCCATGAATTTTAGAGACAGACAGACCTTGATTTCATTCCTGACTTTGCCATTTAACTTCCTAAGTATTTGGATAAGACAGAATGAATTCACCTGCCAATAACAGAATGCCTAATGAAAAGTGGCTTAAACAACAAGTTTAGATGCAACACAATTCCAGGGCTTTTTCTTAATTCAATGGCTCATCAGAGATTCAGTGCTTTCCATTTAGCCCTTCTTCCCTTCCCACATTGTCAGCAATCTCTGTTCTTATGAGCCACAAAGTTACAGATGTTCTAGGCATACTATGCAGAACCATTCATTTCAAGTAACAGGGAAGACATTTCTTTCCATTAGTGTCTTTTAACTTTCAATGATAACCTCTCCCAGAAGCCTCTTAGCAGAATTCCCTTTAGGTTCCATTGACCAGGATTAGTCCCATTTCCATGGTGGAGGGGTGGATGCAATTACTAACAAGGGGAATGAGATCACTGATTGGCAAAAAGTAATCATGATTCACCTCCCAAGGACAAGAAAAAGTTCAGCCTTCCAAATAATGTCTACCCAGAGGAAGGTGAAAACAATGAAATTCTATTAATGAGGAAGAGGAAAGGACAAACAAGTTTTGCTACAGTACTTAACATTTCTGAGCCTCATAATGGGGTCCACATATACGTTTTTACTCAGAGAACTGTTGTTTCTATCAAATGAAATAAATCTTGTGAAATGCTCAATAAATGTAATTTATTAAGGTTGTTGCTGATGTTCATTTAGCTTTTAATTTGGTATCTTATAAATAGCTGTTCCTACCCATATTTCCCTTCTGTCTCCCAGGGCTTGACATCAATGCATTATTTCATGGCCAGAAGATGGCTATAGCATTTCTAGGAATCACATGCAGATAATGTCTCTGATCCTGTAAAATAGACATATTTATATTTATCTCAAATATTTGTTGTGAGGATTAAATAAGGTCATTCATATAAGAGGTCAATAAAGTTCTATAGTACTGGAAGTGTTAGCCATAGTGATCAGACAAGAAGAAGAAATAAAAGGCATCTAAATTAGAAAAGAAGAAGTAAAACTGTTAGTATTCACAGATCACATGATACTGTACATAGAAAACCCGAAAGATTCCATAAAAAAGCTGCTAGACTTAATAAATGAATTCATCAGTGTAGCAGGATACAAAATTAACACCCAGAAATCTATGGCTTTTTTATACACCAACAATGAACTCACAGAAATAGAAACTAAAAAAAAAAACAAACAACAAAAAACAATCCCATTTAACATTGCACCAAAAAAAGATACCCATGAATAAAATTAACTAAGGAGGTAAAAGATCTGTACTCGGGAAATTACAGGACATTGGAAAAATAGATAAAGGAAGACATAAACAAATGGAAGAACATACCGTGTTCATGGATTGGTAGAATCAACATCACTAAAATGTCCATACTATCCAAAGCAATTTATAGATTTAATGCAATACCCATTG
>NW_006292917.1:67121-67560 GCF_000327345.1 Myotis davidii | reverse complement strand
GTAAATAAACAAATGGGACTACATCAAACTAAAAAGCTTCTGCACAGCAAAAGAAACCATCAACAAAACAATAAGAAAGCTCACTGCATGGGAGAACATATTTGCCAATACTATTTCAAATAAGTGTTTAATCTCCAAAATTTACAGGGAACTCATACAACTTAACAAAAGGTAGTTAAACAATCCAATCCAAAAATGGATTTCCAATCCAATCCTAAATAGACACTTTTTGAAAGAAGAGGTACAGAAGGTCAAGAGACAAATGAAAACATGCTTCAAAGTCACTAATCATCTGAGAAATGCAAATCAAAAAACAATGAGGTACCAGCTCACATCTGTCAGAATGGCTATCATCAACAAACGATAAGTGTTGGCAAGGATGTAGAAAAGGGAACCCTAGTACACTGCTAGTGGGAATGCAGACTGGTACAGCTTCTAT
>NW_006292917.1:57274-67058 GCF_000327345.1 Myotis davidii | reverse complement strand
TGCCCATCAGCAGATGGAGTGGATTAAAAACCTTTGGCACATCTACACAATGGAATACTACACCGCTATAAAAAAGAAAGAACTTTTGCCATTTGCAACAGCCTGGATGGGACTGAAGGGCATTATGCTAAGTGAAATAAGCCAGTCGGAGAAAGGTAAATATCACATGATCTCACTCATATGTGGGATATAATGATCAACATAAACTGATGAACAAAAATGGATCCAGAGACAAGGTGGCACTGAACAGACTGTCCAACCTCGGGGAGACGGCAGGGGAAGGGGAGTTAGAGATCAACCAAAGGACTTGTATGCAAGCATATTAGCATGACCAGTGGACACAGACACTGGGGCAGTGGGGGCTTCCCCTTGGAGGTGGAAGTGGCTGAGGCAGGGTTAATCGGGGAAGAAAGGAGACATGTAATACTTCAAACAATAAAAAAGAAGTCAATACAGTTAATTATTGTTGCCAATCCTGACATCAATATCCTTTTGACAGTAAGTGGTGTAATGTCAAGCTCAGAGTAAGTAGTCAACAAATGGTAGCTGTTGCTGTAATTAAACATTTGCATTTCCAAACTGTGCAAGAAAGGGGTTGGGTAAATCTTTGTGATCTTGGGCTAAGTAAAAATTTCTTACATACAACTGCAAAAGCACAATTGACAAAAAAAATAGATACCTTGTACTTCATAAAAATGTAAAACTTTTGCGTAGCTGGCATGGCTCAGTGGTTGAGTGTCTACCTATGAAACAGGAGATCAGGATTTGATTCCTGGTCAGGCACATGCCTGAGTTGTGGGCTTGATCCCCAGTGTGGGGCATGCAGGAGGCAGCTGATCAATGATTCTCATCATTGATGTTTCTCTCTCTCTCTTCATTCTTCTCTCTGAAATCAATAAAAATATATTTTAAAATATGTAAAACTTCTATATGTCATATTATGCTACCAAGAAAGTGAAAAAATAACTCATAGAATGGGAAAATATATTGTCAAATCATATAGCAGACAAGGGACTTGTATGTAGGATATATAAATAACTCATGCAACTTAAAAATAAAGAAATGATGCAATAAAAATGAGCAATGGATATGATAGACATTTTTTTCATATAAGATATACTAGTAAAAAAGGCCAATAGGCACATGAAAAGATGCTTAATATCATTAGTCATTAATAAAATGCAAATCAAATCCAAAATGAGGTACTATTTTGCACTCACTAAGATGCAAGAATCATAAAGAGATAATGAAGTGATTTGCTAAACAAAACCCCACCATAGTGGGAGGGAAGGCACTGCCTTTTAGACTTGAGGCTCATGAAGAGATGCTTGGTTTGCTTGTTTATTTTTTATTGAATGCATAGGGGTGACGTCCTATATAATAAAGAGCTAATGTGCTAATTAAACCAGACAGCAGAACGACCTTCGGGAATGACCCTCAGAAACGACCAGTGGGTGGGGCCATGGGGCAGCAGGGCAGAGAGGCAGCTGGGGCTGCGAGGGCCGAGCCCCTTGCATGAATTTTGTGCATTGGGCCTCTAGTTATTTATAATAGCCCATTAAATAAATGGGTAAACAAAATGCATTATATTCATAATATGGAATATTATGCAGCCATAAAAGAAGTCAAGTACTAATACATGTTACAACATGGATAAACCAAGAAAATATTCTAAGTGAAGGAAGCCAGAAATGAAAACTCATATGTTATATGTGTCCACTTATATGAAGTAATCAGAATAGACAAATTCATAGAGACAAAAAAACAACAACTGATTAATAGTTGCCAGGGGTTAAGGGTAAGAAGAAATGAGATTTGGCTGCTAAAAGGTATAGGGTTTCTTTGTGGAATGACAAAAATATTCTACCATAGATTGTGCTGATGATTGCACAGCTCTGTGAATATACTAAAAACCATTGAATTCCACATTTAAATGGATTAATTTTGTGGTATATGATTATATTTCAATACAGCTATTTTTAAAAAAGAATGGACCATGTCTTGTTAGAAATACAAAGATAAATAAAACAGCTATTTCCTTATGGCACTCACTATTTATAAGGAGAGCTAAGATATGTACAAAAAAGCATGTATGACTCCATTTTATGTCTCCACCCTTGTGTCTTTTTTATTCCACTTTCAATTTGTGATATTTATTTGTATTTTATTTATTTCTACAAACCACTTCAAATTCTATCTGGGACAAGGTGGGGTATTAAGTAAACAAATGGCTTCAAATAGTGATGATACAAGGTATAAAGTGTTCAGTGTCATAAATACTAAACTAAAGTACTATGGGAGGAAGTAAAGAACATTTCTGGATGGGTTAAAACAAGAGTACCCCACCTCCCAGAGCATTTTGTTGCCCATGCTCCTCTAAACAGTCATGGAAGAAAGAAGACAGGGGACATAAAAATAGATCCCAGAGGGCCTGGCTGGTGTCACCCAGTGGTTGAGCATCGACCTATGAACCAGAAGGTCAGGGGTCAATTCCCGGTTGCGGCATATGCCCGGGTTGTTTGCTCGATCCCCAGTGTGGGGCGTGCAGGAGGTAGCCTATCAGTGATTCTCTCTCATCATTGATGTTTCTATCTCTCTATTCCTCTCCCTTCTTCTCTGAAATCAATAAAAATATATTTTAAAAAAAATAGATCCCAGAGGTACATGAGCAGAGATAAGCCAGTTAGTTCATGTATGTTCAAATGTGATGAACTTAGAGAACATGGGCTGTATTGAGGACCCCATTCTCAGGTGGTTTGATCTCTGCTGGACTATAGCCTGGGCTGCCCCTAACCTAATGGTAAGATAATTAATGCAAGCCTCTTAAGTTGGAGTGTGCTGCAGCCTACAACCTGCACTTGACCAGACTGAGCATGTGAAAACATGAAGTTCTTGAACCATTATGCAGGCTTACTGATAAAGGGTCAGATATTTGGAGGTGAGTTTTCAGCACAGCAGCTTCAGGTTGAATTCAGCTGTTGGTGAAGCAAGCAGGCACTGGGCTCTCTGCTCAGAAACTGTCAGAAGCATTATAATTAAACCTCCCCGCCTCCCCCTGACTAGGGCTGACAGCTGTGAGAGCAGAGATGCTATGAAAAGGCACATATATTTTCAAATCAATTCTGATCCAGGAAGGGGGTGGGAATCATTCCACCTCCACAATTTCAACAACAAAGAGCAATTCTATTCCTGGGAAACCCATGAGTCAGAGATACTAAAGGCACCTTAAATGAGAGAAGTGTTTCTCCACATTTGGAAAGAGATATGGCAGTTTCTTTTTTTTTTCCTTTTTATTCTATCACCATTTATCCCCCATACTCTCTTCCACCTCCCCCGCAACCCCTGCAATCATCATACTGTTGTTCATGTCCATCAGTTTTTCTCCTTTTTTTATTTTTTACTCAATCCCCCCTACATCCCCTAACAGAGCAATCTGCCTGCTATCTATGAGGGTTTCTCTATTTTGCTTGTTAGTTCAGTTTTTTCATTAAATTCCACATATGAGTGAGATCATGTGATACTTATCTTTCTCTGACTAGTTTATTTCATTTAGCATATTGTTCTCCAGGTCCATCCATGCTGTCACAGAGCGTAAGAGAAACTTTTTTACAGCCAAGTGGTATTCCATTGTGTAAATGTATCACAGTGTTTTTTTTTATCCACTCATCTACTGATGGGCACTTAGGGTACTTCCAAATCTTGGCTATTGTAAATAATGCTGCAATGAATATAGGGGTGCCTATTGTTTCTTTGCATCTATGATAACATACCTTTAGAACGTCAGGGTAACTTCTAACTTTTCTTTTTCTGGACCCCTCAGGGCACAACCAATGCACCAGGGCTGAGACCACAAATTCCCTCATTGTTATTGTTATCATAGGTAACACCTATGAATCCTGTACCCACCTATGTAAAAGAAGCATGTGTCTATCATTTTACTTTTTATCCAATACCAGAGGTTTCCCCTCTTTGTTTTCTCCAACCTCCCTAATCTATCACCAATGGATCTCATGTAATCCACTTATGTCTTCTCTTTTTATGCTAATTTATAAAACTAGGTGAAAAAAACACCATTCTTCATAGCATTATCTCAATACGTTGAGATTCTGCTTCCCAGCAATTGTCGGCAGGCTTAAATAAACTCACAAAAATTCTATATAAGTTTCATTCATTCTATATGAATGTTTCTTACTTTAACATATTAAAAGGGTCATATACCATGATCAAATGAGATTTATTCCAGGGTTGCAAGGATATTTCAACATCTGCAAATCAATTAATGTGTTACTCAATATAAACAAAACAAAGGATAAGAATTATATCATCTCAATAGATGCAAAAAAAAAGCATTTGGCAAAATTAAATGTCAATTTATGTTAAAAATATTTAACAAAATGAGTATAGAGGTCATGTACCTCAACATAATAAAGACCATGTGTGACAAACCACACTCAACAGTGAAAAGCTGAAAACTTTTCTTCTAAGATCAAGAAGAAAACAAAAATTCCCATTCTTACCACTTTTATTCAACATAATATTGGAAGTCCTAGTCAGACAATTGGGGGGAAAAAAAGAAATAAAACATCCAAATTGGAAGGACAGTATAAAACTGTCATGATTAGCAGCTGTGATAGTATATATAGAAAAGCCTAACACCTCCCCCAAAATACTTAAAATACAGTTATGTGGCCCTAGCTGGTTTTGCTCAGTGGTTGGAGCATTGGCTTCCAGATTGAAGGGTCCGGGCTTCGATTCTGGTCAAGGGCAGCTACCTCCATTGCAGGATTGATCCCCAACCCCAGTCAGGATACATGTGGGAGGCAACCAATCAATGTGTCTCTCTCACATTAATGTTTCTCTTTCTGTCTCTCCCCCCTCTTCCACTGTGTCTAAAAATCAATGGAAAATATATCCTCCAGTGAGGATTAACAACAAAAAAATACAATTATGCACCACATAATGACATCTTAGTTAACAGCAGACTGCTATAGCCCAGCTGGTGTGGCTCAGTGGTTGAGCATAGACCTATGAATCAGGAGGTCATGGTTTGATTTCTGGTAAGGGCACATGCCCAGGTTGTGGACTCAATCCCCAATCCCTGGTGTGAAGCATGCAGAAGGCAGCCGACCAATGATTCTCTCATCATTGATGTTTCTACCTCTCTCTCCCAATCCCTTCCTCTCTGAAATTAATAAAAATCTTTAAAAAAACAGACTGATATACAATCTCACATGAATTTATAGAGCTAAAAAAGAGTGATCTCATAGCCATCACAATGTCATAGCACAACGCTTTTCACAAATGTCATTATGTTAAAACTAGAGGCCCGGTGCACAAAAATTTGTACACTCGGGGGGGCGGGGTCCCTGAGTCCGGCCTGTGCCCTCTCACAGTCTGGGACCCCTTGGGGGATGACCACCTGCTGGCTTAGGCCCCAGGGGATTGGGCCTAAACTGGAAATCTGAAATCCCTCTAGCAGCCCGACAGCTCTCGGAGGATGTCCACTTGCCAGCGGGGAGCAGACCTAAGCTGCAGTGGGACATCCTTAGCACTGCTGAGGACGCAGGAGAGGCTCGCACCACCACCACTGTACTGGCAGCCATCAGCCTGGCTTGTGGCTGAGCAGAGCTCCCCCACATGAGAGCGCACTGACCACCAGAGGGCAGCTCCTGCATTGAGCGTCTGCCTCCTGGTGGTCAGTGTGTGTCATAGTGACTGAAACTTTGTTGCCGTCACTGGGGCTGAGAGCCGGTTCCAGCTCACTCTAGCTCTGAGGCCACAGCCTGCTGAAAGCAGGTATCTGGGGTTTGTTTAGCTTCTATAATTGAAATTTTGTTGCTTTTGGAGCTCAGAGCCAGGCCGTGGCAGGCAGGGAACCTTGGCTTCCTCCATCACTGGAGCAAGCAGGCCTCCTGCTCACTTCAGCTGTGTGGCTGCCAGCCGCCATCTTGGTTGGGTTAATTTGCATATTGTGCTGATTAACCAATGGGAGGCATAGTAAAGATATGGTCAATTACCATGTTTGTCTATTATTAGATAGGATTGTCTACAGTATTCAGAACTATAACATGCTGTTCAAGTTTGCAGCCTAGAAACTGCATGGAAACAGAATTTTTCACCCTAAAATAAGTCTATTTGGCATAAGTATTATTTCATGCTGGTTAATTGTAAGAAACAGAAGACTTGGGAGAAGTTCTGAAAACCAAGTATAAGTTACCCTTTGTAAAATGCATTTACATTTATAATGGAAATCTCCATTTGTAAGGGTATTTCCTTCCCTGTTCCAGCAAGGGGGGATGACCTTATCTTTAGAAACTTATCAATGCAGAAGACAATGACAAACCTGAATAATAACCTGTGGGGGCCCTGACCACAGTATGCAGGATGTTCAAAACCCATGTGCCATACACATACAAGAAGACAAATATCAGTATGCGCACTACACAGACGAACTCTGATAACCCACCTATTTTGTGTAACACTGATGTCATTTATTGGCAAGAAGCCTCTTTTGTTTGAGTTGGTATAAAAGGTGCTATCGAACAGTCGGGTGGCCAGCTGCTTTGCTTGCAATAAAGCATGTCCCATCTACCCGAGGTTGCTAAGGTCTTCTTCCAGTTCCCAGCTTCCAAGGAAGTCCCATGCCTCGCAGAAGGGCTGGGACCCAGCACAACCTTACTCTATTTACTATGCTTTTAATGGTAAAATCTCATAACTAACTCCCCCCACCTCCAATATCTTCCTTTGTCTTCAGCTGAAGATGGTGTTTAACAAGGTAGCTTCTGCCATTTTCGCAAATTACTCAGCTTTCCTGGCTCTCTTCCATGTATATACAGGGTATAAATGTTATTAAACTTTTATTTGTTTTTCTTGTGTTAATTTATCTTTTATTACAAGGATGTCTCAGCCAAGTATCCAGAAGGGTAGAAGAAAAATTAGTTTTCCTTCCCTTAGACTCTTAGAGCAATACCCTATACCACATGGCTTAGGTTTGTGTAAATGCACACTGTGCTTGCACTACTGTTATATCCAGTTAGACAGACATGAGCAGAGTAAGGACTATGGGTTAGGTTCAGAAGGTCACCAGGGTAGAAAGCCCCAGGTGCCTAGCAATATACAATCAATTATAAGATGGGACCTTGGCCCCACAGCGACTTTTCCTCCCCTATCATATTGCTGGTCATGTGGTTTGGACCCCCTGAAAAATTCCTCCCAAGAGACAACATCTAGGCCTCAAGTTGTATTTCAGCTCCAGGCCTAGATAAGCAATAAATCCAGACACAGCTAACTTCAGGAGCAGCTGCATTGAATAATGAACCCCTGTCCGGGTGCCACCAATCAATCAGTGGAGACCACAACTCTGAAAGGACACACCTGGAAAACTGATAAATATTCTATTAAGATCATTCCCTGGGACAACCCCTGAAATATCCACTCTTAAGCCCTTAAAACCTTTAGGATGGAATACCCAGTGTGCTATCCCTCCAGGGAGCATGTCCTTGAGTTTCCCTTCCTTTCCTCCTTCCCCTGCCTCTCCTCTTCCCCTCCCCCTCCCTGTCCTGGCCCCAGGCACATTACTATTAGCTCCCTCACTCCCAAGCTCCAAGGGCCTTTACTTTACCTCTAGAACTTGTTTGCTAAGCCCATATCTTCTAGGAATTACTTTTTCA
Organism: Myotis davidii; assembly: GCF_000327345.1. Lineage (NCBI taxonomy): Eukaryota > Metazoa > Chordata > Mammalia > Chiroptera > Vespertilionidae > Myotis > Myotis davidii. The sequence continues at coordinate 59,388 of NW_006292917.1, read as the reverse complement.
ACCTCTGTCATTTACCCAATAAATGTTCTCTTACAGTTTGGGTCTTGTACCGAGGTTGCTGAAGCCAGGTTTGTTCTGATCCCATGGGTCAGACACCTGATGCTGTTCCCACCACCTACAACACTATGATGAAATCACCTAATGAGGTATTTCTCAGAATGTAGTTCTGTCATTAAGTGGTGCATGATTATAAATTAATTCAGTAAAATTGTGGGATATAACATTGACATTCAGAAATTGTTTGCATTTCTAGACAATAACAAATTGTTGTAGGAGTTTTGTTGCTTATCTGGGTCTAGAGTTGAAATACAACTTGAGGCATAAATGTTTTCTCTAGGGAGGAACGGTCGGGGAGGAAAAGTCACCCTGGGGGTGAGTGGGGGGGGGTAGAGGATAACGTGGGGATAAGGATACATATGTAATATCTTAATCAATAAAAATATATTAAATAAATAAATAAATAAAGTAAAAACACACACACAAAAAAATAAAAATAAAAATAAAAAGCTTCTGCATGGGAAAAAATAAACAAACTGAAAAGGCAATCTACAGAATGGGAGAAGATATTTGAAAATCACATATATGATAAGGAGTTAATAAAAAATATATAAAGAAATGTACAACTCAAAATAAAAAAACCTAATAATCTAATTTAAAAGTGTACAGAGTAAAAAATTTTCCAAAGAAGAAATGCAGATGACCAATAAGCACATGAAAAACGCTCAACATCACTAATCATTAAGAAAGTACAAATTAAAACCATGGTGAGAAATTACCTCACATCTGTAAGATTAGCTATTATCAAAAAGATAACAAATTACAAGTTTTGGAGAGATTGTGGAGGAAACGGAATACTCATGCACTGTTGATGGGGTTGAATATTGGTAGAACCACTATGGGAAACATGGAGGTTCTTTAAAAAATTAAGAATAGAGTGATCATATGACCAAACAATTTCACTTATGGGTATCTGCCCAAATAAAACAAAAACACTAATTTTAAGGATATATGCACCCCTCTGTTTATTTCAGCATTATTTACAGTAACCAACTTATAGAAGCTAAATTTCTATTGATCTGTGAGTGGATAAGAAAATGTGGTGTATATGCATAGAATATTACTCATTCCTAATAAACATGAAATCTAGTCATTGAAATACAATGAATGAATCTAAAGGATATTATGTTAAGTGAAATAAATCAGACAGAGAAGGGCAAATATCATATGATTTCACTTATATGTGGAATCTAAAAAAACAAAACAAACAACCAAAATAAAACAGAAAAAAAACCTCATACATATAGAGAACAAGCCGATGGTTGCCAGAAGAGAAGCAAGTGGGGGAAAGGGCAAAAAAGGTAAAGGGGAATATGAGGTACAAATTTCCAGTTATAAATAAATCATAGCATAGGGATTATCCTATCTAATAATAGACAAACATGGTAATTGACCATACCTTCGCTCCGCCTCCCATTGGCTAATCAGTCCAATATGCAAATTAACCACCAACAAAGGTGGCGGCTAATTTGCATACTGCAGGCAGGGTGGGGCAGCGTAGCCGCCAGTGTGAGAGCCACCATCCAGGCCCCCATGTGCATCCCCAGAAGCCTCCCAGAAGCCGGTGATAGGGGAGAGATGGAGGTCCCCTGCCCAGGCCTGACACCACTGGCAGAGGTGTCAGGCCTGGGCAAGTGGCCATCTGGTGATTGGAGGGCGATGGGAGTTGACTCCTCTGTCCGAGGCCTCAGGCCTGGGCGAGAGAGGAGCTGGTGATCGGGGGGAGATGGGGGTTCCCTGCCCAGGCCTGAAGTCTGGGCCAGAGGCGTCAAGCCTGGGCAGGGGGCCAAGCCGGCAATCAGAGGGAGATGGGGTTCCCCTGCCCAGGCCTGACACCTCTGGCGGAGGCAAGGGGCCAATCTGGCAATTGGAGGGTGTTGGGAGTCAACACCTCTGGTGGAGGTGTCAGGCCTGTGCAAGGTTCCCATCCAGTGATCGGAGGGTGATGGGGGTCGATGCCTCTGGCTGAGGCGTCAGGCCTGGGTGAGGGCAGAGCCGGTGTTGGGGGTGATGGGGGTCCCCTGCCCAGGCCTGACATCTCAGCGAGAGGTGTCAGG
>NW_006292917.1:52358-56584 GCF_000327345.1 Myotis davidii | reverse complement strand
GATTGATGGGGGTCAATGCCTGAGGGTTCCTAGTATGTGAGAGGGGGCAGGCTGAGCTGAGGGACATTCCCCCAAAACCCCCCCCAGTGCACGAATTTCATGCACCAGACCCCTAGTCCTAATATATAAAACCCTGGTCCATCGTGACCAGAAGCTTGACCATCTGGAAGTCAGTCCTGCAGTTAGCACTGGGTTGCCATGGCGACCCAGCATTGACTGTTGAGGGGGTTGCAAATCAGGCCCAGAGAGAGGCCTGAAGAGAGAAGCAGGGTCTGATCCGTAGCCTGTGTAGCAACTGTTGATAACACTTGCCTCCTCTCTTTGGGGACAGTTAGGGGGGAGAAGGGCAGCGGGGAGGGCAGTTGTGGGTGAGCAGGCCAGCAGGCAGAGTGGTTAAGGGTGATCAGGCAGGCAGGCAGGTGAGGGGTTAGGAGCCAGCGGTCCCAGATTGCGAGAGGGATGTCTGACTGCCAGCAGTCAGACATCCCCCAAGGGGTCCCCGATTGGAGAGGGTACAGGCTGGACTGAGGGAACCCCCCCTCCGTGCACAAATTTTGTGCACTGGGACACTAGTAGTCAATAATATCAAACTAATTTTGTACAGTGACAGATCATTACTAAACTTATTGTGGTGATCACTATGTTAGGTATATAAATGTTGAATAACTATGTTGTGCATCTAAAATAAGATAATATTGTATGTTAACTATATTTTAATTTTTAAAAATTAGAATTATTACACAATGACTTTGTGATAATAAGTGACCATAATGGAAATGTAATACCCAATAGGAGCCTATTGCAGTTGTCAATACTAAGCACTGTGGAAGCTAGAGCTAGGCTGGAGTCTGTTGGACAGTGAGGAAAAAAAGACTGATTTGAGATTGTGAATATTAAATCACACACTAAAAGCAACTTTTTAATGATGTCACACCTGCTTCAATAGAGCAATTTACGAGTTGAGAAGAAGTGCAGCCAGGGACACATATCTCTTTGTTCTGGGCTGAGGGAAGGCAAAGGCCTGATACCAGCTCTAGAGACTGACCATTAGGCTAAGGTTCAGTTCACCAGGTATAATGTAGGAGACAACTACTTTCCACAACCCTGCTCTTTCAATTTAAATACGCTATAGTACTTATTAACACAGAAAAGCAATGATAAATTTATATAATAGCAAAAAACTGGAAGCATGGCAGGTGTCCATTAATTAAAGACTGGATAGACTGTGATAACTCAAATAATGAACTACTACAAAGCAATGAAAAGGTAAAAACTACTGATACAAAACAACAAAGATGACTCTCAAAAGTATTATGCTGTGTGAAAGAAGCTTTCCATAAAGAGTACTGTATCACTCCATTATATGAAATTCTAAGAAAGGCAGATCTATGCTATGTTGCAAACATCTGGATACTGGTTAACTTCAAAGGGGTTAGAGGTGAGTACTGACTGGGAAGGGGCATCAGGGAAATTTCTGATTATCACATTCCTGTGTCTTGCCAGAGGTTTGGATTACACACTTGTATGTATATGTCAAAACTCAGCCAATGTACTACTTAAGATTTGTACATTTTGCTATATATAAATTTCACATCCAAAGGGGAAAAAGACTTGCACAATTATTAAACTCGAGCTACTGACATGCATACTGAAGTGTTTAAGAAGTGTACTGAAGAATGCAACTTACTTTGAAATGGCTCAAACAATAACAAGACAGATTGATGAGTATTTAGATAGGCTGGCTAGATGGAAATTTATGTCATAAAGCAAGTTCCACTGGCCAGGTGTGGCTCAGCAGTTGAGCATGGATCCAGGAAGCAGGAGGTCACACTTCTATTCTGGTCAGGGCTCAATCCCCAATGGAGGGGGCATGCAGGAGGCAGCCGATCTATGATTTTCTCTCATAATTGATGTTTCTATCTCTCTCTTCCTCTCCCTTCCTCTCTGAAATCAATAAAAATAAAAAAATAAATAAAGCAAGTTCCATAAAATGTAAATTCTAGAAGCTAGGGAATGAGTGTATAGGTGTTGACTAAAAAATTCTTTTTATTTTTCTGCATCTTTGAAAGTTTCATAATAAAATGCTTGAACAAAATTAACTGGTATCTTCCCCTCAAAAAAAAAAAAAAAAAAAAAAAAAAACAAAGCAACAAAGAAGATACTTCATAAGTCCAAGCCAGCAACTGTCATTTAAAACAAATGTATCACCTGCTTTTTAACATTAGGGAAGAAAAGGTGAAATAAGAAATTAATCAAGGGCAAACCTTGGTGTATTTCAGATGATTTTTCAGGGCATTGATTTATTGTTTAGGAGCAGGGAAGGCACTTATTCCTCAGAAGACAAGAATCAGCATTTCTTGAAGAAAAAAGGGAGCCAGATGCCTATTTCCTTATTCATTTGTAGGGCTATGTGGGTGCGTGTAAGAAAAGAACAGCAAAACAAACAAACAAACAAACAAACAAGAAAAAAAAAACAAGCACAACCATATCCCAGGAGCTCTTTTCTCATTCCTTAGTTATGTACTCTGTGTATTATCAGGGATGTGGCAAAGGCTCTCATGCTCCCTCTCTGAATCCTCCAAATCCTATGCCTGTCCTTTTCCGTAGGTTGAATTCTGAAATCTATTCACAGATCCTAGACTTAAGTTAAAGCTTTGATCCCCGCCAGGTGAAGGAAAACCTCTATAACTGTAATGCAAGATCTAAATGCAGGTAGGAATGAATTGTGATGGGGTGGGGTGGGATGGAGTGGGGTGGGAATTTGGTGGGGAAGCTACTTAAAATAAGCTGGGTGTCCTGTGAATAGGGGAAGAAGAAAGAGGAATGGTGGGAGGACCACTTTGATGATTCCCACACATTGGCACAAACAACAAAAATATACAAAACAATGCAGTTCATGTTAGACAGACTAAAATCTTTTAAAGCTCAAAGGAAAAATAAATGCCAGAATAATCCAATCATCCAGAGATAGCATGTTCCCATCCAGATATTTTTCTTTCTGTGCATTTTTATTTTTTGATTATATTTTTATCTTGAGATAATTACAGATTCACATGTTTTTTAGTATAGAAAGAAACAATATTGAGAGATCCCATGTAACCATCACCAATATTTCCCCAATGGTAATATTTTCCAAAACTCTAACACAATATCACAGCCAAATACAGAAGAGTTCCATCACAGTAAGAATCTCTCACAGTGCCCATTTATAGCCTCATCAACTTTCTTCATACATCCATCCATTTAACCTCTGACAATCATGAATCTGTTCTCCATTTCTAAAATGTTGGCATTTCAAGAAGGTTATATAAATTTAGTATAGAGTATGTAACCTTTGAGATTGGCTTTTTTTCCCCACTTGATATAATTCTCTAGAGATTTATCCATGTTTTTTTATGTATCAATAGTCTTTGGATATAAATTGAGTCTCTTGTAGGCAGTGTATTGTTTTTTTTTCTCTTTTCCAACAATTTTATCCTAGGGGCCCAGTGCACGAATTCATGCACCTTGAAAGGAACTGTGGGCTGCGAGGCTGCTTGGGAACAGGGGAGGGTCTTGAACCATCCTCCGTGCCCCCCACCTGGTCCCTATCAGCCCCTCCTGCCATGGCCCCCAGCCTCCTGTTTACCAGCAGTGCCACTCCTGCGGCCGCCACTCCCATGTGCTGACTGTGCTGGCCCTGTTCGCACCTGCTGGCAGTGCAGAACAATTGGGGCTGGTGCCATCAGTGGTGCGAGCAGTGGCTGCTGCCCCGACTCATAAATATTTTAAAATAAATAAAAGCTAGAAATAAAAATTACTTATTCAGAAATAAAGAATTCCTTCAATGATTTTATCAGCTAATCAGACACAACAGAAAAAGGTTCTGTGAATTTTAAGAGGAGAAAACAATTTTAAAATAATGACACTTCCCAAGATCTGTGGAACAATATCAAATGGCTACATGTGTAATTGGAGTTCCAGAGGTGAGGAGACAGCCCTGATTGCTCCTTAGGAGCAGGGGGAGGTGAAGAAGCCCTGAAGGGCAATTGGGGCTGGCAGCCGCCTGTCTCATCCACTGTTGGCACCAAGTGATTGGGGCCAGTGCTGGGCGCCAGCAGTGTGTGTGTATGGCGGCTCCGGTGCCGGCAGCAGGTGCGAGTGCTGGGTGGGACCGTGGCACATGGGAGCAAAGAATTTTCAGTAAACACCAGAGGCTCGCCCTGATGACAGCGACCGGCACCCTG
>NW_006292917.1:27169-52144 GCF_000327345.1 Myotis davidii | reverse complement strand
CACACCTGCTGATGGCGCAGAGCGATGGGGGCAGGTGCCAGCAGCGGGTGCGAGTGGGACCAGTGCCGTCAGTGGGTGGGAGCAGCAGCTGCTTCTCCAATCATCCTTGAGGAGCAGGGTGAGGTGGAGAAGCCCTCAGGGGTGATTGGGGCTGGTAGCTGCCGCTCACATCCACTGATGGTGCCAAACAATCAGGGCTGGTACCAGGCACCTGCAGCGGGTGCGAGCGGCAGCTCCAGCACTGGCAGCAGGTGCAAGCAGGGCCATTGCCAGCAGTGGGTGCGAGAGGTCGTTGCCAGCCCTGATTGCTCCTTAGGAGCAGGGGGAGGTGAAGAAGCCCTGAGGGGCGATTGGAGCCAGCAGCTGCCGCTCGCACCCACTTACGGTGCCAAGAGATAGGGGCCGGTGTCAGGCACTGGCAGTGGGTGGAAGTGGCAGCTCTGGCGCCAGCTGTGGGTGCTAGTGCTGGGTGGGATCCAACAGGTGCGAGTACCAGGTGGGTCCATGGTGCATGGGAGCAAAGAATTTTCAGTAACTATGAGAGGCTCACCCAGATGACAGCGACTGGCACCCCACCTTGGTCTGGCACCCCTGCTCACCTGCTTCACCATCCCTCTGTGGCCAACGCCCACTATGTTCGGTGCTCTGCCACCTGATGCTGACACCTGCCATGTTCTTTGAGCGCTCTCTGGTGGTCAGCACATGTCATAATGACCGGTTGTTTGGTTATTTGGTCTATTTGCATATTAGCCTTCTATTATATAGGATTATAGTGTTTAATCCCTTTACATTTAAAGTAATTGCTGATAAGGAAAGGCTTACTTCTGCCATTTTGCTTTGTCTTTTACATGTCTCATATTTTTTTGTTTCTCATTGACTTCTTTACTACCTTTGTCGTGATTCATTAACTTTTTGGTAAACTGTTTAATTTCTTTCTTGTTTCTTCTTATGTATATTTTAAAAGTTGTTTTCTGAGTGGTTATCTTAGGGGTTACAATTACCATCTTAACTTTATAACAATAAGGCTTGAATTTAATAACAATTTCGTTTCAATAGTATAAAACACTACTTTACAGCTCCATACCCCCCTTATGTTATTGTTATAACTTATATCTTTATACATTTTGTGCCCATTAATATACATTTATAATTATTGTTTTATTTACTTACCTTTTAAGTTACACTGAGAGAAAAACAGAAATTTTAATCCAAAAAAGGGGCAATGCTATTGGCTTTTGTATTTATCTATGTTGCTAACTTTATTCTTGAATAAGTTCTATAATTCATGCTGTATAACTATTTGTATATATTGCTGGATTCTATTTCCTAATATTTGTTCAGGATTTTTACATCTATATTCATGAGGAGTATGGGCCTGTAAACTTTCTTTCTTTCAACTATCTTTGTCTTCTTTTAGTATCATGGGAATTTTTAGTTTCGTAAAATGAATGGAAAGCACTCCTTTTATTTTTCTGGAAGAGATTGTGTAGAATTATGTTAATTCTTCTTTAAACCTTTTGTAGAATCATGGAGTAACAATCTGGGCATGGAGATTTTTTGGAGTTTTTAAATTACTAATTCAATTGTATTACTAGTTGTAAGGCTGTTCAAATTATATATTTTTGTATCAGACAAATGTGGTACTTTATGTTTTCCAAGGAAATCGTCCATTTACTGTAAGTGACCGAATTTATGTGTGTAGAGTTATATGTAGTATTCCTTTATTAGTCTTTTTATTCCATTTTTTCTATTACAGTTTACACTCAATATTAACTTGGATTAGTTTCAGGTGTATAGCATAGTTGTTAGACAATCATATACTTTAAAAAGTGATCCCACTGCTATTTCAAGTACCTACCTAATAGTATGCATCATTATTGCAATATTATTGACTATATTATCTATGTTGTACTTTACACCCCAATGACAATTTTGTAACTACCAATTTCTACTTCTTAATTCCTTCACGTTTTTTCACCTCGCCCTCCAATCTCCCTCCCATTTGGCAACTATCATTCTGTTCTCAATATCTATGAGTCTGTTTCTGTTTTTTTGTTTGATAATTTTGTTCTTTAGATTCCATTTATTAGTGAAATCATATGGTATTTGTTTTTCTCTGTCTGACTTATTTCACTTAGCATAATACCCACTAGGTCAATCTACACCAAGCATGTCAAAATCGGGTTCTGTGGTCCGGCAGCCCCGAGTTTGACATGCCTGATCTACACTGTCCCAAGTGGTAAGATTTCATATATTTTTATGACCAACTAATAATTCATTGTATACATGTCCCACTTCTTCTTTATCCATTCATCTATTGAAGGGCACTTGTATTGCTTACATATCTTGGCTATGGTTAATAACACTGCAATGGACATAGGGGTACATATATTCTTTCAAATTAGTGTTTCAAGTTTCTTCAGATATATTGCCAGAAGTGGAACTGATGAGACATATGGCAGTTCCATTTTTAATTTTTTGAGAAAATCCATACTGCTTTCCATAGTGGCTGTAGCAATCTGCATTCAAAAGTGCATGAACAGTGACCAAGCATTGGTTTGTTAATTTATTGTTTACTAGTGGCCCAGTGGATGAAATTCATACACATTAAAAGGGAATTAATTAGAGGAAATATTTTAATACTGCTTTTTGCCCTTCCTCTATAATAGAAATGTCAGAGATGAAAGAAAATTAGTAAAATGTATATGAAAATCTTCCTCCTGTCAGTGTCTGGGGCGCACCGCAAGACTCACAGTCAAGTTTGTTGATTTATTGATTATAGCCATTCTGACAGCTGTGAGATGATGCCTGATTGTGGGTTTTTTCTCCTCACTTGAGGATATGCTTCTTTTTTTAATTGACTTGAGAGAGAGAGAGAGAGAGAGAGAGAGAGAGAGAGAGGTGAAAGAGAAACAATGATACCCATATGCCTTCACTATCTGTATGTCTTCTTTGAAGAAATATCTATTCAGGTCCTCTGGCTACTTTTTTAAAGTGAATTTCAAAACAAAATAATTTCTATTAATTAAAAAATAATTTAGACTTCTTTTGAATTGTTTGTTTTTTGGTTATTGAGTTGTATGAGTTTTTTATAAGTTTTGGATATTAGCGCCTTATCAGACATAATTGGCAAATGTGTTCTCCCATTTAGTAGATTGTCTTTTCATTTTGTATTTTATTTTTTTATTTCCTTTGTTGTGTACAATCTTTTTAGTTTGATGTAGTCCCATTTGTTTTTCTTTTATTTCCCTTGCTCAAGCAGATATATCAGAAAAAGTATTGTTAGAGAAATGTCAGAGATTTTACTGCTATGTTTTCTTCTAGGATATTTAAGGTTTTAAATCTTACATTTAAGTCTTAAGTCATTTTTATTTTATTCTTGTGGATTGGCTAAGAAGGTGGTCTAGTTTCATTTTTTGCAGATATCTGTCCAAATTTCCCAACACCATTTATTGCATAGATTTTCTTAACCTCATTGTATGTTCTTGCCTCCTTTGTCAAATATTGACTATATAGGCATGTTTTTTTTTTCTGGGCTCTCTACTCTGTTCCATTGATCTATGTGTTTGCTTTTATGCCAGAAACATGCTGTTTTGATTACTATAGCCTTGTATTATAGATTGATATCAGGTAGCATGATACTCCCAACTTTGTTGTTCTTTCTCAAGATTTCTGTAGGTATTTGGTGTTTTGGGTTTTATTGTTTTTGTTGTTGTTGTTGTTGTTGTTGTGTGTTGTTCCATATAAGTTTTTGGGTGAATTGTTCTAGTTCTGTGAAAGATGCCATTGGTATTTTGATAGGCATTGCACTGAATCTATAGATTGCTTTGCATAATAAAAATATTTCAACAATGTTGATTCTTCCTATCAATGAGCATGGTATATGCTTCCAAATATTTGTATCTTCTTCAATTTCTTTCTTCAATGTTTTATAATTATCTAAGTACAAGTCTTTCAGCTCTTTTCATGTATCTGCACTTCCTACCAGTCTTGGCATGGCTTCTTCTGTAAAGCCTTGGTTATAAAACTTCTGTCCACCTGGTTTTCAATTGGTTATTCAGGTTGGTTGTTCTATAATTTAGTTGAAATTTCAATTTGGTTTGGGAAGAGATGAGTCTAACTTCCTTCTACTCCACTGTCATCTTGGATCCCAAACTTTGCTGCTGCTGTTTGTTAGTAGAAAAACTACAATTTTTCCTCCTGAAGGCTCATAGGGGGAGTTGAAGGTACCAGTGTCAATGGAGATGGGAAGCTATTATTTAAAGGCTGACAAAGCGGTCCTTCATGAGGCAATATCCAGTTTGAATAATTTAGGCTGGGGCATATGCCAGCCCACACAGCAAATCTTTGTGAGAGAAAGCCTCACTCAATTGTATCCATTCCTGTATCTACACCCAGGTGGTCATTTTTAACCCCCCTAGTTACAGTCCAGGAAGAAAAAAAGCCCCTCTTAACAGGAAGTTAAATATAGTATATCCCTTATTGTTCTTCTAATGTCTGCAGATGGTAGTGATATCCTCTGTTTCTTTCCTGATATTGGTAATTTGTGTGTTTTCTCTTTTTTGTCAGTTTTGCTAGACATTTGTCAATTGTATTGATTCTTTCAAAGAACAATTTATTTGTTTCACTGATATGTTTTGCTATTGTTTTTCTGTTTTAAATTTTATTGACTTCCTCTTTGCTATGTTCTTCCTTTTGCTTGCATTGGGCTTATTTTGTTCTTATATATATTTCTTATAAATCACAATATCACAACAATATAGTTGAGAAGTCAAAGATGATACATTATATAATGGGTGCCTGTTACAAGAATGCCATTAAGTGTTAACCTGGCTGGTACAAGCACTAGTGGTAGCAGGAGGAAGGGAAAATTGAGTGAACAAATACAAGGAGGTAGGAATAAGCATGATGTTATTTTTGGGGTCAAGGGCTTATCTGCCTTATAGAAGATCTTTACATAGGAGCAGGGAGAAATGAAGTTGGTGGATTAGGTGAGGCCAGATATAGATAGAAGACTTGGAAAATCAGAGGGAAGTATTTGTATTTGATGTGGTAGGCTGATGGGTCAAGACTTGTTGAAAGGACCACATGAAAGAAAAACCAAACTGCAGCTACATTTGGATTCTGCCCTCACTCCTCTAACAAGCTGGTTGGCAGCTGAAATTCACCAGGCATGGTGAGTGGAAAATGGTCTCTAGGTGAGGAACTATACCTATAGAAGTGGTGGTGGTAGTAATTTGGAACAACTCTGATGACAACCTAAGAACTCCAGGATTAAAAAATCATATGTAAAATATAATTTTTCTAGAGGAAAAGGGTAGTGATGCAAAAATACAAGAAGTAATAAGATGAGGTTTATTTTATATATAGTGATTTACCCAGAACCAGGAACTTTTAGGGAACTATCACTGTCTAATTTCTTATGTTTCCCAAAATGCTTAGCACACAGCCTCATGCATTAATAATGCCTAAGAGATTTGAGCAGAAAAGAAATGATTTTTTATTTAGCTTCTGGATTCATATAATCATAAAGGTCCTAGAGTAGGATCAATTGAAGTGATGCAAGACCTTAACCAAAATAGCTCTTACATGTTTAAAACTCTCTACCTCTACAGTAGGCTACATATGTTCACTTTCATAGAAAGATTAATAACACCTATGATTTCAACTTTCACAGGCAGATACAATTTGGAGAGGCAGTGTTGCATAATGGTTAAGAGCATGAACTTTTAAGTCAGGCTTGTCTGTATTTAACTCTGCTGTGTCAATTATTTATAGTTTGACTTTGGGCAAGTTACCTTTTCTGTGCCTCATTTTACTCAATTACAACTGTGATAATGACAGTACGTACCCCCAAGCTGTTGTAATTCAAAAATTAATGTAGCTAACATGTTTCATTAGTTCTTGGCACATGGTAAGCTTTTGGTAAATGTTATATGCTATTATTATTATCCATTGGCCTCTTATTGATATTGGTTACTAACATAATTATATATTATTATTATAATTGTATACTAATGTAATTGGTTAGCTGCACATAGCCCTTAACCAAAAGTCTTATTGACTATAAATATATTGTTCCTATAGCTTTATAATAACTGCTACTGTGCATCTTGCTCAGCTGAGAAAAACATGGGTAGATTGCCACTTGAAGGCTTTGGGGTCAGATCACCTTGGTTCCAATCTAAGTTCTGTTTTATACAAACACTGTGAGCCAGGACAAGTTACTTCAACTTACTGAGCCTTTGGGTTTCCTCACGTGTAACTTAGGGATAATATTATACATCTCATAGGGTTATTGTGAGACTTATATGGGATCATGGATGTAAAGTGTCACAATTACTGGCACAGAGTTGGTGATCAATAATAGCTAAGTGGCATACACTGTAACTCTTGGAAGGGAGAAGAATGGGGAACTGGAACTCCCTCCCACCACTTAGCAGAAGCACTCTGGTGTGGATCAAGAATAAAATGGAGCTCTGGAGTCCACAGAGTCACACAATTCAACCACCCTGCTAGGGTGGGTTAGAGGAAATATAAATAGAACTGGCCTAAGGCAAACAAATCTTAGCTTTCTTTTGGCTCTCTTGGAACACTTCTTTTCTGCATAGTTTGCTCTTTTTATTCCTTCTGATCCCAGAGGGTAAGTGAAGTAACATACCATTCCCTAGCTCATGGAAATTTATACAGGACCAAGGTGCAGCCCAGGGAAAGGAGGCAGGAAATGGGTGACTTAGCCCATATAGGTCTTATAAAAAAAGACAGGGGTGGTGAGAGAGAAGGGAGAGAACATTTTTTCCTATGCACTCACTTTACTTCCTCCTTGTAGGCTAGGTTCTAAAATCTAGTGAAGAACAATATGGTGTGGGCCATAGAGAGAAGAACCAAAGAGCATCCTCAGCATTCTTCTGAGCTCACCCTCTTATATAGGCCCCATGCTGGAGGGGGAAAAGGATTCCTTGGAAGTATACATGGTCCAATCAAGGACTGAATAAAGAGTGCTTCCTCAGTGTTATTTATCTCCTGGGTATGGTACAGGGTTTTTTTTTTTTTTCACTTGTTTGTTTGTTTTATGGCCACAAATTCGTTGACACTCCTCCCATCGAGATTTGGAGTCTGTGTTCCATCTTTTTTTAATCAAAGTAGTCTTCTGACTACTTCAACAAATACAATGTGACAAAGGTGACACTATATTACTGAAAGAATTTAAATAACCCTGAGACAGCCATACTAGAGAAGCCGCATGTAAGCACTCTAGGAAACAATGTCAGCAGTTCCAGTCTTCCAGAGATTGCTACCAAGGTACCAGACATGGAAGCCATCTTGGATTTCATACTATCCTATCACCTAAGTACCTCAAGTGACTTCAATTCATATCATGAGGAGCAAAACTATTACCCAGCCAATCTCTGCCCAAATTCATAAACCACCAAATCCATGAGCATAATAAAATTGTTGTTGTGTCACAAAGCTTGGGGTGGTTTATATGCAGCAATTGTTACTGTAACAGTAGTTACAGTAACTTCAAACTAACAGTAGTCTGAAGATGGCTAGTTGAGGTTTGAAGCACCCAAGATAAGCCACTCAAATATCTTACTTTCTACAGAATATGACCCTGGAGTTGAGGTGATGCTTCTCTTCTGCCGCATTTTAGCCCATTTTCAATAGTAAGTCTAGGGCCAAACCCTGACTATGTGGCAATAGGGCCAACTTGACTTGGTCCATGAGATGGAAGAGCAGAAAGAGAAAAATTAACACTGGAGATAAATGTAGTGCTTCTTAGGTGATCTTGTGAAGAGGAACTGGTAGGTGGACTCGGACAAGCTTCTGAAGCTGTTACTAGCTCTCCTCATCCTAGAAATGTATCTCTGTTGCAGTTCCTGGGGGACAGCCACAGATGTTGGTTCCTTCCCACCTTCGGCATAGCTGCCTTCTCCTGTTGCTTCATGTAGACTCACTCTGAAAAACTGAGCATGATAATAACCATGACCATCCCATCTCAGAATCCTTAGAAGAGCCAGTAAGGTTGGGGCAAACTGAAAGGAGGAGTTGGAAATGCCCCAAAAGCCAATGTCTTACCATCTGGGTTTTCAATCATGAACTTTGCTAATCTGAAGGAAGTTGATGTGTTTACAAGGAGGCATCCAAGGTCAGGTGTCCACTGGTAGTTGGAACCTAGATTTGGGGGCATAAAGACCCTCAGAGGTCTTCTAGTCCAATTCCCTCATTGTACCCATGATAAAACTGGAGCTCAGAAAGAAGGAGTGATTTGGACAAATTTATTAAACCAGCAAGTGGCAAAAGCAGGAAGAGAAACCTGGTTTTCCAATCCTAAGCCGGAATTATTCTCACCATACTCTACATCAATGCTTCACAAAACTTTACTGTATACACAAATCACTTGGAGATCTCGTTTAACTTGAAATATGCCATAGGGGACTGAGATTCTGCATTTGTAACCAGCTCTCAGGTGATGCCAATGCTGCAGGTCCTTGGACCACACCTTGAGTTGTAAGGCTATTGAGCATATCTAGGGGGAGAAGCCAACAAATCATCTTTCTCTTGAAGTGTAAGCATCACTGCTAGTGTTCTGTAATTTGTGTCTTTTACCCTATGAGTAGACTATTTTTCAATTGCCATCTCTCCCCCTTCCTTTCGAACTTGTCACTTGCCTTGATATTAGCATCAGGAAATGATAAAATAAGCATGCATAAGAGAAAAGATAAGGAGAAATGTGATGACATGGGTAAGTCCATTTTACTTCTCCTTAGTGGCTTTTTCCAAGAGATTTGTTGAAGGTGGAGGTAGAAACTGGCTTCAAAACAAGTTTGGGGGTTATTTCTGGATTTCCTGTCCCCTGTATTCATGGAAAATCCAGAGCATGCAGTATGAATATATAATAGTGTGCCCAGTTTTCTTGTGTGGTTTGTGGAAACTGGTCACATTACTTTATAGCCACACCACATATATTTAAAGACTATAGCTATGCAATGGGGTTTTAGTGGAAATGATTCAGAAAATTGCTTCAGTCCTTTATTTTGTCAGTAGAGTTCTGGCTGGTACTTACAGAAGAAGTGAATGAAGAACAGGAAAACTTATGCCTTCTATTTATACTAGCCAGAACTTTCAACTTAAGCAAGATTATTTATTTTCCTTCCCAGTTAAAACACATATATATTTTTTTTTCACATTGAAGCTGGTCTTATGCCTTTCCAGCTCTGTGACCCCTATGACCTCAGCTCAATCTGATCTCTGTAACTCAGTTTCATCATTTAGAAAATGAGGGACTGGACTACTTCTAAAGTTCTTATATTCCAATTACTATCTCCAGGTCTGGATAGGGGTCACTGATGAGCAAGACAATGAATAAAACCATGGAAACATCTGCTTCAAACTAGTCATCCAGGTTCTCTTACTTCCTAATGTAGAAAAGGGACACACATATTAGAAAGATTTTTTAGCAACAATACCTTTTCTGGTTATCCTCTAGTTACCTAGAAAAATAAATAAACCAGAAGCCTTCCTTCAGCCACCAAGAATTCTGGTAACTGGAGACTTCCCTCTGATAAGCTTTTCTGCTTGCTTGTGACTAGGACTAGGGGTAGGACTTAGAGAAACTAGAGTCTAGACTCAGTGGGATGCAGGGTGGGCCAACAATCATCCTTTGTTGTTATACTAGAGGCCCGGTGTATGGATTCATGCATGGGGGAGGGGGTCCCTCAGCTTGGCCTGAGCCCTCTTGCAATCCGGGACCCCTCCTCAGGGGATGTTGGACTGCTGGTTTTAGTCTGATCCTTGCAGGCCAGGCATCTACCCCCTGGTGGTCGCTGTGCATCATAGCTACCAGTCAAACAGTCAAACGGTCACTTAGGCTTTTATATATAGAGATGATAGTAATGACATTGGGTAATATATGAAATATGTGTGATGCCATGAAATGTTCAGCAGATCTTTCAAAGAAAATTCAAATTCCTTTGTCACCATTTAGAAAGAATGCACAAGAAAGGGAAATCTCAGGCTAAGGTTGACTCTCTGACTTTGTAACTTATGCCCTTGAGAGTCTTTTTGGCTCACCAGTTACTGTGCCTCCCTTGTTCCTGCAGACACTCAATGTTTTAAAAACTGACTTGAATAGTTCTGCACTAGGAAGAAATTAAAAAGCAAAACTATACAATAAAATATGGATTGGCCCAAATCAACTGCATTATATCTCTATAGGTCCTCACCTTGGAGTTAGACACTACCTATTTTATTTCTCACAGAGCTGGAAAGGTATCTGGCTTGCTTGAGAAATCTAAAAGACATTTCACTTGCATCTAATTTTATATACAGCAGGGTTTCTTAACCTTGGCATTACTGACATTTGTAGTTAGTTAATACTTTGTTTTGGGGGGGCTGTCCTGTGCATTGTAGGATGTTTAGCAGCATATCTGGCCTCCACCTATTAGATTCCAGTACCACCTTTCTACCAGTTGTGACAATGAAAAAGGTCTCCAGACATGGCCAAACATTTCCAGGGAGAGAGAGGATAACCCCTTGTTTCAATCTATCTAGCTCCCATATAAGAAGCCCACCTTTAAATTGGAGGTGATCAAAAAAGATTCCTGTGCATATCTTGGAGCCTGTCAAAAGGTCCAGATTACAAGGACAGAGATCTTTCATCTTAGTTTGACACTTTAATCTGCCACATGAGCTCTCTCCTGAAAGTCCTCTGCAACATTGACAAATCAATCACAACACAGAGCTAAGGTCTGGTCTATTCAAGAAAGCCATTACATTTGATTTTGAGTTTTTGGTTCTGAGAAACATTGGTGGCTCAGAGTTAAGAGACTAAGAAGGGAGGGAGGGAAGGAGGGAGGGAGGGAGGGAGGGAGTTTCTATCTCTCTCTCTCCCTTTCCCTTCCTCTCTGAAATCAACAAAAATATATTAAGGAAGGAAGGAAGGAAGGAAGGAAGGCAGGCTAAAACAAACAGAAAAAGGAGGAAAATAGACAGAGCATGTCTGGTCTATCCTTCACAACTTGGAAGTAGAAACCTAAGCCAGCTCAGGCAGAATTGGCCATATGATGTTTTTAAATGTCCATATATGGAAATTTCACACTGGACCCTGAAAATAATGGCAATTCTAGTCATGAATTTTCTATTCCATATGAGAGTTCTATTTTCTAGAGTTATAAAAGAAGGGTCACTTATACTCTGGCCGGTTTCTCACTGGTTAGATCATCTGCCTGTGGAACTAAGGGTTTTGGGTCAGGGGCATGTACCTGGATTGCAGGGGCGCATATGTGAGGCAACTAATTGATCTGTCTCTCACATCAATGTTTCTTTCTCTCCCCCTCTCTCCCTCTACTCTCTCTAAAAATCAATGGAAAAAATATCCGCAGGTGAGAATTAACGAAAAGGAAAAAAGGAAGGTGCACTTATTATTGATAAACCTTTTATTCCATATCATGGCAGGAAGGAAAAAGAGCTGAAAATAGGAATTGTTAAGTGTGACAGAGCAAGCCGATAGCCCCAAAACCTGGGTTTTCAGCCTAAGGTCTTCTAACCAGCAGTGTGATCTTGGGCAAGTCATCCTTCCACAACCTTATTTCTTTTATCTGGAAAATTAAAGAAAGCTGGACTTTAAACTCTCTAAGTTCTCTTCTAAGACAATACACCAACTATTTGGTTCTTAAAAATGTGCTGAAGAGCACTTTGGAATTTGATTTCCAGGAAACCAATGGCGCCATCTTGTGGACAAAACAAGGGTTTTTCTTTGTTTTAAAGATGACTTTCCAGATAAGGCACTGATGATGATTTGCATTCACTCGGTACATTTTCTTTCATTTTTCTATCTACCTACCTATCTACCTACTTATTAATCTATCCATCATTCTATTTTTTATTTTTATTGAAGTATAACAGTATTCATAAGGATGATAAATATTCACAAACTGAGCACACCTAGTATCCAGATCCAAAAAGCTCTCTTATACTCCTTTTCAGTCACTCCCCCATCTCTACAGACACAATGAATTTTACAAATGTAATGTTGAGCAAACGGAGCCAGATGCAAAGGTTACTACCACTCTCCCTCCAAGAATTACCATTATCCTGATTACTAATAGCATAAGTTAGTTTTGCTTGATTTTGTACTTAATATAAATTGAATTTACACTATGTATTCTTTTGCATCTGGCTCCTTTTTCTCAGTATTATGCTTGTGGTATTCACCCATATTATCACATATAGTTGTAGACCATTTTGTTTGCTGTGGAGTACTTCTCAAGAGCCTTTTAAAAAGTATTCTGTAATTAAATTAAACTTTAGTATAAAAGTCATGTAATGTGAAAGGTAGAAAAGTAAAAATAAAGTTATTGATAATTCTCCACCCAAAGGCAATGATCTTTAATATTTTGTTGTATAATAATTTGGTGTATAACCAATTTGGAATAAAAAAAAACTCACTGAATATCCTTGATCACAAAATGTCTTCTGTTCTTTGAGGAGCTTCCTCATAATAGAATATCAGAAGTAGAATTATTGGGTCAAAGCCTTTAGAATCAGGAGACAGCTCCAGTTTGTGCCTAGAATGCAGTGATAAGAGCCTGGGGAAAGCAACTGGAACATACTGAGCACCTAGTAATACACTTCCCAGACAATGTGTTGGGTGGTTTGCTGACATTCTTTCATTTAATTATCACAACAACCTTATGAAATTAATATAATTTGCATTTTGGAGAGAGAAAACTCAAGGTTCAGAGAGGATATATAACTTGTCCAAAAGCATACAGGGAGTAAAGTAGCAGAGTCAAGATTCAGATATATGTGTCTGGCTACAAAGCTTGTGATCATTCAACTCTACCCCACTGCCCCCCAAAATCCAATTTCAATAAGGCAATTGAGATTCACTCTCTTCTCTAATTATCATCTCCACAGGCCTGTCACAGTTCCTAATAAACTGTTCATGTTCTCTGAGCAGCGATAAATTAGACTTTTCCCATTCTTTACACTGAACCAAGAGGATCAGAGTATCTCTGGTCTTATAGTAGGCCTGAGACAGAGATTAAGCCCCAAGAGAATGTGAGCAGTGTTTCTCATCTATGTTCATACTTCTGAAGTTTCCTTTACAGTAAAATGGGAATTTTCTTTAAAATTTGTTTCCGTTCTATCAATTATCTGAGTGCTCTCTCTTTCCTGCCCCACCCATCTGACTTTTCTCCAAATAGAATGTTGTCATTGCCAGCTGTTGCACTATTGAAGTTGTTCTGTTTCTTCTTTCTGCAAAAGCTAAAGACCCATTGCTGGGTTTTTGGATGCCCTTCTTATTCATAGCCCAGCTACTTTCTAGTTTTCCTATTCCTCCCTCCTCCTGCTAAGTCCATGTTCTTTATTTTTCCCCATCTCTTTATTCTTACTACTACTACTACTACTACTACTACCACCACCACCACTACCACCACCACTATCACTGCCACCAATAGAATCGTAGTTGATCTCCCCAGTTAAATTCATTATCTAATCAAAAGAATGGATAAGAAAACAAGACCTTTACATGTGCTGTCTACAAGAGATTCACTCAGATCAAAATACACACAGAAACTGAAATTAAAGGGATAGAAAAAGATATTTCATGAAAATGGAAACAAACAGAAAAAAAAGCTGAAGTAGCAATACTTAGACAAAATAGACTTTAAAACAAAAGCTATATAACAAATGACCAAGAAGGACCCAGCAATTCCACTTCTGGGTATTTATCTGAAGAAACTCAAACCACTAAATCAAAAAAACATACACATCCCTATGTTCATTTCAGTGTTATTTACAATAGCCAAGATATGGAAGCAACCAACCTAAGTGTTCATCAATAGATAGATGAATAAAGAAGTGGTGCATATATACAACAGAACATGAAACTTTCTCAACATCTTCCAAAAAATAGAAAACGCTTCCTAACTCATTGCATAATGACAATTTTCCCCCAATACCAAAGCCACACAAAGGCATCACAAGAAAACTAAAGACAAACATTCCATTTGAATATAGATTCAAAGCTTCTCAACAAAACACTAATGAAGAAAATCCATCAGTATATTAAAAAGATCAGAATAAGTTGGAATTATTCCAGTAAGACAGGGGTGGTTTAGCATAAGTCAATTAATCAATGTAATACATCACATTAACAGAAGGGAGGAATAAAACTGTGTGATAATTTTAATTAAGGCAGAAAAAGTAATTGATCACAATTACTTTTCACAATTTTCTTTTCTTTATTTTTAATCCTAACCCAAGGATATGTTTCTATTGATTTTTAGAGAGAGAGGAGAGAAGAAAAGAGAGAGAACAAACACTGATGTAAGAGAAACATCGATAGGTTGCCTCCCATATGTACCCCAATGGGGGTGGGGGGTGGGGATGAAACCCTCAAATTGGGTATATGCCCTTACTGGGAATTGAACCAGTGACCATTCAGTGTAGAGGATCACATGCCAACCAACTGAACAATACTGGCCAGGGCCAACCACATTTTCTTGATAAAATTTGCAACAAAATAAAAATAGAAAGTAACTTCCTTCACATGATATTGGGCATTTGTGAGAACACATAGCTAATATCATACTCAATGATGAAAGACTGAAAATATTCCCCAAATATCAGGAATAAGATAAGGATATCTACTCTAACTACAGGTATTCAAAATGTTGAATATACTAGTTCTCATCAAATCTATTAGACAAGAAAATAAATACAGTAGGCATCCACGAATTCAACCTATACTGATAGAAAATATTTGGGGGAAAATCTTAGGAAGTTCCAAAAAGCAAAACTCAAATATGCCACATGCCTAACACCATGCTGAATACACACAAATAAAATCATGTGTAGGCACACCTTGCTGTAACCTATATAAAAATACAGGTTATATACAAATACTTCAGCTTTCTAAAGAATCTACACACAGAAAACTCATTAGAGATAATAAATATATTCACCAAAGTTACAGGGTGCAAAAATCAGTTGTATTTCTATACACTAGAAATGATAAGTATGAAAAAAATTAAGAAAATCGTTTTATTTATAATGGCATTCAAAAGAATAAAATACTTAGAAATAAATTTAACCAAGGAGATGGAAGACTTGTATATTGAAATTGCAAAACTGCTGGAAGAAATTGAAGAACAGCTAACAAAATGGAATATAATCTCATTTTCATGGATTAGAAGTTTAATATTGTTAAGACTGCAATATTACTCAAAATAATCTACACATTCAACTCAATCCCTATAGAAATTCCAATGGCTTTTTTGGCATACATTAAAGAGCAAATCCTCAAATTAATATGGAATTGCAAGGGATCCCAAATATCTAAACTAATCTTGAAAATGAACAAAGTTGGAGGACTCACAGTTCCCAATTTATTCAGCTATATCTAAAGGGATGAAGTACAGCACATCCTTAAATAACATTGTTTCCTTTAATCTTGGTTTTTTATATAACACTAGAGGCCCGGTGCAAGAAATTCATGCACTGGGCGGGGGGCAGGTCCCTCAGCCCAGCCTGCACCCTCTCGCAGTCCGAAACCCCTCGCTCCTTACTGCCTGCCTGCTCGCTGGTCCTTACCACTGCTGAGAAACTTGGACTCCTTCCTCTGCAGTCACACAATTGTCACATACCAGGCAGTGACTCAGAAATATCTTGGAATCGGCCAATTTATGGAAGTCTCCCTTCTCACCGTTCTCCTGAGCCGGACTCTGAATGTTGATTGCGGCATTCTCTTGGTCATCATTTTTTTGTTTGTGTTTTCCCCCAAAATGTTACAAAGTTTATATGAATATATCATACAAAGGTGCAGCCTCCTTTGTAGGAACAGGGAAGGAAGGGGTGATTAAGTAAGGCACACGGAGCTGCAGCAAGCACCAGCTGTGGGGAGGGCTAAGGGGGAGAGGAGGTTTGCACTGGGGCCGAGGCCCTAGAGCCATTGCTGGGGAAGTAGGGATGCCCTCTGAGTGCCACGTTCTGAGGCTGAACAAATTGGTCAAGCTGAGACAGGGGTGGTTGACCATATCAGCCATCTTTGGTGCTGTGCCAGGGGAGTAGGGTAGGGATGGGGCACCATGTCCCCAGCCTCTTAGGCTTCCTTGTCTGTCCTCTGCAGTTACATGGAGGAAAGGGATGCCTCAGAGGAGGGACCAGGCCAGGCCAGATCATCTTGAGTTCTGGCTGAGGTGATGGTCCTCACCCTCAGATGCCATCTAACTGGTGATGACAGAGGGCCCAGTGCCTCCTCGCTTTTCAAAGGGCATGTAGTCAATGAGGAATGTGGCTCCCAGCAGTACAGCCTTCACTCACATCCAGATCCAGCAGGAACTGCAAGCCAAAGTCATTTGCATTCCTGAGGGGTTCTTGGAGAAGCCCCCTCTCCCCCACTGCTTGCTGATGCGGTCCACGCTGTGGGACTCATCCAGAGTCTTCACCTCAAAGTTGGTGTCTGCGCCATAACCACAGGTCCAGCAGCACAGCCACAGGTCCAGCAGGGCCCCACCACTCACAGGATCGGATGGCGATCGGCATCTTGAGTGGAAAACTTGAGAAGGGATCCCAGGTCTGCAGCACATGGCCAATGGTGGTGCCTGGTGGTGACTGTACTTCCATCTCTCGGTCCCTGGAGTCCACCAGACAGACGCTTAGGGGCCGGCAGGCCCCACAGCACAGATGTGCACAGCAGTTGCTCTCTTCAGCCACCTGGCACCTCAAAGTTGGTGTCTGTGCCCAGCCACTGTCCAGCCCCTGAGCACAGTTCATACCGGTTACTTGTCTCCCAGCCTAGGAGCTTTTCCACTCACACAGCCCTCTGGTGAATCAGAATCTGATCAATTGGCTCCAAGAATTTGAGGGCAGAGGCACCCTTGGCAGTGGCAAGGGAAGAGCAGCAGGCCTGGCAGCAGGCCCCAGGGCACTGGGGCCAGGCGAGGGGAAGAGAGCGAAGCTGGATGCAGGGGCAGGCACGTGGGCGGGCACTGGCACTGGTCTGGGCCCAGGATGCTGCAACTGCTCTGGGTACTCAGGAGTCACAGGGTAGGGAGGAGGGGGTCAAGGGGTGTACCCTGTGGGGAGCAAGTATCCTCCCATAGGAAAAGGATGAGGGTTTGTGGGTCGTCGCTATACCAGAAGCTTAGTTCTAGAAGTGGAGACAAGCTTGGGGACAGCCTGACAGACACAGACAGACACAAAGAACAGACAAATGCAGAGAGTTGGCTGCACCAGGCGCCTGCCCAGGGTCTCTCAGGCGGAGCCTCTGACTAGGGGAGAAACCGAAAGTGTAAGCAGGCAGGGCAAAGTTCCTGGGACCCTGGATTCTTTCTGGGGTTTGCAGAACAGCCCTCTCCCTTTGTTCTCCCATTCTCACGGAGGCGGCTGTTGGCAGACAGCAGGATGGATGGATCTGCGATCAGACCAACAGCCCCACCTCCAGGGTGGTTTCCTGACCCCTCTGCATCCCCCGCTCACCTGAAGCCCCTAAAATAGTCAGGGTGCCCAATGCTTGGAAGCTCCTGAGAGCTCGTGGAGGCAGGCCCTTGGTCATTGGTTTTTATTTTTTTACTACATTTCTTCTGTGTGCAGTGATTACACTTCATCTGGAGCAGGGAGGGCTCAAGTGACCTGGAGGAAGCATGGGGAAAGCAGTCACTGCTGGTCGCCCCTGGTGCTGCTGGAGGTATCCTTTCTTCCTTATGGAGCATCTAAGGAGGGGAAGTGGCCGCAGTGCCCGAGCCCAAGTTCCAGAAGGCCGGCAGCGCTGTCGGGATCTTGCCAGCAGTGCTGGTCCGTTGGTGCCTGGCCTGTCCTCTTGAGATAGAACCTGCACGACTACTAAGGGAGCCAGTCCCCAGTTCTGCCCGCCTCTGCCACCATTTATTGGAGCCTGAGAGGTGGGAGGAGGGACCAAGAGTTCACCTTTCAGCCTCTGGCCAGTCACCGCTGCCACTGATTGATCAGCTCCCGCTCCCTCAGCTCCCTAGCCTGTCTTTGGTCGTTTTGGATGTTATGGACCCTGGATTTTTATATATTAGGATTGACGTACCTAGGAACTTAACTCTTTTTTAAAATATATATATATATATTTTTACATAGAGGAAGGGAGAGGGATAGAGAGTTAGAAACATCGATGAGATAGAAACATCGACCAGCCGCCTCCTACACACCCTCTACTGGGGATGTGTCCACAACCAAGGTACATGCCCTTGACCGGAATTGAACCTGGGACCCTTCAGTCCGCAGGCCAACGCTCTATCCACTGAGCAAACCAGTCAGGGCTTAACTCTTATTGGTATTAATTAGCCT
Source organism: Myotis davidii (assembly GCF_000327345.1). Lineage (NCBI taxonomy): Eukaryota > Metazoa > Chordata > Mammalia > Chiroptera > Vespertilionidae > Myotis > Myotis davidii. Next base: position 33,820 of record NW_006292917.1, on the reverse strand, counting down.
ATGGTAAAAATTGGTTTCATTATAGTCAGTTCACTTAATGTTGCGGACCCTATCAACAATGTTAAGTTAGTAATTACTGTACTGATACATGCTACAATGTAGAAGAACCTTGAAAACATTATAGGAAGTGAAAGAAACCAGACACCAAAAAATCGCATATTGCATGATTCCATTTATATGAGCTAGTTAGAATAGATAAATCCATAGAGACATAACATAGATTGGTGATTGCCAGTGGCTGGGGGAATAAGGAATGGGGAGCAACTGCTTAAAAGTTACAGAGATTCCTTTTGGTATGTTGAAAATATTTTGGAACTAGATAAAAGTGGTGATTGCACAACATTTTAAATGTACTAAATGTCACTGAATGTGTTCACTTTAAAGTGATTAATTTCAGGTTATGTGACTGTCATCTCAATAAAAAATTAAAACATTTGTGCTTTGAAATATACCATCAAAAAAGTGAAAAGACATCATAAATATGGGGAAATATTTGCAAATCATATATCTGATAAGGGATTTATATCCAGAGTAATTTGCTTTTACAGCTCAACAATTAAAAGAAAAATAATGTAATTAAAAACCAAATGGACATAAGCCAGTCAGAGAAAGATAAATATCACATGACCTCGCTTATTTATGGAATATAATGAACAACACAAAATGATGAACAAAAACAGATCCAGAGACAGAGAAGCATCAATCAGACCATCAAACCTCAGAGGGAAGGTAGGTGAGGGTGGGGGTAAGGGGGAAATATCAACCAAGGACTTGTATGCATGCAAATAAGCCTAACCAATGGACACAGACAAACGGGGGGTGAGGGCATGAGTGGGGGAATAAGGACACATATGTAATACCTTAATCAATTTTTTTAAAAGGTGAAGGAATTAAGAAGTTCAAATTGGTTGTTACAGAATAGCCATGGGGATGTAAAGTACGCATAGGTAATATAGTCATAATAGTCTAATAACTATGTGTGGTGTCAGATGAGTGCAAGATCCATGGGATGATCACTTACTAAATTATGTAATGGTTATCACTGGGTGTACATCTGAAACTAATATAATAATATATTAACTGTAATTGAAAATAAAAAATGATTTAAAAATCGAAAAAAAAAACAAACAGACAAAGGATTTGAAAAGACATTTCCCCAGAGAAGTTATAGAAATGGCCAACATGCACATGAAAAAATGTTCAACATCATTAGTTATTAGATAAATGCAAATCAAAACAACAATAAAATACCACTAAGAAGGCTATAGTTTAAAAAAAAACATGGCAAATAAATGCTAGCAAGAATGTAAGGAAGATTGAAAATTCATATGTTGCTGGTAGAAATGTAAAATGGTGCAGCTTCTTTAGAAAATAGTCTTGCAGTTCCTCAAACAGTAATCCATAGAATTACCATATAACCCAACAATTTTACTCCTAGATGTATATTGTACCAAAGATAAATGAAAATGTATGTTCACAATAAATGTATACATAAATGTTCATAGCAGCATTATTCATAATAGCCCCAAAGTGAAAGCAACCCAATGTCTATCAACTGATGAATGGGTAAACAAAATGTTGTATATCTATAAATGGAATATTATTTACATTTTAAGAAGTAGTTCATGTCTGTAAAACCTTTTCTAATTATTCCCCACTCTCTCCTCCATCCTCCCATAGTACCCCATACATGTGTTTATAATGCTTTTCAGTACTTCCTTCTGATAAGTGAAACCATCTACCACCACAGTTTGTCTACCTCACATGACTTTACTATTCTACTCTTTTCACCAACTCTATTATCCTATAAAATTCTTGACCAGAAAGAAAATTGCAAATAAACTTTATTGTTACATCCCAGGAACTTACTGAAGGAACCACCATCTTTGCAACAGAAAACATCAACCAATAATTTACACCCAAAACCTCTTTGGAACTCTCTCTCCAAAATCCTCACCTGCTAGGTCAATCAATCTTAAACTATTGTAACATGATTCTTACCCGATTATAGTCAATTCTCCTCCTCCATTTAAATCCTTGCCTTAACACTAGAAAGACTGAAATTTAGTATATACCTATATTGCCCAAAAGCCATCAAAATGACTGCATTGTGAAAGAATAACTAATGTGTAAAGAAATTTGTTTAAAATTAATTTTTAATATTTTTATATTATTTCCAGTTATATAACAAGTTATTTGACATTTCTTTCATGAATTTAGGGCGCAAAAGAAATAAAATAAACAACTCATTAGAACAAGTATCACTGCATAAAGATTTGAATAACAAGTACTAGTTTAGCTTATTGAGCAACTGCAACTTATCAAGTATCGACAATTTATCATGTACTTGTATGTTATCATGTGACGGTAATCGAAAAAAAAAAATGAAAACTGTTATTTCAATACAGAGCCGAACTGGTCATATAAGAAATTTACTCAATTCAACAATAAGAGTCATTTGATTATTTTGTGGTCTGCAGCCAGCTTGACTATTTTCAATGAACTTGTCCCATATTTCCGAAACCAAGGCAAACTTATTTGTTTGTAGGTGCCTACTTCTTTCGGTTCTTTTGTCAAAACGAATAAATCGTAGGATTTGCTTGAACTTTTCTCTGGCCATAGTTTTTCTAAAAAATACGGGACCCTACTTTGCTGACCATAAATAACTGAGTTTTAAATTTTTTGCCTCGTAGGCTCCACGAGCATATAAAATCCCAATAAATGCACGTATTTCCGGTAATGTTGTTGTCCAATCGTTCCTCAAAATTCGGCGGCCTTCTTCTTCTGTGCACTTTTTTAAAAATTTCCCCCCCAAGCAGTCAAAATGACTGCTTTCAGGCAATATAGGTATAACACACACACACACACACACACACACACACACATATATATATATACCGGAAATGAAGGAGGGGGAGGTAACTACAATTATTAATAAACGCATTTATATGTTGTATAAAAAGTCACAAAATTCTAAGAAATTCTGTCATTATATACATCATTGTTTTTCTAATTGAAATTAAAAAGCAGTCAAAATGACTTCCTTGGGCAATCTAGTGTTAAAAAAGACTTCAAAATTTTATTGATATCCTGACTTCACCTTCACTACTTAAAAGTGCTACTAAATCTATGCTGAGCTAATACTTCCCTTTACAGTGGAAAGAATAAACTCAGCTTTGTCTCATCAATAAATTATTTTGGTGGCACCAAAATTTCATATTTGTTTACATATTTATCTCTACTAGAGTCTTTGAGAACACAATATCTGTTTCTATTTTAATTCTCCATGTCTAGCATATTGCCTTGAACATTGTAAGGATTTAAGCAAAATTTTTATTGAATGAAGAATGAATGTAGGCTAAGTTAACCTAAGCTAAAAAACTTAGGAGGCTTTTGATATAACACAGGCTAAAGAAAGATGAAGGCTTAAATGATGGCAGTCCAAATAAAGAAGAGGGTGAAATAGATTTAGAAGGAAGAATTACTAGATTTAGAAGGTAGAAATGTATTTAGAAGGTAGAATATTTAAAGTCATAATAGAGAGAGTACATAACATTTAATGTGGTGGGTAAAGGAGGAGGAAAAATTAAAACTAACAGGTTTCTGTCTTGGGTAACTGGGTGGATGCCACCAATAACCTTTTAATGTTGATAATAAATTAAGGAGAAAGAACAAGTGTTGGGGCATAATAATAAAGTCTATTTGGACATTTAATTAAAACTCCATAGTTTTTAATAGTTCTATATTGTCATTCTAACTAAAGGACAGTGATTTTGGAGTCTAGAAGTCTAGGTTTTGGTCTTGATTTGACTGATTTTAGGCAGTTCACCATTATGTCCATATTTTGCTCTCATTTTTAAAATAAAGTTGGACAGATATATTAAAATAAGACTAACTGATAGCCATGTATCATTCCCATTCTAATAGTCTTGGGTAGAATGAAGATAGACTATGTCTCCTGTATGGTCTGAAAGATATACAAGAGAACAGCAGAGGGCATCATTATATAAAAGGTAGACACAGAATTTAAAAAGCAGTGTGAAGGATGGATCAGCATTTTGTTTTGTTGTTGAAATGGATCTTTAAAAACAACTTTATATATGTATAAGATTTTAGAAAAGTAGCAATTAACTTACATATGGGTTTTTCAATATATTACTTGTCCTCACCAGAAAAATGTGATCTGTCCAGGAAATAGATTGTCCTATTTTATAGATGAGGAAACAAACTCTGAGGGGCCAGTAAGTTTTCCAGGTCCACAAAACTAGTAAAAAGCAAATATAGGTCTAAAACCAAATCTTTCAACCTATCTGTTTCAATTCACTGGCATGAAAGTTGACAAAAAGACCAACAAGAGGCCTGGAATAGTTTAGTTATAACTAACGATATTATTGTTAAAATATCCATACTACCCAAAGCAATCTATTGATTCACAGATTGGTGTTTTTCACAGAACTAGAAGTGATAATCCTAAAATTTATATGGAACCACAAAAGACCCCAAATAGCCACAGCAATCTTAAGAATAAAAAAACAGCCCTAACTAGTTTTCTCAGTGGTTAGAGTGTGGGCCCATGGATTGAAGGGTCATGTGTTTGTTTCTGGTCAGGGGTATGTGCCTCTGTTGAAGCTCGATCCCTGGCCCTGGTTGGGACATGTGCGGGAGGCAACCAATTTATGTGTCTTTCACATCAATATTTCTGTCTGTCTCTACCCCTCCCATTCTCTTTAAAAGAGAATCAATGGGAAAAATATCCTCAGGTGAGGATTAACAATAACAAAAAAGAAAAAAAGAGCAAAGTTGAAAATATTATGCTACCTGATATCAAACTATATTGCAAGGCCATAGTAATCAAAACAGCATGGCACTGGGATACATTTATGAACAATTAATATTTGACAAAGAATGCAAGAACATACAATGGGGTAAAAACAGTCTATTCAACAAATGGTGTTGGAAAAGCTGGACAAATACATCCTAAAAAATAAAACCAGACCACCTTCATACACCGTATACAAATATAAACTCAAAATGGATTAAATATAAGACTAACAAAACCTATAAAATTTCTAGAAGAAAACATAGGCAGTAACATTTTGGACATTTCTCTTAGTGGTATTTTTTATTATATATTCTATGGCAAGGGAAATGAAAGAAAAAGTAAACAAATGGGACCACAACAAACTAAAAAGCTTTTGCACACAAAGGAAACCACCAAAAAAAAAAAAAAAAAAGGAAGAAGATGATACATCTGATAAGGGGTTAATATCAAAAATTTATTTTTTTTTAAATAACTCATACAACTCAACACACACATAAGCAGCACACACAAAAACCACAATGCAATTAAAACATGGGCAGAGGGCCCAAAGAGACTTTTCCAAAGAGGACATACAGATGGCCAATAGACATATGAAAAGATAATCAATGTCAGTAATCATCAGAGACATGCAAATTAAAACCACAATGAGAAATCACCGCAAACCTGTCAGAATGACTATCATCATTAACACTAGATTGCCCAAGGAAGTCATTTTGACTGCTTTTTAATTTCAATTAGAAAAACAATTATGTATATAATGATACAATTTCTTAGAATTTTGTGACTTTTTGTACAACATATAAATGCGTTTATTAACTCAGCTAATAACAAGTATTGGTGAGGGTGTTGAGAAAAGGAACCCTGGAACACTTTTGGTGGAATTGCAAGGTGATGCATCCACTATAGAAAATTGTATGGAGGTTCCTAAAAAATATATATAAACAGAGCTACCTTATGACCCAGTGATTTCACTTCTGGATATATACTGGTATCCAAAGAAACCCAAAACACTAATTTGAAAAGATAAATGCAACCCTATGTTCACTATAACATTATTTACAAGAAGGAAAATATGGAAGCAACCCAAATGCCCAACAATAGATGAGTGGGTACAGGTCCGCAACAATCTTGCTTTCCTTTACATTGCCAGTGGCAGTAGGTCAGAGCAATTCTGGGCCATGCAGCTGCTAAATGGAGCCAGGTCTTTCTTGAGAATTTATTCCCTCAAAGTTGCTCCCAAAATGAAGGCCACGACTACCCTTGAAGGAGTGTCTCCACATCCTTAGGACCTTGGGTTTACCAAATTACCAAATGGTTTAGTTATTGCTTCTCTGGTAAACTATGCTCCTTCATCAAGAGTTCATTTGTTCATTAAAGCAGGCAGTAGGTACAAGCACTCTAACAACTTAGGAACCTCTCATTTGCTTCATTTTGCATCCAGTCTGACTACAAAAGGAGCATCATCTTTCAAGATAACCCATGGAATTGAAGCAGGTGGTGGTAAATTGTGACTTCAACAAGGGAAAACATGGCCTACACTGTGGAATGCCTTCAGGATGACATCAATATTCTAATCGAGTTCCTACTAAATGTCACCACAGCACTTGAATTTCATTGTTGGGAGGTAGCTGCTCTTCTGTCTCAGATAAGGATTGACAAAGCTGTGGCTTTTCAGAATCCACAGGCTCATATCATTGAAATTTGCATCCTGCAGCTTACCGACATGCCTTGGCTTGCCGGGAGCGGGTCCAACCTTGCTGCTTGACACAGTCACTGCAGGGAAGAAACATCTGCACAGCATATGTTTCAAGGGACCTGGCGTATTTGGC
>NW_006292917.1:24088-27102 GCF_000327345.1 Myotis davidii | reverse complement strand
AATCATGCTTAAGCTACATAATCTTTACTCCCTGGAATGCCCTAACCTTTGGAATAGAGATTGATAGGATTGGAATCAACTGGTATAAATACAGATGTAACAAGACAACAGGACACAGAACCTAGAGACAGACCTAGTGAGAGGACATGGCAAAAGATCCTGGACAGAACCTGGCTACAGAACTTAGCTGGAGGACCTAGACAGAACCTGGCAGGAGAACCTGGCTAGAGAACCCAACTATGTTGATGAACTGAACGCTGCCTCCATGTTTTTCCTTCTTCGCCAACTCTGTCCACACCTTTGGGGACCCCTGGAACTGCTGGGGTTGGACCCCAGCATTGCCTAACTCCTTGTATTGTCTTGATTGTAGGATTGGAAAAGTGACAAGAGATGAGTTACATTACTATGTTCAGAACCATTTTACAAGTGAAGGAATTGCTCTGATAGGAGTTGGTGTGAGTCATCTTGTTCTGAAGCAAGTTGCTGAACAGTTACTGAACATGAGGGGTGGGCTTAGTTTACCTGGTGCAAAGGCCAGATACCATGGAGGTAAAATTTGAGAACAGAATGGAGACAGTCTCCTCCATGCTGCTTTTGCAGCAGAAAGTGCTACCTCAGGAAGGGCAGAAGCAAATGCACTTAATGTTCTCCAGCATGTTCTGGGTGCTGGGCCACATGTCAAGAGAGGCAGCAATGCCACCAGCCCTCTGAACCAAGTTTCTGCCAAGGGGCTTCACCAGCCATTTGACATTTCCCTTTTAATGCCAGCTACTTAGATTCTGCACTCTGGGATTTACATTATCTCAGGCTGCAGCTTCCAGAGATGTTATCAAGGCTGCCTACAACCAAGTAAAAGCAATTGCTCAAGGAAACCTTTCCAGTACAGATGTCCAGGCTGCTAAGAACAAGCTGAAACTTAGGTACCTAAAGTCATTGGAGTCTTCTGAGGGATTCCTGGATGAAGTCAGTTCTCAAGCTCTTGTTACTGGTTCATACATGCCACCATCCACAGTCCTTTAGCAGATTGACTCAGTAGCTGACACCTATGTCATAAATGCTGCAAAGAAGATTGTTTCTGGCCAGAAGTCAATGGCAGCAAGTGGAAATTTGGGTCTTACACCTTTTGTTGATAAATTGTAATACTGGAACACATTGCAGGAAAGGGCTGGATGTTTCCTCAACCTAAAGCAGCAAACACATGAAAGTCACAAGTCTATAATGTAAAAATTATCTGTTTTTCAATAAAGTGAAATATCTTAAAAAGTATAAATGTAAGTAATTGTTCCCAGCTTACCTAAAGTAAATAAAACATTCTAAGTATTAAAAAAAAGTGGTACATATGTACAATGGGTTATTACTTGACCATAAAAAAATAATGAATTGTTTCCATTGTGAAAACATGGATAGACCAAGAGGGTATTATGCTAAGTGAAATAAGTCAGAGAAAGAAAGACTAATACCATAAGATTTCACTTTTATGTGGAATCCAGAGAACAAAATAAATAAACAAATAAAACAGAAGAAGACTCAAAGACACAGAGAAGAGATTGAGAGTTGCCAGATTAGAGGGGATTGGGGACTGGATGAAAAAAGTGAAGGGATTAAGAACTACAAATTGGTAGTTACAAAATAGTCACAGGATATAGAGTACAGCATAGGGAATATAGTCAATAATATTGTAATAACTATGTGTGGTGCCAGGTGGATACTGGATTAATTGGGGGATCACTTCATAAATTATATAATTGTCATTCTTACAGGTGGCATCTCATTGTCATTTTGATTTCCACCTCTCAGATGCTCAGTGACTTTGAGCACGTTTTCATATGCCTTTTGGCCATCTGTATTTCCATTTTGGAAAACAGTCTATTTAGGTCTTTTTACATTTTTTAATTTGAATGTTTATCTTCCTTTTGTTAAGTTGTATGAGCTCCCTGAAGATTTTGGAAGTTAACCCCTTATCAGATGTATCATTGGCAAATATGTTCTCCCATGGAGTGGGCACTCTTGTTATTTTATTGATGGTTTCTTTTGTTGTGCAGAAACTATTTATTTTGATGGTTTCTTTTGCTGTGCAGAAGCTCCTATTTGTTTCTTTTCTCCTTAATTTCCATTGTCCTAGGAGATGTATTCATAAACATGTTGCTACAAGTGATGACAGATTTTGCTACCAATGGTTTCTTCTAGAATTTTTATGGTTTCCCAACTTCCATTTAAGTCTTTTAACCATTTTGAGTTTATTTTTGTGTATGGTGAAAGTTGGTGGTTGAATTTCATTTTTTTGCATGTATCTGTCCAATTTTCCCAACACCATTTATGGAAGAGACCGTCTTGATTCCAGTGTATGCTCTTGCCTTGTATGTCAAATATTAATTGAGCATAATGGCATTGGTCTATTTCTGGGTTCTCTGCTCTGTTCCATTGGTCTATATACCTGTTGAAGTGCATATTTTGAGTACAGTGGCTTTGTAGTATAACTTGAAATATGGCATTGTGATTCCTCCAACTTTATTTTTCTTTATCAATATTTCTATAGCTACTAGCAGTCTTTTTTTTTATTCCGTATATATTTTTGGAGAATTATTTCTACCTCTGTGAAATAGGCTGTTGGTATTTTTACAGAGATTGCATTGAATCTGTAGATTGCCTTGGATAGTAAGGATATTTTAATGATGTAGATTCTACCAATCTTTGAACACGGTATATTCTTCCACATGTGTATATCTTCCTCTATCTCTTTTTTTAATGTCTTGTAGTTTTCCAAATGCAGGCCTTTTATGTCCTTGGTTAAGCTTATGCCTAAGTATCTTTTTTGTTGTTGCAATAGCAAATGGTGTTGTTTGTTTGATTTTCCTTTCTGAGAGTTCATTACTGGTGTATAAAAATGTCAGGGATTTCTGGGTATTAATTTTATATCCTACTACATTGCCAAATTCATTTATTAAATCTAGTATTTTTCTGATAGAGTCTTTAATTGAAGCAGTAATAATAATAAAAAACCACTCCAAGTAAAC
>NW_006292917.1:22394-24052 GCF_000327345.1 Myotis davidii | reverse complement strand
ACTGAAACATAAAAACCACATGATCATATCAATAGATGCAGAAAAAGCATTCAACAAAATCCAACACCCTTTTTTTTTTTTATAAAAACTCTGAAAAAAGTGGGAATAGATGGATCATACCTCAATGTAATAAAAGCTCTGTATGACAGACCTATAGTCAACATCATACTCAGTGGACAAAAGCTAAAACCATTTCCCATAAAAACAGGAACAAGACACGGATGCCCACTTTCATCACTCCTGTTCATCACAGTGCTGGAAGTGCTGGCCATTGTGATCAGACAAGAAGAAGAAATAAAAGGCATCCAAATTGGAAAGGAGGAAGTAAAACTGTCTCCATTCACAGATGACATGATACTATACAATGTACTGTACAATGTACAGTGTACATAAAAAACTTTCCCATTCTCTTGAGTCTCATTTGGCTGTTCTGTCAATCAGAGTGATTGTGATGTTTAACTTTAGGTATAGTTAGCAGCCCTGCAAACTGCAAAGTGTGTCTTTGTGCTGGAGGCGGAGGGTGATGATGGTGATGGATGGAAAACCCCAAGGAAAAAGATTAGAATAAAGAACATTTTTTTTTAAATGATCCAGCAGAGCCATGCATCTGCAAATAAGTTACAGGCCAGCTAGGTGGAACCACTCTTCAGAATCTGTCGCTCATTGTCTGCAGTGAGTTTGCTTGTGAAACAGGGCATGCACTACTCACAGTTGTGTGTATTCACTCAGTGCTGAATTTCACCAACTGGCAAATTGAGAGTCCAAGGAAAACACCAGCTACTCAGTTTGCTGAGGCTGATGTATACCAAGGGACTTTTTCTTTCTCCATTAGTTTAGAGCAAGCATGTCAAACTTGCAGCCCGCAGGCCCATGCAGCACACAACAAATTTTTCTGTAGCCCAGCCAATATAATGGTATGTAATAAACATTTTAATACAAATTTCATAAATTAATTTTTATAATACTCTGTTATACATAATTATTAATAATGAACTATAATGCTTGCTAATGACTGATTAGTATAATAGTGTTACATTCATTTCCTTAAGTGCCTTATGCACAGGAGCACCATTTCTCTCCACTAATACTAGCAGCGAATATTTTAGCAGCCGATTGCAACATCATTAGTCTTGGACTGACTTGTTTGTGTGCGCAACAGGAAATATTTCCCTATCTGAGAACAAGAAAAATAAGTTTATTTGCATTACACTTACTAATTTGTGCAGTTATTCAGTGTCTGGTAAGTTAATGTTCAAGAAAAAGTATTAATTAAAAAAATGTTCTCTTATTTTATGTTAACGATTACTCATTTATTTCAGCCCTTTGTATTCAGCATGTCTCTATCAAAATAACCCTACATTTCTATGAAAATTGAAGCTTTTGTTTTTGGGGGGCCCACATGAACTTAAACCTTGTTTATTTGGCCCATGTTAGCCTTTGAGTGACATGCTTGGTCTAAGTTAATACAGCTCTGAAATGCCAGAGTAATCCTCCTTTCCACACCCCTTGGAGCCTAACCACCCCTATGGGAGGGTGTAATCTTTTTGACTATCCTCTAATCCAGTGGTTCTCAACCTGGGCTGCACAGTAGAATCACCTGGGAATCTTTTTAAAATCCTGATTTCTGGGCCTCATCCTCCGGAAATTCTGTTTCTTTG
>NW_006292917.1:19446-22127 GCF_000327345.1 Myotis davidii | reverse complement strand
TAATAAATTATTTTTCATTATTGGCAGCAACAAACAGGAAATCATTTCATCAGAATGTCTCAAATAGTAATAAGAGAATGAGAGCCTTCTACAAGGCTCCTCCTAGTTTTCCTTGCCTTTGACTTACTCATTCTACTTCTTCCACATGGCTATGCCTACATCCAATACCCAGGTTGCTCTGCTAAGCAACACTTGGCCTGCACAAGGGATCTGTTGCTATTTCACTTTTCCTCCCCAGCATTTTTGTTTCCACGCTGGGGGGTGAGGGATTTGAGGAGGGAAGATTTCCTATCTATGACTTTATCCTCTCTCTATTTAAATGTTCAAGTGTCCTAAAGTCCATCTCCCCTGTGTTAAGAAATGGACTAAATAGCAGCCAGTGCAGGGGTAGGGCTACTCACTAGTTTGTCTTAAATGATTTCACTATAGGCCTACCTAGAGGGTATGGAATGAATGGATGGCTTGTTGAGGGCCCTTGCAAGCCCCTTAATCCTCTGATTCTAAGAGAAATTGCTGTTTCCTTTTCAGACTGTCATAATGGAGTTGGTTGCCCTGATTCCCAGTCTACTCCTGACTACAGCAGTTTCAGTAATTATCTCCCTGAGAAGACTGAAAGCAGGCAGAATGCTTTGCCAGCAGCCAACCCAATTCAACCTCCCTCAAACCCTATGTCATCAGGGATCAGACTGTGTCTCAGGGGACTGGACACACAGCATGGATGAGAGTATGGATATGTATAAACAGCTCTAACTCTCTCTCCTAGTTATTTCTAATAAGCTAAACCTAGGTACAGAGAGATACACACTCTTAAGGAAAAAATAAATGATGCAATGTCATTGAACTGGTTTCCCACAAAACCAATATCCTAAGCAATCTACATGTTTTCTGTTTAACTACTTATGAAGGGATTTACTTTGCACAATGTTAAATGCATTGTAAAAGCCAATATCTACTCTTATATCCACCCAGGGACATTGTATACCACAGTTTATTATGTGAAAATTTCCATTCCAGTCTAATTTATAGAGTGTTACTCACTTTAGCGCCAAACATATACTTGACTTACTCAAATCATGCAAACCAAAGGTCATGTCATAAATATTAGATCATAAATGTCAATGAATATAGGGCTTTAAAGTACTTCTATATGATGCTTTCATTATGATTGACATTTATTGAATGCTATGTGTCAGACACATTCCCAAACACTTTATATGAATCAATTCATTCAATTTTTACAAGAACCCTAGAAAGTAGGTACTATTATTATCCCCAGTTTACAAACTAAAAGACTGACAGAAAGGTGAGGAACTTATCTAACATCAAATAGGATGGCAGTTTTTGAAAATCAAGGAGTCATGGATAATGCATATGAGAGTTCTTTTCAGAGTAATTAAGATATTCTGGAATTTGCCATAACCAGTTTGGCTCAATGGATAGAGCGTTGGCCTGCGGACTCAAAGGTCCCAGGTTTGAATCTGGTCAAGAGCATGTACCTTGGTTGTGGGCACATACCCAGTAGGGGGTGTGCAGAAGGCAGCTGATCCATGTTTCTAACTCTCTATCCCTCTCCCTTCTTTTCTGTAAAAAAATCAATAAAATATAAAAAAGGATATTCTGGAATTAGATAGTGGTGAAGGTTTCAAGACACTGAATTTATTTTAAAACATTGAATTTTTACACATTGTGGTCTAGAAATTATATCCCAATAAAGCTATTATTTAGGAAGTATCCTGCCCAAAGTCACAGACCTAATGTATAACATAGGGAGATTTTCATCGAACACAGCTTTCTTTCTCATTTATTTTGAATTTTCATTATTCTAAAACCACAACTTTTGTGATGGCTTTCCTGTGATCAAAATCCTCTGTGAACTTTTCTCATCAAATAAAAACCCCTCACCAACCTTGCTTTACCTTTCATTCTTTTTTAAAAATATATATTTTTAATATGTTATAAAATATATTTTGATGGTATTATTATTAAATATATTCCAAAACTATAATCTGATAGTATTACAGATATCTCCCATTTCCCCCATCATTTTACTCCTTCCTCACAGACCCTACCCAACCTCCAGGTCTTCACTAGCCTATTGCCCATGTCCATGGGCTATGCATGTAAGTACATAAGTTCTTTAACTTATCTCTTCTCAAAATTTCATTCTTAATTTTCACTAAAATTGATTCCTAACACAACTGAATCCCTACCATGAGCACCTCAACCTGCTAAGTAGGACTATGAAAGAAGTTTGGGTACCTGTCCTCAAGGATGTAAATTAGTAGTTGCGGTTATAACCCCCCACTCTAATAACTATATACAGGCTACACCTAGTGCTGTGGTAATTCAGAAAAGGTTTTTTTTCAAGATAGCTGTAGAGTAGGTGTAAGCTACACTCCCTTACTCCCTGGGCCAAACCAGATTCAATCAAGCAGAATGAGCAACTGAAGTACAGCTGAAGAGGAGTATTATATTAAAGGATTTCTAGAAGAAGCAACATAGAGGCTGGTAAGAAGGGCAGAGACACAGTGAGGGTTGGCCCTGCAGAAGCTGGAGAGTTATCTCAGCTGCAAAAGTCCCCACTGAGAAGCATGGGGTCTTAACTCCATGCCAGGACCCCCAACCTAGTGCACGAGGGCCAAGAGGTGGAGTTTGCATAGCATCTGGAGGGAGTATGCGTG
>NW_006292917.1:11939-17530 GCF_000327345.1 Myotis davidii | reverse complement strand
CGATTTAGGGGTCAATATAACAGTAAGCACCCAAGCAGAGCACAAAAGGAAAAGAGAATTTTTTAAAAATGAAGAGAGTGAAATCTAATGGACATGTGGGCCAACATCAAGCTGAACAACATCTATATCACAGGGGTTCCAGAAGAAGAAGAGGGTGAACAAGGGAACCGTTTGAAGAAATAATGGCTGATAAACTCCCTAACCTCAGGAAGAAAAAAGTTACACAGGTTCAGAAAGCCCAGAGAGTCCCAATCAAGATGAAACTGAAGAGCCCACACTAAACACATCATAATTAAAATGGCAAAGGTTAAAGACCAAGCGACAATTTTAAAAACATCAAGAGAAAGACAGTTTACTACAAGGGAGCTCCCATAAAGCTGTCAGCTGATTTCACAACAGAAACACTTCAGTCCAGAAGGGATTGGCATGAAACATTCAAAGTGAGTGAAAGCCTGGACCCACACCCAAGACTACTCTACCCAACAGACTATCATTTAAAATTGAAAATGAAACAATGATCTTCCTGGACAAAAAACAAACAAACAAAAAAACTAAAGGAGTTCATTACCACTAAACTAGTATTGCAAGAGATGTTAAAGGACCTTCTTTAAGAAGAAAGAATACTAAAGGGATTGATCTAGCCAGAGGATATAACCTATGTAAACATATATGCACCCAACATAGGAATACCTAAAAATATATAAAGAAAATCTTGCATACCTTCTTTAGATAAATGCCTAATCAAGTCCTTAACCCCTTTTTAAATCAGGTCATTTTTTTAAAATTGTTGAGTTGTACTTGATGACATTTTAGAAGTGCTGAATCAACAAACTCTGAAGGCTGCTCTAACTTAATAAGATAGTGTATTAGTTTCCTATTACTGCTGTAAAAAATTACCATATACTTAGAGGCTTAAAGCTACACAAATTTATTATCTTCTAGTTCTGGAAATCAGAAGTCTGAAATGGATCTTAGAGAACTAAATTGAAGTGTTGGCAGAATTGCATTCCTTCAAGAAAATCTAGTGGGAATTTTATCCCTTGCCTTTTTTAGCTTTTGGAAGTTGCTCATATTTCTTGGCTCATGGCCCCATACTACTCTGACCTTTTCTTCTGTTGTAACATCTTTTCTCACTCTGACCCTGCTGCCTCCCTATCAAAAGGACCCTTGTGATTACATTGGGCACACCCAGATTCCCGATGATAATCTTCCCATCTCAAATGTCATCAAGTACAACTCAACAATACAAAACCAAACTACCTG
This sequence comes from Myotis davidii, assembly GCF_000327345.1. Taxonomy (NCBI): domain Eukaryota; kingdom Metazoa; phylum Chordata; class Mammalia; order Chiroptera; family Vespertilionidae; genus Myotis; species Myotis davidii. The sequence goes on along the minus strand of NW_006292917.1, from coordinate 16,267 downwards.
ATTAAGAAAGGGGCAAAGGTTTTTTGCTATTCACAGTTAACAGCATCTTAATAGATACCCAGGTAAATCAACAAATAGTCAATCTGAGACTTTCAGTGAATTCTAACTACGTAACAACCATGCTAGGGGAGGTTGATAATAGGCAGTGATTATATGACAGATGACTGACTAGAAAAAGAAATTCTGATGTACATTATAGTTAGAGAACAACTGAAATTGCACTCAAATGTTTGATTAATGAATGAATGAAAAAAATGCTTAATTTGATTGTTGGTGTTCATAATATTCTCTATGGTGTAGTAATTTTGTGGTACTGACCTGCAGACACTGTGTATTCTTCACTAGACTTTGGCTTGGCATGTGTGTTTGAGAGTGAATATGCACAGGAGTTGATTGTTACCCCAGAGACTTGTTTTATAAACTCAGACTGTTTTTTTTCAAATTCTATCTTGCCTCCCTCAGGGACCTTTTCCTTCACTGTTATTTGTTGTTAAATCACTAGGGTGAGCTAAGTACCCAAACAACAGATCTTTCTCATCAGGTCTCAGAGGAAAGAAGCCTAGTCCACTCACCTTGAACCCCAAGTCCCTAAATCACTAATGAGGCATACAGTATGACCTGATTCCATATTGGATGGGCAGAAGTTCTTACCTTAATCTTACAAACAAACAAACCAAACAAAACAAAAAAACCTGACAGGCTTTTCCCTCTTTCTCTTCTGATGTCTGTAATTCATGTTAACACTGGGTTTTTCTATCTTTACTTTCAGATTAAAGTGTATGGAATTAAAGAAAAGTGCTGAAAAGATTGTTAAAGACTCTGTAGATTTCCCTGAAAGGAGAAGAGCACTTTCTGGAAACCCCAGAAGCAATCCTTATGCCTAGAAATAAAGCTTTTTCTGGAATAAAATATTCTATTAATCAGGTATCTGTCTCCCCAAGATGAGCTCCAAACATCTGGAGTTAGTCATTTATCTTTCTATGCTAGCTAATGATGTAAGTTGTAGATTCTTCAGACACTTGGCTCCTCTCTGATGCTGCTGGATTTTTTTAACTTACATATCAGATAAGCACCCCCACTAAAACTAAAATATCGTCCTTGATACCTGTCACTCAGATCCCAAGACTCATAAGAAATTGGGTATTTTTGGGAAAACAGGTCTCCAGTGAATTGTTTGACTCAAAGCTCAGGACTCAAGAGGTGAAATAGCTTGTGTAGGGAGATCTTTCCTCATCCCATGCCCTTCACAAATTAACTTCTAATGTAGAACTTAACTTTCAGCTTATGCTTACATGGAATGCAGACTTGGGTTCAAGTCTTGGCTCTTTCCTAGTACTAGCTGGCGGTAATTTTGAGGTTAACCATTTCAGGCCTTAATTTCATTATATATGATATGGGTATAATAGTATTTACCTCACAGGGTTGTTATGAGCATTAAATGAGGTCACATAAATGTTAAGGAAATTGGGAAACAATTGTGGCTACTTGCAGGCCAGGTTCTTGTCCTGATAGTTAGAAAGAAATACGTATACATATATATGGCTCAGGTGAATCAAAAGAGTATCAAAGAGAGAAATCCACAATACACTCATATTTTTTGTATTGTTTAGGCTCTTTGTAACAGAGACCCAAATTGACAATCTCTTCAACAAATCAAAGTTTATTTCTCTTCATATTACAATCTGGAGACAGTTCAGGCTTCATGGCTGCATGGCAACTCTGCTGCATGAGGTTGTCCAGGGATCCAGACTCATTCTATCTTGTGGCTCGATCAATCTTAGGTTATTTCCCTTGTCCAGATAGCTCAGAATGGCTCTCCACAATATTTAAGAACCAAATAGCAGGATGAAGAAAGTAGGAAGAGGATATCCTCTCTCCTTTTAAAAGTTTGAACAGAAGGTTCTTCAGATCTCTTCTAGCTGCATCCTATTGGCAATAGCTTAATCCACATGACCACAGCTAGCTGCAATTAAGCCTGGGGAGTGTACTTTTAAGCTTGGTGACCATGTACTCAACTTAATAATCCTTTTACTTTGGAATGAGGAGAGAATGGACATAATGCAACACTGAACACTCTTTAAAAATAGTTCATGTCTTTGAGGCTTTTTAAAGAGAAAATTATTAACCTGCTTACTTTCCGACTGTAAACACACTCGGACAATATTTCTGACCATAATAAACACACCTAGACAGCATGTATAGCCATTAAGGAAGGCTTGTCTCAATGTGACTCTTCCAGTTGTGAAGTCCTTGAAATTCTATCATACTGTTTGGTTAGTAGTTACTTCTCTAAGACCCCTACTAACCCTACTGGCTTGTCCAAACCTTCTTGGCTTGCATTATACTTCCCATGATCCAGCAACTAAAGGGTTAAGGCTGGGCTTAGCAAGGGGCTTAGGAACCCTGCTCCAAGTCTAAGCCATAGTTCATTCTAATTAATTACATGCTGGCCAATACAAGTGGTAACCTGTTTTGATTCTTACCCATGCACTAAAGATGAAGGGGTGCTCCCACAGGAAGTTAACTCAGGATTTTTCACTCCCTTGATCATTCACAACTGAGGCCTAGTATTAGCAAACATCCCACAAACAAGTTCATGTCTGACACTGTGTCTTGGTTTCTCTGTCTCTAAAATGTGAGAATTCTCCTTCATAATTAATTCAAAGAGCTGGTGAAGAAAGGAACTGGTGATGTAGTTAATCCAATATAAAGATATAACAATAAGGAATGACCTTCTGACCCTAATAAAAGGGAAATTTAAGAGACCGCGCCAAAAAAACAAAAACAAAAACAAAACCAGAGAAGCCACTGAATGGGGTTTTAAAAGACAGGGTCTGGGCTAGGGCTGGCAGGAAAAAAAAGTCTCCTGCAAGAAAATGTAATAAAAAAGAGAGCAAGGCTTGATGGGGTCTCTAAGCAGCAATACTGGTGTCTTAAAAGACAGAATTATAAATGAGTACATTCCCCTCATCCAGGCAGATAGGTGCCTGCTGATTGGCCTCCTCTCTGCTCTTTCCCAGAGGAATGCTGAACACTCAGTATGTGTGGAGACTCAATGTAATGTCATAAAGCTAATCATACCCCAGGTGAACTTTGCCCATCAATATTCAGTCAGCCTTCGCATTCCCAAGGAAGCATAAGAAAACCAGGCTCAGGCAAGTTCCTTAGCCTCCCTGAGCCTTGATGATTTTCATCTGTAAAATAAGGATAATTCTATCTGTATTTTATGGTTTCTTTTATGATGGTTGTGATGTTTAAATGAGAATATGCACATATGTATCCTGTGGCCCTGACAAATGGTAGATTCTCAGAAATTTTCAGTTTCTCTCTTCCTTAGTTCCCTAGATAATTCTGCATCACTGGTTATTATCATGAATAAGAATGTGGACAAAAAAGGGGCCTCATAAGCTCAGGGGAGGCCTGCATGGTGGGCCTTACAAACTCAGAGACCAAAAGTAACCACATAGAATAGTCTGAAATTAAAACTTTCTGGCTAAAAGTGAGTAATGGCAGGTAGTCATGCCCAAGGCAGGTATATTTCTTGACAAAAGTCAATCTTTACCCTAATGGAACCCTTCTACTATCTTTTTGCATCTTAGATAACATACTATTGGAATGTCAGGATAATTTCCTTTTTGCAGACCCCTCAAGGCACAATCTCCCACCACAGCAGGAGACCACAGAGCCCCTCATTGCTGTTGTTATAGTGTTAATTGTTAACTATTAACTATCTGGTATCTACCTATGTAAAAGAACTATATGTTTATTTGTTTTACTTTAATCCAATCTCAGAGATTTCCCTGCTTTCTTTCTCCTACCTCACTATTCTATCACCAATGGATTTTATGCAGCCCCTTACATTTTCCCCTTTGACTCTGATGTATAAAATAAGTGGTAAAACTGCCATTGTCTAGAATATTTTCTCACCTCACTTTGCTTCCCAGCAGTTGTCATCAGTTTGGCTCGAACTCAAAAAAATTCTCTACAGGTTTGGACATTTCCTACATCAACAAGAATTTAAGCTCAATGCAGACTTCCTGTCTTACTTTTCATTTTCAGTCATTCTAAACGACAGCATTAAAATTAGTAAAGTGTTTCCCTTTACTAATTTCCCAGTGTGTTCAGTGGTTAGAGCATCAGCCTGCACACCTAAGGGTCATGGTTTTGAGTTTCAGTCAAGGGCACACACCTGGGTTAAAGGTTCAATCCCTGGCTACGGTCAGCACCAGCTTCCCTGTGGCACCTGGGACCCAGGCTTCTCTCCAGCCACCAGCAGGCACCCAGGACCTGGGCTTCCCTTGCAGCCCTGGCTTCATTGGTAAGGTCAT
>NW_006292917.1:10817-11694 GCF_000327345.1 Myotis davidii | reverse complement strand
CCCATGCAGCCTGCTTGTTCAGTCATTTGATTGCCCCTCACTAACCTTCCTGACTGCCTGGTCGCTCCACACAGCCTGCTGCTCAGTTGTTTGGTCATCCCTTAATAACCCCTCTTCTGGCCTTGTCACACCACTCAGCCTGTTAGGTCATCTGTTCAGTTGTGATGGCCCCTGGCTCTGTATATATAGAGATAATTCACAAGTATACAATTCATCTATTTAAAGAGATATAGTACAGACCTTTGGTTACCACCTCATCACCAAAAAGAAAAACCCTACCCTCTTTCTTTTTAAAAAAATATATTTTATTGATTTTTTACAGAGAGGAAGGGAGAGGGATAGAGAGTTAGAAACATTGATGAGAGAGAAACATCGATCAGCTGCCTCCTGCACACTCCCTACTGGGAATGTGCCCGCAACCAAGGTACATGCCCTTGACCAGAATCGAACCTGGGACCCTTGAGTCCGCAGCCTGACACTCTATCCAGTGAGCCAAACTGGTTAGGGCCCTACCCTCTTTCTTATTGATCTCACCCAGTGTTTTTAGGCTCCAAACCTAGGAATCATTATAGGCTCCTCTCTTTATCCCCTACTGCTCATCCAATCCATTGGCAAGTTCCGACACCTTTATCTTTAAAACATGTCACAAATCTAATTACTTCCTTTCATTTTCACCATTCCCATCCTAGTTAAGCCATCTCTTCTTGCCAGGTATCTACACTAATAAAAGAGAAACATGGTAATTGGCGTACGACCACTACCCTTTTCATTGGCTAATCAGCGAGATATGCAAATTAACTGTCAGCCAAGATGGCGGCTGGCAGCCAGGCAGCTTGAAACTAACATGAGGCTTGCTTGCTTCAGTGACGGAGGAAAC
>NW_006292917.1:8626-10015 GCF_000327345.1 Myotis davidii | reverse complement strand
GATGGGCCCTGCTCTGTGCGTGACGGGGTGGTGCCGCAACCTTCCCATCGACCCTGCCTTGAGTGTGACGGGACGGTGCCCCAACCCCCCAATCGGCTCTACCCTGAGGGTGGCATCGCAACCTCCCAATCCGCCCTGCTCTGTGCATGACAAGGGGCGGCGCCTCAACTCCCCAATCGGCCCTGCTCTGAGCCCGACCAGGGGCTGCGCCTAGGGATTGGGCCTGCCCTCTGCCACCCGGGAGCCGGCCTAAGCCAGCAGGTCATTATCTCCTGAGGGGTCCCAGACTGCGAGAGGGCACAGGCCGGGCAGAGGGACCCCCCTCCCCTTAGTGCACAAATTTTTGTGCACCGGGCCTCTAGTACTGTAATAACCTCCTAACTGGTCTCCATAATCCCTCTCCCAAATAGTCATCTACTCAGATGATCCTCAGTCAATTCTTTGCAAAGCAGAGCAATGATTTTAAAACAGATCATGTGCCCTGCCTGAAATCCTTTAATGACTTCCCATCTTATCTAATAAAGAGGGAATATGCAAATTTACCATCACACTGTAATGGTCAAGATGGCTGCGCCCACAGAGGAGGCAGGGATTCTGTAACACAAGATGGCTGCGCCCACAGCAGAGGCTGAGTTCCCGTAACAAGCCTTAACAAGCAATCAGCAGGGACCTGAGGCTGCATGGCGCTGAGCCAGTGCAGGGGACCTTAGACTGCAGCCTCCACCGGGTGGGGCTTGACAGGGGACCTTAGGCCGTGCCCCCCACCCTGGTGCCAGGCCAGGGGACCTCAGGCCGCATCCCCTGCCCAGTGGAGCTTGACGGGGGACCTCAGGCCGTGCCCACTGCCAGGCAGGGCTTGATGGGGCACCTCACACCATGCCCCTAGCCCCGGCACCGGGCTGGGGGACCTCAGGCAGTGCCCCTTGCCTGGCAGGGCTTGACAGTGAACCTCAGGCCATGTCCCCCACCTGGTGGAGCTTGATGGGGGACCTCAGACTGTGCCCCCTACACAGAAGGGCTTGATGGGGGATCAGTCCACCCCCCTGCCCCGGCACTGGGTCAGGGGACCTGAGGCCATGCCCCCCGCCTGGTGGGGCTTGATAGGGGACCTCAGGCTGTGTCCCCCTCCCAGCAGGGCTTGATGGGGGACCTTAGGGTGCACCCCCACCGGGAGGGGCTTCACGGAGACCTCAAGGCATGCCCCCTGCCCTTGCCCAGGCTGGGAGACCTCAGGCTGCACACCCCGCCCTGGACCATGGGACCTGAGGCTGTGCCTACTGCCTGGTGGGACTTGACGGGGGACCTCAGGCTGTGCCTCCTGCCCTGGCGCTGTGCCAGGCGACGATCTGAGGCTGCACCCCCGCGTGGTGGGGCTTGATGGGAGACAGG
>NW_006292917.1:6594-7591 GCF_000327345.1 Myotis davidii | reverse complement strand
GGATTCTTTTTTCATTTTGCTTTTCCGGTTGGGTGTTTTTTGCTTCTTCACATTTCAATTCTTTGACTAATTTTCTTTCATCTCTGACACTTCTATTATAAAAAAAAGAGCAAATAGCAATATTAAAATATTTCCTCTAATTCCCTTAATGTGCACGAGTTTTGTGCACCGGGTCACTAGTCACAGAATAAAACCCAAGCTGTTTACCATGGTCTATAAGAGTCCTGTTTAGAGCTGACTACAATTTTTATATCTCCACCCCCCACCCCCCACCCCCCGGACTCACTCTGCTCTAGACATGTTGGGTTTCTTTTTGTTCCTTTAAGCCACCAAACTCCTTCCTGTCTCAGGGCCTTTTCACTAACTACTCTTGCTCCTGGAATTCTCTTTACTCAAACTTTCACATGGTTTGCTTCCTTCCTTAACCAGGTATCTGCTCAAATGTCACCTTTGGAGAGAGGCTTTCTAAGATCATATTATCTGAAATAGGAGATCTACTCCCCCTTCCAAACAAAAGTCAATTTTTATGGCCTTATCCTGATTTATATTTTCTTCCTAGCACATTATAACTTATATTTAGTTGTCTATGTGTTTGTTGTTTGTTTCCCTTATAGTGGCTATGTTCTATTTAACTTCTCCCCTCCATTTTAGACTCATGTATCCACTGGATGCTCTTCACATATCTTCTTCAAGAGAACCTCTTACAGGAAGCATAATGGACATCCCAAGTTTATATCCCTCTGGATGCATCTCCACATTGTTACCAAAGCTACACTTCTCCCAGGCTTCTCTCAGCCAATCGTTGAGCATGACAAACATACTAAAGCTGTCCTATCTTAGGGATTCAAGACTCCTTTAATGAGTAACTTTGGCTCAGAGTTTCCCCACTGACCTGGCAAAAACTTTCTTAGAATGGCACTGTAGTCTGCCATTATTTACCCCTCTCATTCCATAATGGTCAGACCTGCATTGGGGTCTGAATATTCTGTGCTTATCC
>NW_006292917.1:3073-6578 GCF_000327345.1 Myotis davidii | reverse complement strand
TTCCCTTTTTATCCCTCATAGGAATTTCCCCCCAATAAATACTTTGCACATCTAAATGCACTGTGGTATCTGCTTCTTGAAAGACCCAAACTGATCCACCTATTGTATGCCACAGTGGATGCTATTTTATGTCAACAAAGCAAATGGAATGACTTGTATCCAATATATGCCATTCTAGAAACCTGTCCAGATCAGCCATTCTGCTGCAAACACCAAAAGAGGCGACCAGAATGGGATGGCACTGAAACTTGGCTATGTTTTCCCCAATTTCTAGGAGGAAAGATAAACTTTTTCTTACAACCATCTATATCCCACTGGAGAGGGGAGCTCCTGAACAAGATTAGACCAGTAACAGTAAATAAATAAAACACTTTTTGTACATCTATATGTAGTACATAAATCATTCACCATACAGAAAAGAGGACATAAACATCTTTAGGTTTTTTGGGGCAACTACTTGAGTTTTTATTACTATAAAATATACATAACATGAAACATGTTACCATTTTTAAGTGTACAATTTTTTAGCATTAAGTACTTTCATATTGTTGTACAATCATCATCACCATCCATCCCCAGAACTTTTTGATCTTCCTTAACTGAAACTCTACCCATTAAACATTTAACTCCCCATGCCTCCCTTCCTGCCCCCAGCTCCTAGAAACCACCATTCTACTTTTTGTCTCTAAGAATTTGACTACTCTACCTAGTCTACTTTAGTACCACATATAAGTGAAATAGAACATTTGTCCATTTATGACTGGCTTATTTCCCTTAGCATAACATCTTCAAGATGGATCCATGTTGTAGTATCATCTGTCAGGATTTCCTTTCTTTGTAAGGATGAATAATATTTTATTATATGTATACTAGAGGCCCAGTGCACAAAAATTTGTGCACTTGGGGGGGGGGGGTGTCCCTCAGCCTGGCCTGTGCCCTCTCACAGTCTGGGACCCCTTGAGGGATGACCACTTGCTGGCTCAGGGCTGCTCCCCAGGAGATTGGGCCTAAGATGGCAATCAGACATCCCTCTGGCAGCCCAGCAGCCCTCAGGGGATGTCCACTTGTCAGCAGGGAGCAGGCCTAAGCTGCAGTCAGACATCCTTAGCGCTGCTGAGGAGGCAGGAGAGGCTCCCACCACCATCGCTGTACTGGCAGCCATCAGCCTGGCTTGTGGCTGAGCAGAGCTCCCCCATGTGAGAGCACACTGACCACCAGAGGGCAGCTCCTGCACTGAGCGTCTGCCCCCTGGTGGTCAGTGTGTGTCATAGTGACCAGTCATTCCCAGTCTTTCTGCTGTTAGGGTCAATTTGCATATTACCCTTTTACTATATAGGATAGAGGCCTGGTGCACAGGTGGGGGCCGGCTGGTTTGCCTTGAAGGGTGTCCTGGATCATGGTGGGAGTCCCACTGGGGTGCCTGGCCAGTCTGGGTGAGGGGCTGAGGGCCGTTTTCAGGCTGGCGGGGGACTGAAGCTCCCAGCCTCTCCTTTTTTCCTTTTTTTTTTAAATTCTGGGATTTATTTACCTTCTATAATTGAAACATTGTTGCCGTCACTGGCGCTCACAGCTCTGAGGCCCGCAGCCGGCTGAAAGCAGATATCTGGGGTTTGTTTAGCTTCTATAATTGAAACATTGTTGCTTCTGGAGCTCACAGCCGGGCCTAGGCAGGCGGGGAACCTTGGCTTCCTCCATCACTGGAGGAAGCAAGCCTCCTGCTCTCTTCAGCTGCATGTCTGCTGGCCGCCATCTTTGTTGGCAATTAAATTGCATATCGCCCTGATTAGCCAATGGGAAGCGTAGTGGAGGTACAGTTAATTACCCTTTTTGTCTTTTATTAGATATGATATACTCATTTTGTTTATCCATTCATACATTGATGGACACATGCACTGCTTCTACCTTTTTGCCATTGTAAATTGTTCCGCTGTGAACATGGATGTAGATATGCCTGATATTGAATTAATATAGTTATTACTTGTGTTTTCAGAGAGATGCTCATATTATATTGAGAAATGTCCTTTAATAAGCTAACTTGGCTATTTAAAGTCTCAATAGCATAAATACACTATAAATAGCAGTTTATTTTTTATTATTTAAAAAAATACATTTTTTTGCATGCATACAAGTCCTTTGATTGATCTTTTAATTTCCCTCTGAAGTTTGACTGTCTGTTCAATGATTCTCTGTCTCTGGATCTATTTTTGTTCATCAGTTTACATCAATGATGAGAGAGAATCATTGATCGTCTGTTGCCTGCATGCTCCATACTGAGGACTGAGCCTGCAACCTGGGCATGTGTCCCAAACAGGAATCAAACCATGACTCCCTGGTTCATAGGTTAGTGCTCAACCACTGAGCCATGCTGGCCTGGTCAATAGCAGTTTTTGATTTAAGAAATACTAAAAGTCTAGCATGTTCTCAGGCATGCAGAATGGCCCATCAGTAGATGAGTGGAATAAAAGCTTTGGTACATTTACACAACAGAATACTATATGGCTATGAAAAAGAAGAAAATCTTACCTTTGATCACAGCATGGATGGACCTGGAGAATATTATGCTAAGTGAAATAAGCCAGTCAGAGAAAGACAAATACCATATGATCTCATAAACTAGTATATGTGTAATCTAATGAACAAGATAATTTAACACACAAAGTAGAAACAGAGGGAAGGTTTGGGGAGGGATGTTGGGGGATAGGGTAAAAGTAGACAGAGGCAACAATATGGTGATAGCCAGAAGGAAAGCGGAAGGGTCAAGAGGAGAGATAAATCAGGATGGAAAGTGACTTTACTTTGGGTGATGGGTACACAATGCAGTATGCAGATGATGTTCTGTGGAGCAGTATCATCATGCTGTAGTATACTAGTACTTTGATATCAGGCAGTGTGATACCTACAAATTTGTTCTTCTTTCTCAGGATTGCAGAGGCTATTGGGGTATTTTATGGTTTCATATAAATTTTTGGGATATTGGTTCTAGATCTGTGAGATAGTCCATTGGGATTTTAATAGGAATTGCGTTGAATTGAAAGATTGCTTTGGGTAATATGGACATTTTAATTCTTTCTATCCATAAACACGATATATGCTTCCAGTTATTTGTATCTTCTTTAATTTCTTCAGTGTCCTATAATTTTCCAAGTGCTGGTGTTATACATTTTTGGTTAAATTTATTCCTATGTATCTTTTGTATTTTTTGCAATAGTGAATGGGTTGTTTTCTTAATTTACCATATTTGCCGGCGTATAAGACGACTGGGCGTATAAGACGACCCCCTAACATTTCCACTCAAAATACAGAGTTTGTTATATACTCGCCGTATAAGACTACCCCCTCTTCCGGACACCTTCCACACACCAACAATATCAGATTTGATTTTAACATTTTAATTTATATTCAAATGCTTATGACATGCAGGAAAACTGTCACAAGGCTGTATGTAATCAAACATATACATAAAACAGTGCAAGTTTATTACCGGTAAACATACAGGTAATTCCAG
>NW_006292917.1:0-2687 GCF_000327345.1 Myotis davidii | reverse complement strand
AAAATCGCATAACAGCCGAGCATACACCCAGCAGCGCTGCTGATGCCTGAACGGTATGTGGAATGAAGTGGGCGGGCATCGGGAGGCCACTATGGCACGGGGCAAGCACTATGGGCAGTCTATCTGAAGTGTACCTGGCGTATAAGACGACCCCCCACTTGGAGGCATATTTTTCAGGGCCAAAAAATCGTCTTATACGCCAGCAAATACGGTAGCTTTCTGATAGTTCATTATTAGTGTAAAAAGTCACCTATTTCTGAATATTGATTTTGTATTCTACTTTACTGAATTCATTTATCAGTTCTAGTAGTTTTTGGGGAAAGTTTTTAGGATTTTCTCTATACATATCATTTCATCTACAAAAAACGACAGTTTGACTCCCTCCTTTCCAATTTGGATAACTTTCTTCTACTTATCTGATTGCTGTGTCTAGAACTTCCAGTACTATGTTGAATAAGAGTGGCGAAAGAGGACATCCTTGTCTTGTTCCTGATCTTAAGAAAAACACTTGTAATTTTTGAAGATTGAGTATGATATTGGTTGTTAATCTGTCACATATGGCCTATATCATATTAAGGTATGATCCCTCTATTCCCACTTTGCTAAGATTTTTTTTTTATCATAAATGGGTCCTGGATTTTGTCAAATGTTTGTTTCTGCATCAATTCATATGATCATGTGATTTTTATCCTTCATTTTATTTATGTAGTATATCACACTTATTGATTTGTGGATACTGTACCAACTTTACATCCCCAAAATAAATCCTACTTGATCATGGTGTGTGACCTTTTAATATATTGCTGGATCTTGTTTACTAATATTTTGTTGAGGATTTTCCCATCTATGTTCATCAGGAATATTGGCCTGTTATTCTCTTTCTTTGTTTTGTCTTTATCTGGTTTTGGAATTAGGATAATGCTGGCCTCATAAAAAGATCTTGGGAGTCTTCCATCTTTTGGCCTTTCTGGAATAGTTTGAGAAGGATAGGTGTTAGTTCTTCTTTTAATGTTTGGTAAAATTCACCTGTGAAGTCATCCAGTCCAGGATGTTTGTTTGCTGGAATTTTTAAAATTCTCATTAATGCCTTAATTCCATTAGTTATAATTGGTTTATTCATAGTCTCTTTTTCCTGATTCAGTTTTGGAAGATTATATGTTTATAGTAGTTTATCCATTTCTTCCAGATTGTCCAATTTGTTGGCACATAGATGTTCATAATATTTTCTTACAATCTTATGTATTTCTATGGTATCAGTTGTTATTTTTCCCCTTTCTTTCTGATTTTATTTGGGTCTTCTCTCTTTTTTTCTTGATGATTCTTGTTAAACATTATTAAATCTTGTTTATCTTTTCAAAGAACCAGATTTTGGTTTTGTTGATCTTTTGTAGCATATTTTTTTGTGTCTATGTCATTTATTTTTACCCTAATCTTTATTATTTCTTTCCTTCTACTTACTTTGAGCTTTGTTTGTTGTTCTTTTTCTAGTTCTTTTAGATGTAGAGTTAGGTCGTTTATCTGAGATTTTTCTTGCTTCTTGAGTTAGGCCTGTAATGCTATGACTTTCCCCCTCAGGACTTCTTTTGCTGTGTCCCATAGATTTGGGGTTGTAGTGTGTTCATTTTTGTTTGTCACCAGACAAATTTTGATTTCTTTCTTGATCTCATTGTTAACCTATTCATTGTTTAATAACAAGTTATTTAGTTTTTATGTGTTTGAGTGTTCTTATAAATATTTTCTAGTATTTTTTACTATTTTGATCAGACAAGATGCTTGATATGATTTAAAACTTTTTAAATTTATTAAGGCATATCTTAAGTCCTAGCATGTACTTTATATTAGAGAATATTCCATGTGTAGCTGAAAAAACATATATTCTGCTGCATTGGGATGAAATATCAATTAAACTTATCCAGTACATTGTGTCATTTAAGGTTGTTGTTGCTTTCTTGATTTTTCTTTTTTTTTTTTTTTGGCCGGGAACATCTACTTGTAGATGTTAATGGGGTGTTAAAATCCCCAACTATGACTGTATTGCTTTGTATCTCTCCCTTTAGTCCACCAAGATTTTCTTTATATATTTAGGTGTACCTATTTTGGGTGCATATATGTTTACATGGGTTATGTCCTCTTGGATCCATCCCTTCAGTATTCTGTAATGTCTCTTGTCTTTGTCTCTTGTTATGTATATTTTGTTTGATAAAAGTAATGCTATCCCATCTTTTTTCATTTTCACTTTCATGGAATATTTTTCCCCCTCCCTTCAATTTCAGTCTGTGTGTATCTTTTGTTCTGAGGCGGATCTTTTGTAAACAGCATATATATAGGGTCATGTTTTCATTTTTTAATTGCTTAAAGTATTACAAAGAGTATTACATATGTCTCCTCCCCCCCCTGACAATCCTCCCCAGCCTCCCCTACCCCCTCGTGTCTTGTGTTTTAAATTGTTTTATTGCTTAAAGTATTACAAATGTCTCCTTTTTTCCCCACCCTTGACAATCCCCTGGCTTCCCCTACCCCTCAGTATCTTATGTCCATTGGTTATGCTTATGTGCATGCATAAAAGTCCTTCGGTTGATCTCTTACCCTCCCTTCCCGCCCCCTAATCCACCCCAGAATTCTGGATGTAGTTTGACAGTCTGTTTGAGGCTGCCCTGCCTCTGTATCTGTTTTTGTTCATCAGTTTA
>NW_006292916.1:1733335-1733772 GCF_000327345.1 Myotis davidii | reverse complement strand
GTCAGAGGGAGGGGCCTTTGCTGTTCCAAGATGACGGCCCCCAGGGGGCACAACATGCCATGCGGCCAACATGGCAGCTGCCAAGTCAGGCAGCTCAACGTTGTGGCTGTCTAAACTGTTCTCTGACAGAAAAGATGATTTCCTCATTCTCACAATAAACAAGGGAAGAGCAAACCAAAACCCCTAAAAGATAGATGGCCAACATTATATTGCAGGACTTTAAACCATGTTTTTTCTGCCTGGGGACTACTGGTGGAAAGCTGATTTCAAAGGAGCCACCTTTTGGCCGCTTGACCTTTTCTGGGAAGGTCGGCTAGCAAAAGGTGTAGCCATTTAAATGCAAACTAACATTCCTAAGATGGCTGCTGGTGGGAATTGGATTACCTGCCTGCTAGGGGAAGGGCGTGTCTACCCCTCCCTCCACTATAAAAGGTGTA
>NW_006292916.1:1730176-1733135 GCF_000327345.1 Myotis davidii | reverse complement strand
ATCCCCCCAAAGGAGGGGAGAAGGCAGGCCCCCTCCCTCCACACTTGCACACTTTCACCAGACATTCATTCAGAGTTTAAACCATAACAACTTCACAACTCCTGAGGGAGCTCTAAAGCCTCCTCCAATCTCCTTGAAATGATCAATCACAATACCCAAAGAAGCAGTGTGAGTCCATCCCATAACGTCCATCCAGTACAAACACAGAACACTAAACAGGGCCCGAAAATACAGCCTTCCAACTCCATGGAAGCAACGAGATGATGGCCTTATGCCAAACTGGCAGGAGCGACCCGCCTTGTCTCAAATCCTTGAGGGGCATACTCATCCCTTGTGAGGGGCAGATCCATCCCTCGGGAGGGGCATACTCATCCCTCCTGTGGAGCGGAACGTCTTCCAACTCTCCCCTGCCTGTGGTCTTTCACGGCACGTCCACCTAGACCCCTCAGGCACTTACAGATTCCAGAAACGAGCTCACACAGTACAGAACACACTACGACACAGACACCTACCGCGGTCAGTCAGACTCTGTGGATCGGGGGTCCCTTGATGGTCCTGGGAATCCCGGATGAGCCCCCAAATGTTGTGCCCAGATTTTAAGATTCCCAAGAACCCACAGGGAGCCAGCGAGTCCGATGCAAAAGCAAAGAGTCCTTCATTTCGAACTAGTTAGGCTCCCCGACCACACTCACCGATGCAACGGTAAGTGCAGTGGCTGAGAGAGAAAACTCTGTGTGGAGAGAGGTTTTATAGGGGGTTGGGGTAAGGGGAGGAGAAAGGACTGTGGGCCCTGCCGATTGGTCAGGCGCGAGTCGGTGGCAAGGTGGAGGGTGCAGTCCTCGCCCTTTCACCCTTCTACTGTGTGAGGACACAGTGGGAAGAGAGTGTCTCTGAGCCAGGAAGTGAGCCCACACCGGACATGGAATCTGCCAGTGCCTTGATCTTGGACTTCCCAGTCTCCGGAGCTGTGAAGATAAATGTTGATTGGCTAAGCCACCCAGTCCATGTATTTCTGTTGTAGCAGCCCAAATGGCCCAAGAAATGGCATATATCTATAAATGACACAATCATTTTCCAGTCATGTGATCCAAAATCTGGACATAATTTTGGACTGCTATCTTTCTTCTATCCCCAATTTTAATTAATTACAAAGTCCAGATTTTTCTCCTTTTGAAATGTCTCTTGCATCTTTTTTCCCTTTTTATTCCTCTTCAGGCTCCTATTAAATAAAACACCTGGCAGGTGGTGTTTAAACATTATCTCCCAACTTTGGTCTCCATCCTGAACAATGTAACTAAGTTGGTCTTTCAAACATTGCTTTCATCATCCTCTTCCTTCTACTAAGGCTTGCAGTGAGTGATTCCCCACTGGCCTGAAGTAGAAATCGGAATGCCTTTGTTTAGTATTCAAGGCCTTCTGTGGTTGGCCTCCAATTTACTTTGCCACAATCTGCTTCCCAATAACAGTTTGTTTTTGGTTTGTTAATCCTCACCAGAGGATATTTTTTTCATTGTTTGTTTTTTCCAGAAAGAGTGGAAGAGATGGAGGGAGTATGTGTGTGTGGAGAGAGAGAGAGAGAGAGAGAGAGAGAGAGAGAAACAACATTGATGTGAGAGAGATGCATTGATTGGTTGCCTCCCGCATGTAAACCCACAAGGGCTAGGGACCCAGGTACATACCCTTGACCAGGAATTGAATCCACTACCCTTCTGTGCATGGGCTGACACTCTAGCCCAGTGGTTCTCAAATTTCCTAATGCCGCGACCCTTTAATACAGTTCCTCATGTTGTGGTGACCCCCAATTTCACTGTTACAAATTGAACATAGTTAAAGCATAGTGATTAATCACAAAAACAATATGTAATTATATATGTGTTTTCCAATGGTCTTAGGCAACCCCTGTGAAAGGGTCGATTGACCCCCAAAGGGGTCGCGACCCACAGGTTGAGAACCGCTGCGAGTCTAACCAGGGAGCAACAACAGCCAGGGCCCAATAGTAGTAGCTTTAAAAACTATCTTAAAAGTTACAGAACACTTTGTTCAAATGGAATCTTTTGTTAAAAAGCATGGCAGATCCACAAGGAAAGCATATGCAAGAGGAGCTTTGACTGAGGCAGGAAGGGGGACTGATTTCCTCCCCCTTTCCATTGCCTCCTTTCCATCCTACCTTGCTCTGTCCCCGGATATGAGTTTCTTTAGAATGTGTTTGAAATCCATCTCCTTTCAGGAATGCACTTAGGTAGAAATAGGTGTTCTTTTTTTTTTTTTTAAATATATTTTATTGATTTCTTACAGAGAGGAAGGGAGAGAGACAGAGAGTTAGAAACATCGATGAGAGAGAAACATCTATCAGCTGCCTCCTGCACACCTCCCACTGGGGATGTGCCCGCAACCCAGGCACATGCCCCTGACCGGAATCGAACCTGGGACCCTTCAGTCCGCAGGCCGATGCTCTATCCACTGAGCCAAACCGGTTTTGGCGAAATAGGTGTTCTTAAGGAACAAGTGGGTCACTAACCCTAACCTATGCTTCCCTGCAGGGGACCTCCGGCCTGCCTCTCCTCTGCTTGTTTCCTCAGCCGGCAGGGGCTCTGCCTCCTAAAAGGCACCCTCTGTGGTGTGATGTGAACATTCATACCTCTGTGGGGTGAGCAGCTGCAGTTTAATGATGCTGCTTCTTGTAGCATCTTTTGAGAGTGTAAGGCAGCCGTGGGCAAACTACGGCCTGTGGGCCGGATCCGGCCCGTTTGAAATGAATAAAACTAAAAAAAAAGACCGTACCCTTTTATGTAATGATGTTTACTTTGAATTTATAGTAGTTCACACAAACACTCCATCTAAGCTTTTTTTTTTAATTAAATCTTTATTGTTCAGATTATTACATTTGTTCCTCTTTTTTCCCCCCATAACTCCCCTCCTCCCAGTTCCCGCCTCACCCTCTGCCCTCACTCCCCATCCA
>NW_006292916.1:1722234-1728591 GCF_000327345.1 Myotis davidii | reverse complement strand
ATTGTTTACTCTACATTTAAAAAACAAAAACTTTCCTGGCTTAAATATAATTGGGAATTATGTGCTGAATCTGATTAAAAATCCAGTTACAGTAATGAGAGTGACTCCCTCCCCCCAACCAGGAAATACTAAATATCTAATTCTGGCAGTCTTCTCCTGCTTTTCAATTAAGGATATTTTAATGGCATTTCTTCTAATTTAATGTAAGTTATAGTTATTGCTTTCCAGCAATAACTCTCTTCTCACTATTCTGTACCATCTACCACCTGTACTCCATGTCGTATACTAGTAGTAGCTAATCCTGAAAGCAGCCAGCCCTCCTGTGGATCTGGATGTTGTCCGTTCCCTTTTTCAGGCTATCTCTGAAGTGGTTGTTTGAGGCAGCAATCTCCGGCATTAACCTATGCCGCCATCTTGGTTTCTCCATCCATGCTTTTGTTCCGGCCCTCCGGTCCAGTTTAAGAACCCATTGTGGCCCTCAAGTCAAAAAGTTTGCCTACCCCTGGCCTAAGGGCATTGCAACAAATCACAGCCCAGGAAAAGCAGTTTTTTAGGGCTGTCCAATGTCCCCCATCAGTTTTATTTGATCTAGAAAATGTTGTGTCCAGAGCAGTGATTTTCAAACCTGGGAAACGGGCTCTGTATAAAATCCTCCCCCCTGCCCCCTACACAACCAGGAAAATGAGCACCAGAGGACTGTGAGAGGCGAATGGAGATATTAAGTTGAGCTCCAGGGGAGCTGAGAGGATAGCAATACTCAGTGATAATAATATGACAGTGTTCTTTGTGGCAATCACATTAGAATTTACAATATATCTTTCTTATGAGGAAACAGAAGAGTTGAAAGTGCAGAAGAAGTAGGTTTTCAATGTTGAACTGATGGAGTTTGAAATACCTGTGGGTCAATAGGACCAGGGCAGATTTCCAGTAGATAGTTGGAAATTTGGGCCTGGGACTCAAGAATAAAGTTAGGGCTAACCTGATGAGAGCTTGAGAGTCATCTGTATAAAGGAGATAGTTGAGGCTGCGAAAGGGGTGAGCTTTGTAAGGGTAAGTGAAGGGTGTCCTTGTGAAATGCCTACATGTGGTCTCTGGAGAAAGGAAGCAGAGGGAGTTAAAGAGATGACAGATGTGGCCAGAAGGTAGCAGAAGAAGCTCAAGACTTGCTTCCTGGTCCAGGGAGGGAGGTGCTATATGGAGGGAGTGGGCAGTCCATAGAGCTAGTGTTATTCACTGCAATTACTGAGAATGATAAGGGGTCAGAAGAGGCCAGTGAGTCTCGAATTCAGGATTGCCTCACAGTGTTTGTAGGGGTATTTATGCTGGGTAGGGTGGAGATTTGTTTTTATGGCCTGAGAAATGAATGGGAAGTGAAGACCATTTCCCTTCAGTGACTCCTTAGAGAACATTGCCATCTAAAAGCCTCCTGTCCAGCCCTAACCGGTTTGGCTCAGTGGATAGAGCATTGGCCTGCAGACCCAAGGGTTCCAGGTTCGATTCTGGTCAAGGGCACATGCCTGGGTTGCGGGTTTGGTCGAAGGTTCAGGAGGCAGCCAATCAATGATTCCCTCTCTACATCATCATCATTGATGTTTCTTTTTTTTTAATATATATTTTATTGATTTTTTTTTTACAGAGAAGAAGGGAGAGGGATAGAGAGTTAGAAACATCGATGAGAGAGATTGATCAGCTGCCTCCTGCATGCCCCCGACTGGGGATGTGCTCGCAACCAGGGTACATGCCCTTGACAGGAAACGAACCGGGGACCCTTGAGTCCGCAGGCCGACGCTTTATCCACTGAGCCAAACCGGTTCGGCATCATTGATGTTTCTATCTCTCTCTTCCTCTCCCTCCCTCTCTAAAATCAATAAAAATATATTTAAAAAATAAAAGCCTCCTGTCCACAATCTTATTCTTGCTTAATAAGAAAATACTATTTTTGAAAGAATCCAATTACCCAACAAAGATTGATTAAACCCAGAAACACTGATGACTATGGAATCGTGATTCTGAGAGTTGTGGTCCTTCAAAAGCGAGCGTTAACTCCCTTTTTTGGAGGGGAAATTTTTCCTTTAAAGAAGATAATTTTTTCAACCTTTTAATCCCTTACATGTAGTTGAGGTTCAGAACCCTTTATCGCTAAGTCCTCATGAGGAATTAACTACTGACCCTTTGAACAGGTATCTTCAGAGTGCCAACTCATTCAGTGTATGCTTTCTGGCAAGAGAAGGTTTTCTAGGAAGCTCACACTCTGGTTTTCTGTCCTGAATGATCTAGAAAGGCTTGAAATGGTGAATTCAGAGTGAGGCAATTCTGTGATGGGAATGTGAAAATAGGTCTGTTAAGGAGTTGATGTCATTTTCTAACATCTATGGATAACTTGGTATTTTTTGTAATTAAAAATTTTTTTAAAAAAATATATTTTATTGATTTTTTTACAGAGAGGAAGGGAGAGGGATAGAGAGTTAGAAACATCGATGAGAGAGAAATATCAATCAGCTGCCTCCTGCACACAACCTACTGGGGATGTGCCCGCAACCAAGGTACATGCCCTTGACTGGAATCAAACCTGGGACCCTTCAGCCCGCAGGCCGAGGCTCTATCCACTGAGCCAAACTGGTTAGGGCTCTTTTTTTATTTAGCACATAATTTATACTGAAAACCTCTTTCTAGGACATATTCTATTTCTTCATTTAAAATATTGGGCTTATATATGTGTCAAATCAAACAATGATTGATTGTATTATTCAGCACTTTGATTATTTTTTCATTTTTATCTTTTATTACAAACATTTAAATAACACAGAAAAGTAGAAAGAAGAGTACAATGAGCACAAATAAAATCTATATCTAGATTTACCAATTTTTATTATGTCACATATGCTTCATATGTAATTATATACATGCACATAAGTGTATAATATTTTCTAAACTATTTAAAAGTTAAGTTACATAATCCAGATGCTTCACCTCTCAATACTTCAGCATTTTTCTCTAAAAATGACATTCTCCTACATAACCACAGTACCAATATCATACCTATTTAAACTAATAATTCCCCAGTCTACATTTAAATTTCTCCAATTATCCTCCAAATGTCTTATGTATCTAGTTTGTTCATAACAGGATGCAGCCAATATCCCTCTTCTTCTAGAACAATTATTCCTTCCCTTCCCCTGTCCCAAGGTTATTGACTTGTTGAAGTGATTGGGCCACTCTGAGTTCCCCACATTCTGCATTTGTCTGATGGTTTCCTTGTATTATTGTTAGCTTGTTTCTCTGTCCCCTGTATTTTCTATATCTGGGATTTATAAAGAACCAAAGGCTTGATTAGATTAAAATGAAACATGTTTGGTGAGAACACTTCACGGGTGAGGCTGTGCACTTCATATTGTTCCCAGCTTGCATTGAAATGTGTTGTTGGAAGCCTGCTGGGTATCCTCTCTAATAAGGCCCTGTCTTTTCCTACCAGAGAGAGTGATTACCCTAATTTCTGCATTGACCCCTTCCTATGTTTCTTTCATGATTTTGTCACTTAACTATGTATATTCAAAAAATATGTTGTTTAGTTCTAAACTTGTGTAAATAAAATCATATTGTATATATTATTTTGTGAGTTATTTTAACAACATTATTTTTGCGTTTTGCCCATGTCAATATATAAAGCTATAGGTCATTCATTTTCATATCTATGTAGTATTCTTTTGTATACACAACTTACTTATTCTACTCTTGATAAACATTGGGTTTAGTTTTTTGTTATTACAAAAAATGTTGCAATAAGTATCCTTGTATGTATTTGTAGTCTACATTTCCAAAAGCTTCTCTAGGGTATATATCTAGGAATGTAATTGCAGGAATGTATGGAATATACAAGTACAACTTTGCTAGGTCTAGCAATCAAAGTACAATTACAAAGAACACAATATACCTTAGCTCATTAAAATAGAAAGGGATTTTTTTTTTTTGTAAAGGAACATTTATTGGGTAAATGATAGAGTTAGAAAAAGTAATTCCTAGAAGAAATGGGCTTAGGAAACAAGTTTTGGAGGTGAAGAAAGGAAGGGCCCTTGGAGGTGGGAGTGAGAAAGCGAATGGTAACATGCCTGGGGGCAGGGGGAGGCAAAGGGAAAGGCTCTGGGAGTGAGAGCCCACTGGGTCCTTCGTCCTAAGGGTTTTAATGGTGGAGATTTTAGGGGAGGTTCCAAGGGATGATCTCAGTAGTATAGTTGGTAGCTTTCCAGGTGTGTCCATTCAGGGTCTAGGTCTCCACTGATTGATTGGCCAGTCCCAGGGCAGGGGATCCTTATTCAATGCAGCTGGTCCTGAGGTCAGCCCCAGTTGGTTTTGTTGCTGATTTGGGCCTGGAGCTGAAATACAACTGAAGCATAGATGTTCTCTCTAGAGAGAAAAGGTCAGGGGGTTCAAAGCACATGACCAGCCACATGCTAGGGGAGGAAAAGTCACCCTGGGGCAAGGTCCCACCCTACAATTGATTATTCATTGCTAAGCCCCTGGGGCTCAGAAAAGGATTTATTACAGGGTATTGATCATTTATGGAATTGTTGGGAGGGCTGAAGGAACAGACTTCAGGCTGAGCTTCTAAGAATGGCTCCCAAGCCACACTAAAGGACTGGGCCACCAAGAAAGCTACCACTTTTCCCTTAGTCAGGAAGCTGTGTTTTGAATTGGAAAGCTGCCAATACAGTTCTAGCTCCAAAGCCACACTGCCTTAGGGACAATTAGGAAGCCGCTTCAGCTAAATCAGGAAGCCACCGTTAGACCTGCTGGCTCCAGAACAAGCTGCCTCTGCTCTGAAACCACCTTTTAAAACTGGGAAGCCACCATTATAATCCTTGCCAGCAAAGCGGATGCCCCTGAGCCTGCGTCTCTCCCTATTTAAATCAGTCCAAGTCTCACTGAGAGCAGTGGACAGGTCAAACCTTAATCATATCCATGCAGCCTTGCTACAGGAATATCTTGGGAATAAAAGTTGAACAGATCAGCTCACAGTAACGTCAAATTGCTTTCTAATGTGGTTGAGCCAATCTACACTCCTGCCAGCAGAGT
Source organism: Myotis davidii (assembly GCF_000327345.1). NCBI lineage: Eukaryota > Metazoa > Chordata > Mammalia > Chiroptera > Vespertilionidae > Myotis > Myotis davidii. The sequence continues at coordinate 1,723,521 of NW_006292916.1, read as the reverse complement.
GTGAGAATGTTTGTGGTTCTACATCCTTGCCAATACTGGGCTTTTTTGAATTTTTGTTTTGAGAAGCTATTTTATTGTCATCTTAATTTGCAGTTCCATGATTAATAATGAGGTTGAGTGTGTCTATATATAGGGCATCCCCAAAAGGGTAGACATACAATGTCTGTAGATTCCATTACATTTTGAAAATGAACTGTATTTTAATAAATACTGCCTTTATAATTATTCAAAGTGTCTATACATTTTTTGTGACACCCTGTAAATATATTCCCATACATTGGCCATTCATGTTTCCTTTTCACAGACATGCCTGTTTATGTCTTCTCTATATTTCCTGTACTTTTTTGTTCTTATTTATTGGGATCCTTCACATATTCTCCATAATAATTCTTAATGGGTTATATTTTACACATATCTTCTCTTTGAGACATGTCTTTTCACTTTCCAACGGTGACTTTACTGAACAGAAGTTGTTATTATTAGTCAATTTATTATTTTTTTCTTTATGGTTTGTGCTTTTCTTGCCTGTTTAAAAATCATTCCCTATCAACAGATCATTAGGGTATTTTTTGGTTGTTTTTAAAAAAGTTATAAAGTCTCACTTTTCCTGTTTAGTTCTTGATCCACACAGAATTGGTTCCTATATATAGTGTGAGGCAGGAATCCATCTTCATTTCATTCTACATGGATAACTCCTCTGGTCTACAGTGCCACATCTATTGCATACCCTGTTTGATCTAAACATGGATGAGTTTCTGGGTTCTTTTTTTGTTACATTTGTCTGTGTTTTAAAAAACTCTTCACTTGAGAATATGTTTATTGATTTTAGAGAGAGAGGGAAAGAGAGTGAGGGAGAGGGAAACATCAATAGGTTGCCTGTACATGCCCAGACTGGGAATCCGACCCACAATCTAGGTATTTGCCTTGACCAGAATCGATCCACCACCTTTTTGGTGCAAGGGACGACACTCCAACCAACTGAGCCACCTGGCTGGGGTGACGTGTGTGTTTATTATCCTTGTGTTAATGATACACACTCCTAGACACAGCTGACTCTCATAGCAAGTTAGCCTGGAGGTCAAATCACCCCCAGAATTGCCGACAAAAATCAAGGCTTAACTACAACAAGACTGCGCACAAAGACCACAAATGGGTGCACCAAGAAAGCATAAATAATGCGGAGACAAAGAAACATGACAGAAATGGAGGATATAGAGCTAAAAAACACACTTTTAAGGTCTTTCAATAATTTTCTAGAAACTGCCTATAAACTTAATGAGATCTACT
>NW_006292916.1:1704018-1721846 GCF_000327345.1 Myotis davidii | reverse complement strand
AAGAACTTCACTGATAAGAAAAGCTAAAGGAGTTCATCACCACCAAACCAGTATTATATGAAATGCTGAAAGGTATCCTTTAAGAAGAGGAAGAAGAAGAAAAAGGTAAAGATACAAATTATGAACAACAAACATGCATCTATCAACAAGTGAATCTAAGAATCAAGTGAATAAATAATCTTGTGATCATAATAGAATCAGGGACAAAAAAAATGATACACACTTCTAATTAGTGAACTGTATACTTTGCCTTGATTCTGGTGGAGCCCATTTATTTATCTGAGCTATTCTTTGCCCTAGGCTCTTTTTTATACTTTTCAGAATTAGATTGCAAAGTTCCACAAAACATTTTATTGAGATTGTTATTGAATCTATAGAACAGTTTGGAGAGAAATGAGATCTTTAAGATATTCAATCTTCCTACCAATGGAAAAATTATGTCATTCTGTTTATTGAGCTCTTATATAATATCTTTCACCAAAGATATTAAACTTTTTCCAAAAGGTCTTGCACATCTTTTGTTAGACTTGTCCTTGGTACCTTATTTTTTTTGTTGCTATTGTAAATGATATTTTTAAAACTGCATTTTCTAATTTTACTGTTGCTGATATATAGAAATGCAGTTGACTCATATATTGATTTTATGCCTTGAAAATTTACTACTTTATTAATTCTAATAACTTATAGATAATTGGAAGTTTTCTATGGAGAACATAATATCTGCAAACAATGACAGTTTGGTTTTGCAGTGTTAAAAAACACCTTATCTCTTTCCTTACTTCTTGCCTTAGGAAAAGGTAGGATTCCAGTAGAGTGCTGAGCAGAAATGAGAATAGTATATAATCTTTTATTATTCTTGATTTTAAAGAGCCTGCGTTAACATTTTACAATTGAGAACAAGGTTTTCTCTTGTTAATTTGAAGATACCTTTTATCACATTAAGGACATTTCTTTCTCTTTCTAGTTTATAACAAATTAAAAAATTATTTTTTTGCTTTTTGTCTCAAAGGCTCTTTTGATTTCTATCAAATACTTATCTACGTCAATTCAGATCACAACATAATTTTCTCCTAGTAATAGTAATTACATTACTATGTGTTCTAATATTGATCTAACCTTCATTTCCTGGAACAAACCCACTTTGGTCATGTATTTTTTTTTCATTTTTTAAAATTTCCGATTTCGGTTTGCTAATATTTTGTTCAGGATTTCCACACTCACGTTCATGAATGAGCTTGATTTTTAGTTTTGCTTTCCAATACTGTCCTTATTGAGTTTTTAAAATAACATTTAAAAGTATGTTTTTATTTCAGAGAGGAAGGGAGAGCTGGAGATAGAGACATCAATGATGAGAACCATTGATCAGCTTCCTCCTGTATGCCCCTAACTGGGGATTGATCAAGCCTGCAACCTGGGCATATGCCCTGATCAGGAATCAAAAGGTAACTTTCTGGTTCATAGGTCGAAGCTCAACCACTGAGCCATACCAGCCAGGCTCTCCTTATTGAGTTTTTATACCTTGCTTACAATAGCTAATAAAATGAGTCTAGGCAGTGTTCCTCTTGTTTCTGTTCTCTAAAAAATTTGAAGAAGATTGGGTCACTTAATTTTTACAGATGCTAGAGGCAGCCAGTTTAGTGGAGAGACCAGTACTTGGGGTCAGAGATATGTCTGAGCTGTTATCTTTATGATTTAGCAGCTGAGAGCTCCTGGGCTGTGACTTACATCTCTGGGACTGTTTTCTCATCATTATACACATTCTCCCCGTCTCAAAGGATTGTTGCAAAGTAACTTTGATATCTTGTGAACATTAAGTGAGATACTTAATGTAAAAGTACAGTATAAATCCGATAAGAAAGATAATCTCTGTCACAGCAGGCCTTGGGGAAACAGTATCCTCTGGATTGTTTCCAAAAACACATTCTATCTCTGATGTTGTGAACCAGTGAAGGGAACAGAAATGCTCTGGGAGACCTCCTCTACTTATAAGACTGGGGGGCAAAGGCGCTGGCTATGTACTTCTAGAAGAGATGGTGTTGACATTTCTGAAGTCAAATTTGTAGTCTTTCCTTTAGAGCCTTGGAGGGGGCCCAGTTTATTGAATCATTGAATGTTAGATTGGGGAGTTCTCACAGACCATCCAATCAATGGGGGACTTCAGCCAAGAAAGTCTTAGCTCATATTTAGGGATTTATGATCTTAAGTTTAAATAGCATGTTAATCTTTGCATGTGTGTTATCCTATATAATAAAAGGCTAGTATGCAAATTGTCCCCTCACCAGGGAGTTCAACCGGGAGTTTGATCGGGGTGGGCCAGCCTGACTCTACCCATACATGAATTCGTGCACCGGGCCTCTAGTAATCAATAAAAATAATACTTTCCCATGGTAATGGTATGAGAATTATTTTAAATGATATGAAAGAATGAATGAAATTTTATAAATGAAAAGTCAAAGTTTTTCTTCTTCTCTACCCATCTCAGCCTATTCTCTTCCTTAGGAATAACTTTTTAAACTTTCTCCTTTTAGTCTTTCTGGTAGTTACTGCCATAATTCTAAATGATAGGAATTTACTTTTATTTCTTGATTCATAGATTTTTTAGGCAGTTATCTATAGTCTCCTCACCATAATAATGATGAATTTATCTTTTTTTACTTCTCTTATTTTCTGCTAGTCACATTTTATTTTCAATTCTTCCTTTGGTTACAGCTATAACTTCAAACAATATTTTTGGACTTTTATATCTTGACTTCTCAATTTTAGAGTTTCCCTTGAATTCTATACATTCTCCTTCACTGTTCCCCTTTTTTGTTTGTTTGTTTTGTTAATCCTCACCTGAGGGTGCCAGGAGCCGGTCCATCCTTGCTGTTTGACACAGTCGATGCAGGGAAGAAACATCTGCACAGCATGTTTCAAGGGACCTGGCGTATATGGTATACTGTTCTTAATATGTTTGCTCACCTTCTTGGCACTATGTGTTTTAACCAAGGTCACCTCTCCGAGAAAGGTTGTTTCCCCAGGTAGGGATTTTACCCTGAAGTTAGGGAGGGAATAAAACCCCTTAACTAAGTGCCACCTAGAGAACCTGACTGGAGAACCTAGCGAGAGAACATGGCAACAGAACTTGGCTGGAGATCCTAGACAGATCTTGGTTGGAGAACTTGGCTGGAGATCCTGGCAGGAGAACCTGGACAGAACCTGGCGACAGAACCTGGCTGGAAAACCTAGCGAGAGAACATGGCAACAGAACCTGGACAGAACCTGGTGACCGAACCTGGCTGGAGAACATGGACAGAACCTGGCTGGAGATCCTGGATAGAACCAGGCAAGAGAACCCAACTATGCTGATGAACTGAACGCTGCCTCTCCATTCATTCCTTCTTCGCCGACTCCGTCCACACCGTTGGGGACCTATGGACCTGCTGGGGTTGGACCCCAGCATGAGGGTATTTTTCGAATGATTTTTAGAGAGAGTGGAAGAGAGGGGGAGAGACAGAGTGAAACATTGATGTGAGAGAGACACATCAATTGGTTGCCTCCTGCATATGCTAGGGGATGAGTCAGCAACCAAGGTACCTGTGCCTTTGACCTGAATTGAACCCAGGGACCTTCAGTCTGTGGGCCGATGCTCTATCCACTGAACCAAACAGGCTAGAGCCTCCTTGATCTATCTCCTAACCCCTGTCATCTATATTGTTACATTTCAGTGTCTTGGTTTATAACATATATTCTGTTTTATAACCATATATGCCTTTATGCTTTATCTATAGCCTGATTATAAAAACTACAAGCCAATATCCAGAGTTCATAATATTAAGATTATATAAATATATGTTCAGTGAAAACTATGTAATGTGATTGAAAACTAGAAAAGGAAATGAGATCTTTTTTTTTAAATATATTTTTTATTGATTAAGATATTACATATCTGTCCTTGTCCCCATGTTACCCTCTACCTCCCCCTACTCATGCCCTCCCCCCCCCCCCGTTGTCCATGTCCATTGGTTAGGCCTATATGCCTGCATGTAAGTCCTTTGGTTGACCTTTCCCCCTTCCCTCCACCCTCCCCTACCCTCCCTCCAAAGCCCGACAGTCCAATCGATGCCTCTCCGTCTCTGGATCAGTCCCTGTTCATCAGTTTATGTTGTTCCTTATATTCCACAAATGAGTGAGTTCATGTGGGATTTATCCGCTCTCCAGTTCCATCCATGCTGTGGCAAATGGTAAGAGTTCCTTTTTCTTCTTCCTCTTCTTATAGAATACCTTTCAGCATTTCATATAATGCTGGTTTGGTGGTGATGAACTCCTTTAGCTTTTTCTTATCTGTGAAGCTCTTTATCTGACCTTCTATTCTGAATGATAGCTTTGCTGGATAAAGTAATCTTGGTTGCAGGTTCTTGCTATTCATCACTTTGAATATTTCTTGCCCCTCTCTTCTGGCCTGCATGGTTTCTGTTGAGAAATCATCTGACAGTCGTATGGGTACTCCCTTGTAGGTAACTGACTGTCTTTCTCTTGCTGCTTTTAAGATTCTCTTTGTCTTTTGCTCTTGGCATGTTAATTATGATGTGTCTTGGTGTGGTCCTCTTTGGATTGCTTTTGTTTGGGGTTCTCTGCGCTTCCTGGACCTGTAAGCCTATTTCTTTCACCAGGTGGGGGAAGTTTTCTGTCATTATTTCTTCAAATAGGTTTTCAATATCTTGCCCTCTCTCTTCTTCTGGTACCCCTATAATTCTGATGTTGGTACGCTTGAAGTTGTCCCAAAGACTCCTTACACTATCTTCATATTTTTGGAATCTCTTTTCTTTTTTCTTTTTCGGTTGGGTATTTTTTTTTGTTTCTTTGTATTTCAAATCTTTGTCTTGATTCTTGGGATCCTCTTGTCTGCTGTTGGATCTCTGTAAATTATTCTTTATTTCAGTCAGTGTATGCTTAATTTCTAGTTGGTCCTTTTTCATGTCCTCCATGGTCTCACTATACTTATTGAGGGACTCATTAAATTTATCGGTGGTTTCCATAAAATTCTTGAAAAACCTTATAAACGTGGTCTTGAACTCTATATCCAGTCGTTTGCTTTCCTCCATTTCTGCCATTCATGACCTGTTTCTTTGTCTCCGCATTTTGGCTGCTTCCCCGTGTTGATAGAGTGGCTTTGTGTGCTAGGTGTCCTGTAGGGCCCAGTGGCTCAGCCTCCCCAGTTACCTCAGGTGGACACTCTTGGTGCACCCCCTTGTGGGCTTTGTGCACAGTCTTGTTGTAGCTATGCCTTGGTTGTTGTAGGATCACTGGGAGGAATTGACCTCCAGGCCAATTGGCAGTGAGAATCAGCTGTGTCTGCAGTGGGAGAACTTCTGTGCTGGAGACACCCTTCTGGGGCAAGACTTGCTTCAGTCGGGCTTTGGTGCTCACTGAGACTGCCCCCTGAGTGTGTCCCTTATGGATCTGAAGAGTTGTAATCTGGATGGTCCCCCTCTGACCACTGGGTACAGTGGCTCTTGAATCTAAGGAGGGGCTAATTTAGCCTCTGCCTGAGGTTACACAGCAGGAACTACGAAGAGAGCTGCTGATTCCCCTTCCTTTTTTTTTGGAGTTTGGAAGTGCCCTGATGAGGCTCAGCTGTGAAGCAATGCAAGCCGCTGTGGGGGCTTGGGCCTTCTCTTAGAAGGTCTGGGTCTGTCTGACCTGGCTGCAGTTAGGTAATTACAGGTTGCAAATGGCTGGGGCATTCTTATGCCAAAGCCTCTGCCGCAGCCTTTATGGGGCGGGGTCTCAAGGAATCAAAGGGCGGAGCAAGCAGCTATGGCAGATCCTCAGCCCTGCCCTGAGGAGTCGCGAGTCTCAATGTCCAATAACGGCTGCAAGCACCTCTGAGGGAAAGCCGCCCTCAAGATCGCCCGCTGCCAGACAGTCCAGTTTCTCCCTGTATGAGTCCTGGGTCCCCAGAGGCTTCCTGGAACTGGAGATCAGAGCCGTTGGGAGCTTGTGACTCCCTCCGGATTCAAAAAGACAGCCGCGTCCTCAGGTGCCAGACCCTTTCCTCGCACGTGCCCCCTACCTCTGCACTTTACTTCCACAGCTCATCTGGCTCTCAGTGTGCTTTTCTTTCCTTCTAGTTGTAGAATTTACACTCAGCCAGCCTTCCTGTAGTTCTGGATGATGTCCGTTTTGTGTTTTTGAAGTATTATTCAATTGTTGTGGGAGGCAGCAATTTCCCGGTGTTTATCTGTGCCGCCATCTTAGTTTCTCAGGAAATGAGATCTTAAGTTAACTCATTCAGGTTCTTGAAGGAGAAGAAAAACCTCAAAAAAACCAGCAGAAACAGAGCTTTCAGGAGAAGGGAAGAAGGACAACGTATTGTAACTACTTACTTTATTATTACTTTATATACTCATCATTTTACATATTCATGCATAAAATTATCCACTTAAAATTGTACTATTTCTTTCAGGGGATCCATTTTCTTTATGAATACACTGTTTTGTTTCTTTTCTTTTCTTTCTTTCTTCCTTTCTTTTTTTATTTTTGTTTCAGTGCTTGCTGAATTCTCTAGGTTCTAATTTGGACTTAATTGCTTACTGCACAACTATTATTCTGGGATTTCTTTTCATTCTCTCCTGGGTTAAGATGACTGTTTCTTTACTTTTTCTTTTTTCAATGACAGTTGATATTCAATATTTATGTTAGTTTCAGGTGTACAGCATACTGGTTAGACATTTATACAACTTACAAAGTGATAAGCCTAGTACCTGATAAGCCTACTACCCATCTGACACCATGAATAGTTATTACAATAGTAGAGGCCCCGTGCACAGGATTCATGCACTGGTGGGGGCATGGCCTGCAGGGATCTGCCCGCTGTGGGAGCGCTGCTCATCCCAGTCAGCCTTAGTGGCTGTGAACCTGCCCTTTGAGTGGCTGCTCTATAGTCCGGCATCTTCCGTGGAGCCGGAGCACTTGCCTCTCCAGGGACCCAGTTGGGGCCAGGCCCAAGGACAATAGCACTGAAAGACTATGGAGTAGTACTCAGTCATGCAGTGGCCACAAAGCCTCCTCCCAGCCTCCAGGGTCAGTTCTGCCACCAGTGGCGATGCTGCGCAGCCTGCAGGCGTCTGGAGCAGGGAAGCAGGGAGTGAGGAGGAGGAGGAGCCTGGAGCCAGGAGGTGATGATCACAGCCTGGGTTCCTGCCTATCGGCAGGCGTTCGCAGCAAGAGCAGCCACTCATCCTGGTCAGCCAAGCAGCACTCCCACTGTGGTAGCACACTGACCACCAGGGGGCAGCTCCTGTGTTGAGCGGCTGCCCCTGGTGGTCAGTGTTTATCATAGCAACTGGTTGACTAGTCATTCTGGTCATTCCGCCGTTTGGTCGCTGGGTTTTTATTAGATAGGATTACTGACTACATTCCCTGTGCTTTACTTTACATCCCTACGACTATCTTTATAACCTCCGATTTATACTTCTTAATCCCATCACCTTTTTCACTGTTCCTACCCGCCCCCCCTTCACCTCCCCCACAAGACCCCTCTGATCTGGCAACTATCAGTTTGTTCTCAAGAGAAGAATTTTTTAGTCTTCTTCCCAGAAGATGTAATCTGGGCTGTTAACCTTCTTAGAGTCAAGAGGGGAAGGAAGGCTAGGGACCCAGATAGTCAACATGTATACTTTTCCTTAGTCCTTCTCTTCGTAGAGTCCTCCTGTCCTCACTTCTGCCTAACGTCACCTAACTCAGAGATGTTCCATTCTACCTCTTCAGCGAGTGGAAAAAAACCCCTCCAGGTTTCTTCCCTTTGTGGAAGTTGGAAAGAAGAGCTCGTAGGGTCTGCTTTCCAAGCAAGCTTTCAACCAAACCTCTGTTCCAGCCCTATGTTTTTCTTCACTGCCAAAGGAACCTGGTGCTGCCAAGTCCGAACCCTTTGAAGGTCTATGATGTGAATCTGGTTGCATCTTGGCTTTCCTACTGTTTGTTCAGTTTTGCTAAATCAGTTATTTCTCTTCCTTTACTTTCAGCTTCCAACATTTTCTTTTCCCACTCTCACTGTTTTTTTGGGTTTATGCCATAAAAATCAGATGTTCCTTATTTTGCTTTGGGGAGGAAATGGAGGTAAATATTAATGTTCAATCTACCATCTTTAACTGAAAGTGCTCATTTATTATTTATCTTTAATTAAAATATCTAAGTTCAATTCAGAACACTTAGAAAATAATAAAAAGTACAAAAGAAAAAACATAAATCCAAAGCTCACCACAGTTAACATCTTTGCACATAAATTTAAAAACTTCTTTGTGATAAATTCTTAATTTTGCTAATGATAAGTAAACTGGCATGCACATTTGAAGGACCTTTGATATATATATATATATATATATATATATATATAGCTAAGTTGACCCCTAAAATAGTTATTCCCATATACAATTCAACCAGTAGTGTAGAATGCCTATTTTTTTATATTGTCATCAACAATGGTTAGTATCCTTTTTCATCTTTTGCCAACTTTGTAGGCAAAAGAAAAATTGTCTTCTTTTATTTGAATTTTTAAAAAAGATGTAATTGATTTTTAGAGAGAGAGGAAAGGAGAGGGAGAGAGAGAGAAACATTGCCTCCTGTACTCACCCAGACTGGGCATATTGAATCTGCAACCTGAGTATGTGCCCTGACTGGGAATCAAGCCTGCGACCTTTTGGTGCACAGGATGATGCTCAACCAACTGAACCACACTAGCCAAGGCAAAAAGTTGTCTTCTTTTAATTTTCTTTTCTTAAATCCTAGCATCTTTATGCCCTCTAATCATGTAGTCCTATAAAATCCAGTATGAACGGTCAATTTGTATTTCTTCTTTTATGAATTACCTTTTTCATTTCCTTGGCCAATTAATGCTTTTATCTTATTGATTCATAAGAGCTCTATATGTTGAGACTATCAATCTAATACTTCAAAATAGTTTTCCACTTGCCTTTCAATTTTTAAAGGTCTTTTTCAATTTGTGTTGTCAAGCAATTGATCCTTCTTTTTATATCCATGTCTTTGTTATCCTGTTCTTATCCTAAAGCTATGCTTACCTACATGGTCTTCTCATTCTTACATGGTTTCATAGGCATGAAATAAGGCTGTAACTTTAGTTTTTCTTATATTATTTAGTAATTATCTCAGCCATATTTATTTAAAATATATTTTCACATTCATTTGAAATGTCACTTCTATTTGGATCTGTTTTAAAGCAAAGACCACGAACCTTCCAGTACTCCATGCTTCCCCTTCAGGACAGCTGAATTTGCCTTTCTTTCTGCGTTTCAATTTCATCTGTTGGGGATGTGAGGGAACTGTATTGTTCTTGCTCTTGCTGTTTTTCAGTCAGATATGCCCTTGTTCGTTAATTTCACGAATGTAAGTGGGTCCTCTACAGTGCCAGTGTTTGTGCTAAGCACAAAAATACAAAAAATAAAAAATAAAAATAAAAATAAAAAATAAGGCAAGCCCATTGTAGTAAAGCAAAACCAGAGCAATCTGGGGTATTTCTGCTGTTCCAGGGCAGGTCTCTTTGATGAAGGAAAATTCAGGATTACAGTGAGTTTGGAGGACATTGAGCAAAAGGGTAATGGTGGTTGATTCTGGGGATGTGGTCTTAGTTGAATTTTGAGTTCTTCTGCTTCTTTACTGTATTGCTTGTGTTTTCTCTGAGCATAGACATTATTTAAAAAAATATTGTTTTTGTTAAATGAACTTCAGTTTCACAGAGTTGGCTTAACTGTAATCTTTGTTTGTAACACTTTCTTGGGTCCCAGTTACCTTTATAGAAAGAAAACACAGAGAAGAGATATACAGAGGTTAGTGCAGACGCAAGGGAGGGAGGCTGCCTAGAGAATATGGCAGGAGGCTGTTCCTGCGGTAGGCATGTTGGGGGTGGTGTGAAGGTACAAGGTACAGTGGCCTGAACAATGTGGCCTTAGGGGAATTGTAATTCAGCAGGTCAGGATCTGAGTCATAAACTTGAGTGAATAGGTAGCTGGTATACATGGAAAATATTGGGGATGAATAATTTTAAGGCTGTGAGAATTTGCACATCTAAGGATCTCATATCCTATATAATAAAAGGGTAATATGCATATCAACTGAACTATGGAACAACTGGCCGCTATGACGCACACTGACCACCAGGGGACAGATGCTCAATGCAGGAGCTGCCCCCTGGTTGCCAGTGCGGTCCCACAGCGGGAGTGCCACTCAGCCAGAAGCCCAGAAGCCAGGCTCACAGCTGGTGAGCGCAGTGGCGGTTGTGGGAGCCTCTCCTGCCTCTGCAGCAGTGCTAAGGATGTCTGACTGACAGGGAGCGGGCATAAACTGTCAGTCGGACACCCACTGAGGGCACCTGGACTGTGAGAGGGCACAGGCTGGGCTGAGGGACCCCCTGAGTGCATGAATCTCATGCACTGGGCCTCTAGTATCCAAATAAACTAGTTATTTGGGGGCATTTTCTCACAAATGGAGGATTAGATATTCTTTCTATTAAAATGTGTAACTTTTAATATATCTCTGGTCCTATGTTAATATCAGAGAAGTAGAGACTCTAAGCCAGTGGTTCTCAACCTTCCTAATGCCGCGACTCTTTAATGCAGTTCCTCATGTTGTGGTGACCCCCAACCATAAAATTATTTTCGTTGCTACTTCATAACTGTAATTTTGCTACTGTTATGAACCTTAATGTAAATATCTGATATGTAGGATGTATTTTCATTGTTCGTGACCCACAGGTTGAGAACTGCTGTGAGTCTAAGCTAAAGAATCCCTAGGTGAAATAAACAGTAGAAATAAATGCATATATACACAAATTATTAACAAAAAAGTACTTTTACAAAGATTACCTTTCTGTCCAGCATCATCAGTTTCTCCCTCTCTACTACTACATTCTTCTTAAGGGCACATTGAAATGTCCTTAACTCTTCTTTGATCTTCATGCCTATCTAGTTATCAATTCACTAGAGGCCTGGTGCACAAAATTCATGTAGTGGAGGTTGGGGGTCCCCTCAGCCTGGCCTGCGCCCTCTTGCAGTTTGGGACCCCTCAGGGGATGTCCGACTGGCGGCTTATCCCCATGGGGGAGCGGGCCTAAGCTGGCCGTTGGACACCCCTCTTGCAGTCTGGGACCTCTTGCTCCTTACTGCAGGCCTGCTTGCTGCTCCTTACTACTTGGCTCATTGTCCCTTAGCACTGCTGTGGAGGCAGGAGAGGCTCCTGCCACTGCTGCTGAGCATGCCAGCCATGAGCCTGGCTTCTGGCTGAGTGGTGCTCCTGCAGTAGGAGTGCACTGACCATCATGGGGCAGCTCCTGCGTTGAGCATCTGCCCCTTGGTGGTCACCTGCCTGCCTCCCTGATCCCCCCTAACCACTCTGCCTGCCAGCATGATTGCCCCCAAGTGTACCCCCCTTCTGGCCTGCTTGCCCCCAACTGCCCTCCCCTCCTGGCCTGATCGCCCCTAACCACCTCTGCCTTGGCCCTGCCACCATGGCTTTGTCTGGAAGGACATCCGGAAGGTCTCCCGAAAGGTCTCCTGGTCTAATTAGCATATTACCATTTTATTAGTATAGTCTAGGGACCCAGTGCATGAATTTGTGCACCTAGAAAGGAACTGTGGGCCTCAAGGCTGCAGTAGGCACAGGGGCCAGTCTTGGCCCATCCTCTGCGCCCCTTCCACTGCGGCATTCAGTCCTCTGTCTGCTGGCAGCCTGGCTCCCGCTGCCACCACTCCCACATGCTTATGGTATGGAGTGGCTGGGGCCCACACAGGGGGAGGTGGAGAAGCCCTCAGGGGCGATCAGGGCCAGCAGCTGCTGCTCGCAACCTCTGATGGTGCCGAGTGTTCGGGACTAGAGCCAGGCTCCAACAACAGGTGCGAATGGCAGCTCCAGTGCTGGTTGCGGGTGTGAGCAGGGCCGGCGGTGTGAGTGGCGGCTCCAGCATGGGACTGCAGCACACAGGAGCAAAGAATTTTCAGTAAGCACTAGTGGCTCACCCTGATGACAGTGACTGGTGCCCCCCTTGGTCTGGCGCCTCTGCTCACCTGTTCCACTATCCCACCATGGTTGATGCCCACTATGTTTCGCGCATGCTCCCTGGTGCCCAGCGCATGTCATAGCAACCGGTTGTTTAGTTGTTCCAGTTGTAATGCCTTTCAGTCTATTTGCATATTAGCCTTTTATTATATAGGATTTTTCATCTTCTTCCTAGAAAAACCACAGCATCATGTCTGCTCTCCTTTTCTACCATCCCTTCTCTCCTGAATCCTCTGTCAGGCTTTCAGCCCCACTGTTCCACTGAAACTGCTGTTATTAAGGTCAACAAAGACTGCAGGCTTGTTAAGCGCCATGGCTCATTGCTATCCTCTTTTTACTGTATCTTTTAGCCACATTTGGCAAAGTTGACTGTCAACTCCTTCCTTTGAGAAACATTTTTCTGAACTTCATTCCATTTTCATTCTTTTGGTTTTCCTGTCATCTCACCAGCTGCTCCTTCTCAGTGTCTTCTAGCTATCTTCTATATCAATGGTTCTCAACCTTCCTAATGGCACGACCCTTTAATACAGTTCCTCATGTTGAGGTGACCTCCAACCATAAAATTATTTTCGTTGCTACTTCATAACTGTAACTTTGCTACTGTTATGAATTGTAATGTAAATATCTGATATGCAGGATGTATTTAGGTGACCTCTGTGAATGGGTCATTCAACCCCCAAAGGGGTTGAGACCCACAGGTTGAGAACCGCTGCTCTAGATGCTGGAATATTCTAAGGGTCAGCTCTGGATCCCTCTCCTTCCCTTTATTTTCTCCCCAAGGATTGGCACCCATAACTTTCAATACCATCTCTATACTGTGAAGGCTCACAATAGCTTGATTTCCCCCCAGGTCTCTAGATTCCTAAACTTACCTGCCCAGTTGACATCTCCACTTAGATGTTTATTAATCACCTTAATTTTAGGTGGCTAAAAGAGAACTCTTGCTTTTGTACCTCCTCACAGCTGTTTCTCCCGTCTTTTCTCTCTATAAATGGCACCACTATCTTATCTATCTGGGACCTCAGACACAGGAATCATTCTTCATGCATTTCTTTTCCCTTGCTCCTTACATTTATCCACCTAGTCTTGGCAGATTTATTTTTAAAATGTATTCCAAATCTGACTGCCTCTCCTCATTGGCGCCACTCCAATCCTAGTCTACGCCACTGTCTTCTCTCTGCTGGGCCCTCTAGGTCTCCTAATTGGTCCCACCATTCCTCTTCTTACCCTTTCCAATCATTTCACTGAGAAGTGGACAGAGTTATCATATGAAATGTTACTCTAAATCAGAGCAGCATACACTGTGCTTAAAACCTTCTATAATTAGAACGAGTCCAAACTCCTTCTCAAGTCCTATAAAATTCATATGCAGGCCTTGCCTACTTCACTATTCATGTCTTGTACACTCTCTCCCTTCATTTTCTTGCTCTCAGACTCCAGACTTAGACCTGCTCTTGAAATGTGGCATTTGCTGTTCCCTCTGCCTAAAATGTTTTCCTCCCAAATCTTTGCATGCCTGAATCCTCATCATTCAGGTCTCCATTTAATTACCTCCTCCTCAAAGAGTGCCTAGCACTTAATAAATGTATTTTTTTAAAAAATGGGGACATTTTATCTTGTTACACATTCATAATAGACCCATAATGGACATACTCTTGTCCTCAGTTTGTAGGTGGGAAAATGACATCAAAGAGGCTAATTAGTTTGTCCTGAGGTCAAAGAGCTATTAAGAATTTAAAGTGTGGGATGTGATTCCAAAGCTTTTAATTTTAATCCCCAATGATACTGCCTTCTAGTTATTCTCCTGAAATTGAGAACTTATTTTACAAAAATGGGGAAGGATTCATAAAATATCTGTAAGCAGATGAATTAACATAACTTTTTATACCCGGGGGAGCAAATAGGTGCTTCAGGCGTTATAAGCTATTTTGATCAGCAGGGCTGATGGTGTTTAAACAAAATTCTTTTTTAATTTAAACCTATAATTATAAAATAGCTCTATTTCTATTAGAACCTGTAGCTTGAACACAGGTTCTATTATTGAGTGTGCAGAACTCTAGGAAGGAAATCTGATGGGCTCTGTCGTATTTCACCTAGGCTTGCTTAAGGAAAGTCGCAAGGTTTCTGGGGGTTTCTCCTTGTCTTCTGCTTGATGACATGCATGTGAATGATTTTACACATACAGCTCTTTAAGTGTTTCAGAGTAAGGTAGTTATGTATTTGCACACTGAAATAACCAAGCGTGCCTCTTCCCCTCACCCTTCAGAACCCAACTTCTCCAGGGAGCCCATCTTAAGTGTGTCCTAAGCTATTTTTTACTTCATGGCCCATGTAGCAGGGGGTGTTGCTGACTCTTCAGTAAAGGTGTGTCTCTGACCTCTTGGCCCTATGTAGAATGCAGACATTGAAAGGGCTGCTTTTCTGATGATGAAGGATCTCCTGGATGAGAAATTGATGTCAACTCCTAGGTCACTGCCTCACCAGCACTCCAAAAGTATCCCCTTGATTCCTGGTCCTGCTCAGAGAATGATGGGTGAGGTGGAGGTAGGGAGGAAGGAACATTCTAACAGATATGTCAAAAGGCAAAAACCCTTTTGTTTCTGTACTTTAATTCTCCAGGAGATCACTACTCCTCTGAGTATCAGCCAGCAACTGGAAAGAGTTGTTTTTGAGACAATTGGGAAATATCTAATATGGACTGTATATTACATGGTTAGTTTTGTCAGGTGGGACAATAATCTTATGGTTACATTGTAAAAGTATTATCTGTTAGCAATCCATACTGAAGTATTTAAAGGTGAAATGGCTGAAATTTGCATTTAGCTCCAGAAGAAAGTGTGGGTATATGTTTGTGGGGAGGATGTAGGTAAAACAGTATGTTGATGGTTGTTGAAATTGGATACAGGGGGATTCTTTATATTAGCTTCTCTAGTTCTGTATGAGCTTGAAATGTCCTCAATAAAATGGTTTTCAAAAACCATCCTTATTCCATGAATTCTGTCAGGTTTATAAACTTCTTCTTTTAGTTGCCCTAAAGAAATTGATACTGCAGAAGGTCATGAAAGGGTTTATATAGAAGGAATGTCAACCCAGATTCTAAAGGATGTGTATTCTCTCAGTGCTCAGCATTAATGGCTTGAAAAGAATCTATTTTAATGATAAGGAGTTTTCCATGTAAGTAGGCTGTGATGGTTAATTTTATGCATCAACTTGGCTAGATTATGGTATCTGGTTGATCAGACACCAGTCTAGATGTTGCCCTGAAGGTATTTTTTTAGATGAGATTAGCACTTAAATCAGTAGACTTTGAGTAAAACAGCATATCCTTCATAATGTGGGTAGGCCTCATCCAATCAACTGAAGGTCTTGAAAGAAAAGACTGTCTCCTGAGGAAGAGGGAATTCTGCCTTCAGATGCTTTTACACTTGAGCTGCAACATCATTTTTTCCTTGAGTCCCCAGCCTGCTGGCCAGCCCTGCAGATTCTAGTCTTGCCAGTCCCCACAATCATGTCAGCCAATTCCTTAAAGGAAATCTTTCTCTATATACACACAGCCAATTGGTTCTGTTTCTCTGGAGAACCCTGACTGATACATAGACTGTATGGGTAATGCTGGTTGAGTTGTCTAGTCAAGTAAAGTTTTGATTCTTTGATGCAAACTTTTCTAAAGGATAGCCCCATTTTTTGGTCATAATAAATAGACCCCATTGACCCTACATGACTATTCTTGGATAATTAATGGTACTACAGAGCCTCAGAGCCATGCTGGGGTCTTTATTGTGGATGGATGGAAGCTGTAGGGGAGTGGGGAAGCTTCAGCTTAGGAGCTGCTAAAGCTAAGGGCTTAGCATGTAGATGGCACTCAATGAATGTGTCATGGCAGCCTTACTTGAAGGGATTGCATGTTGGTATTGTTTTTTCTTCTTCAATGAAGAAGTTGGCAACTGTTTCAAGGTGTAAGCAGGATGGAAAATCAGATTGCATGTATTTTGGGAAGAATTGCTTATGGGTTCTTCCCTGCAAATACAGGGGAGGTAGGCCACATTATGTTAGGGACTTTGAGTGGCTTAAAAAGCTGCTTCACCTCTGGAGTGTAGTCTAAAGAAAAGAAAAGGAAAAGGGGTTTCCAGTTCTGTGAGCGGGACCTGGCTTCTTCGCAGCCTTGGGAGCTGTAGGATACCTGGGAGGGGAGTTTAAAGTAACATAGGGTTTCTCAACCTCAGCACTGTTGACATTTTGGGTAGGGTATTGTCCTGTGCATTGTAGGGTGTTTAGCAGCATCCTGGCCTCTACCCACTAGATGCCCCTTCCTGGTTTTGACAATCAAAATGTCTTCAGATATTGTCAAATGTCCTTTAGGGAGCAAAATTAGTCCTGATTGAGGACCACTGTGTTCATTGGAGAGTCCCACTTACAGGACCTGCTGACTTCAGAGCTCAGGGCTATTAAGGCCTGAAACCCAGCATGAAGCAGGCATCCCTTTTCCCCAAAGAACCCAAGAACCCTTACTAAAGGTTCAGTCCCAGTCTCCAAGGTAAGGAAGCAGTGACCTCGGACTTCATGTTAGCATTCTGGATAGATTTTCAGAAATAACTGCTGCTTGGGTGGGTCATGTGTTACCCCCAGTCAGAGATGCTAGTGCCTCTGGGATTCTGAGATTCCCCGTGCTCCTGGCAAGAAGCCCCAATCAGCATAGCACCACCGGCCGAAAGTCTGGGTTCACTCCCTACTGTTTGGAGTGGCCAGGAGGAGCTCTGCTCAGGGCCACACCAGGAAGCCTTATGGATTCCCAATGCTGTGAATACCTCACTTGGTGTCCATTACCCCATGGTGGTTATCCAGCCTTTCAGCTTTAGAACCCACCTACCAAGATGAATTGCAGACTCAGTGTCTGAGGTAAGTGAGTTGGGCTGGACCCTCATGGCCCAAATCCTGGCCTATTTTTGCACCAGAGAGCTGCTGGTTGCATAGTGCAGAGGGTGTTTGAGGAAAGAACTGAGCTTGTGAAAATGGGTTAATAACCTGTTACCTTGTGACAGGTAATGTCACAAGCTCTGTTCTTCAAAACGTGGCCCTGCCCTACCTGCATCAAGCCACCTGCGCAGTCTCACTGCAGGAGCACCTCTGGAGCTGGGACTCAGGAACTGGCATCTTTAACAAACTCACCATGTGGTTCTATGCAGAAGAAATCTTGAGATCCATGGCTTTAGACATATATGCAAAACCCAAGAAAGCATATGTACAATGGAATATGATTCAGCCTGGGAAAGGAAGGGAATGCTGACACTGGCTACCACATGGATGAACCTTGAGGACAGTATGCTGAGTGAAATAAGTCAGTCACAAAAGGACAAATACTGGATGACTCCACTCAAATAAGATATTTAGAGTAGTCAAATTCATAGAGACAGAAAGTAGAACGATGGTTTCCAGGGGGAGGAGGGAATGGAGAATTGATGTTTAATGGGGAAGGAGTTTCAGTTTGGGAAAATGGAAAGTCTCAGGAGATGGAAGGTGGTGATGGAAGCACAACATTGTTAATGTACTTAATACCACTGAAATTTACACTTTAAGATGGTAAATTTTATGTTATGTGTGTTTTACCACAATTATAAAAACACCCAAGGGAATCCAGAGAGGAGCCTGCATGCCTCCGTCTCCATTCCCCTATGGTCACCCTTTGAGAAGTGACCGCAGAGGCCCAGTGACTTGTAGCCAATGACACATTAATGAATGACTGTCTGCCTCTCTTCTTGTAATGAGTAGAACCAACAGAATTT
>NW_006292916.1:1688092-1702845 GCF_000327345.1 Myotis davidii | reverse complement strand
GGGTGTCACAGGGGATCAAACAGGGCGGGCAGAGGGAGCAGTTACGGCTGCTCTCAGTCCCGTCCCCAGAGGCTCTGCCTCTCAGAGTCCCAGCAACCGCTGCAAACCTGGGAGAGAAAGCTGCCCTCGCGTTCCGACCGATGCCAGACAGTCCTGCTTCTCCCGTTTGAGTCTGGGACCCTAGAGACTCGCCTAGAGCTGGAGCTCAGAATCTGAGACTCCTTCCCGATTGAAAATGACAACCACTCTCTCAGCTACCAGCCCGCTCCGGGCGTACCTCCGCACCTTTATATTTTCCGCACTGCGCCTCCTCTGAGTCTCGTATGCTGTTCTCTTTCCTTCTAGTTGGAGAATTTCCCCTCAGCCAGTCTTCCTGTGGTTCTGGGCGATGTCCGTTCCGTCTTTTAGTCGTATTTTGAAGTGGTTGTTCGAGGCAGCTAACTCTGGTGTTTACCTATGCCGCCATCTTGGTTTCTCTGAGTGTCATCTTTTGATGGGCTGGTGGATATGCAAAGTCATCTCTGTGGAATTTCATGGGAAAAGTGCTTCTAAAGTACTGGGCATTTTCTCCCCATTATTCCAACATCTTTGTCAACTCATACCTGACCTTACACAGTCTTTAAGACCAGGGAGAGTTCACCTTAACACTGCGTTGCCCCTTGGAATTTATGCAGAAAAATCACTGCAGGTGTGAATCAAAATGACAGCTCTTCAGAAATACATCATTTTTAATGAAAAGCCTTTGATGGCCACAGAGTCTCCTTAAAGATGAGGCCTGATTTCCCAGAGGGTACTCATGGGACAGGATTGCCAGATGTGATCCCTTCGGTCCAGACAGCACGAGAGGACCCTGCGTGCTTCACCTCTGCTCTCCATCGTGCTTTGTCACGGAGAGTCCAGAGCACCCTTCTTGTATTTCAACACTTAAGTACAGTGGGACTTGGCCTCTGTGGCCTTGGGAATCATGTTGGCACCATGAGAAACCAGCACACAGATCCTCCTCAATCTCTCAACTGCCAGGGCTTCAGAGGGTGTGAAATGAGTACAAAGATAGGAAGACAGGCCAGGTGGTTTATAAGGCCAGACTGTTTGCAGTCTGGCAGGGGATAGATAAGGGGATAGGTAAGGACAATGCAAAGGTACTGTGGGAAAAAGTAACTCATTTTCTGTAACCAGATGGCCAATGGGACTTTGGAGGAGGGAGTTGGTGAGTTCTCAGGGAAGGCCCTGTGGAGGAGGTAAGTTTTGGCCAAACCTTGGGTTTGGGGGGGGGAGACTGCGACGTGGGGGGTGGGGGGTAGGGGCTCCAGTCCAGTGGGAAGAACCAAAGCGAGCTGTTCCATGGCTTGCAAGAGTGCTCAGTAGACCAGAGAAGCCCTTGGGGCACAGTATTTGAGGTGGCCCTCACTCAAGGGCTGTTCTGCTCTCACACCACCCTGAGTGACACCTCTCTGAGTTTCTCACTTTTGCTGCCAAGTCTGGGTCCTACTGCAGCCACAGGTTCCTGTGGAGTTGGAGACGCAGGCATTTGCATCTTCCTTCCTGGGAGAGCAAAGCACACTCATGGTTGTGGGGTGGTGAGGGTCAAAGTTGGCTTCCACGCATCCCACAGGAAGAGGCTGGCTCAGGGCTCAGCTGAAGGATTGGTTAGTGACAACATCTCGCAGTCTCCTATCAAGAGTCAATGATTCCCAAGCTACAACAGCAGGTGACTCAAATAAAGTCAGCTTTGATTTTGGAGATGGAGGACCTTGCTTGGTATTACTATTCTTTGGGAAACTTTTGTCTTCTGTCTTGGACACCTTGCATTGAGGCCAGGTGTGGAATAGATAAGCCCTCTTCTTGAGAATGCCATTGCAGCTGAGGTACATTCCAGGGGTGTGTGGAGGTGGATCCCGAGCTTCAGAGGACCAGTGAGCATTTATTTATCCAGCTTGCACTCTTTACTTACACGGTGACTGAACCTTCTGCACTGGCCTTCCCCCAAACCTGGTCATTAGCTCCCTTTCAGAACTGATGGAAGAGGTGCAAGAGGACATCTTCCACACTGGGAACTGTCACCTGCCACATGGTGGCTGCTAGAGTGAGCCCAGAAAGACCTCCTGCTAAAGGCAGTGGGATCGTCAGTGACCAGGGTCCCAGCTGCAGCACCAGGTCCTGTGCTGGGTTTGCACTGAGGCCACGCCTCCCACAGGCTGCTCCCTTTAGTGACTGAGTGCAGTGGAGGATGAAGGTAGACTCCCCTACCTTCTCTGCACCCCTTCCTGTTTCCCTTGACACAGGCATTTCCCTTCACAAAATCTTGCTGTATTTAATTCCACCTCAGCCACTGCTTTTTGGAGGATCTGGACTAACACAACTTGCTCTTCCATCTTGCAAAACGGAAAGAACTTTAAAGGGTCCCACCATGGAGCTTTAGTGATGGAAGACCTCCAGCAACCCTTTGAAGGTGACTGAAGAATACACCGGGTTGCCACTGGTCTCCTGCTGCCCTAAGCAAGGTGGCCCGTATGTGGGATGTGGGGACACTTCTGGCTTTTACGATGCTTGGGGAAGAGTTGAGCAGGGTTCTAAGCTATGAAGAAACTGAAGCTCATCTGTCCCATCCCAGGGCAGATGCCAAAGCCAGACTTCCAGTCCTTCTTCTTTCATCATCTCCCTCTCTCTGCAGTGCATCATAAGGTATGGGGACTGAACCAGGATTCAAACGCCATGGGTACCAACCCAGCTGAGTGACATAGCTGAGTGACTTCACCTTTCTGGGTTATTGGTGACAGAGGGGTCTGTCTACTTGGCCTTCCCTTCTGACCTTGTAAGGCTGCGGTGACAAGGCACAGAGATGCCAGGGGAAGTGGAGAAATGCTATGGAAAAGCAGGCATGGCTAAGTCACGTAGTGCTCTTCCTCCCTTCTCCTTTCTTTCCTTCCTTCTTGTTTTTCTCTTCTTCCTTCTTTCTGATTTCTCTTCCTTTGCTATGCTTTCTCTCCTTTTTTTTTTCTTGCAAGTTTTCCATTTTGCAAATCTCAAAGGAAGACAAGATAGAAAACCTGCCCTGTGCTTTCCTTATCAAAATCACATGAAAGGGCTAGTGGTCAAAGGCTGAGCAGCATCTGGCCTGGACCTGCTGACTCTGGAGTGCCTTCCCTGGGGCACTCCTGTGCCGCAGAGATGAGGACTGGCTTCCTTCTGGCACTTGTGGGTCTGGGAACTCCCACTGAGAGGGCTACATTGAATTGGCATCTAGATTACAGGGCTGAGTGAAAAGACATGTGCATTACCAGATACAATGATTTGTGTTGCCTTGAGTGAACACAAATGGCTTCTGAATTTTAAAAAATGTGCCTGGGAGGATTGGGTCAATTATTTATCACAGACAGGGGGGAAAAAGTCTGGTTTGCTAACTTGAGACTATTACAATGCAACCTAAGCCCTGGATTTTGAAGTCACTGCCGAAGAAATATAGGTCCTATACTCTGGATACTTCTTTCTCATCACCTACCTTTGCTTTAGTAAACGAAAAGCACTAGGGCTTAAGCTACAGCACTCCTGGGGTTTATTACATGCCTCACGTTGTGCATTTACTGTGGCAGCTCCCAGTGGAGCACAGGTGCAGAGTAAGAAGGTGAGGCACAGACAGAGTTCTATATCCTTTGGTACAAGTTGAAGTTACATAATTACTTTGCAGGAAGTGATGGGGGGGGGGTGAGGAACTACTCCATAAAAAAAGAAAACCACCTTTTGGAGTAAGAAAAGGTAAGAGAATAAACATTTAAGGTAGAATTCTACTCATGGAACACTCTTGATTTCCCTCACCTTTTCATCTGTCAGATATTTTTTGCATTGCTCAAAATATTTCTTCCCTTCTCCCACTCTCTTCATTTTCCCACCCTCAGAAAGTTTTGCCTTTTCCCCCAGAGGCATGTTAGTAAATCTACTGCCCTTTAAACACATCCTTGTTCTTTTTAAAATATATTTTATTGATTTCAGAGAGAAGGGAGAGGGAGAGAGAGATAGAAACATTAATGATGAGAGAGAATCATTGATTGGCTATCTCCTGCATACCCCACACTGGGGATTAAGCCCATAACCTGGGCATGTGCCTTGACCGAGACTGAATTGTGACCTCCTAGTTCATAGGTTGATGCTCAACCGCTGAGCCATGCCAGCTGGGTGGGTCCTTGTTCTTAACCTTTGCCATTAGTCATTTACTTAGTAACACATTTTGGGAGAAGACGGCAGATTACTTGGCTGAGCATTTATCTGTGCTGCTCTTCTTCCCCTGAGCCCCAAGTCAGTGTTCCCCAGCAGATTCAACATGCGGTGATGTCATCTCAAAGTATATAGTCACTGCAAGGGAAACAACCTCAGAGGCAGGACGCTGTAGGAGCAGCACTCGCGGTGACCTTGGTGTGGGTATCTGCATGGGCCCTTCAGAGGGGGGAGTCTAACTTGCATGTCAAAGTTCTCCCCGGGATCTTGTGAAAGAAATGAACTTGCCACACCTTCATTGACCCGCTTCAGGCCCAAGTCCAGAAGCTCCTCAGGGACACTGTGTGGCACCTTCTCTAGAGTGTGGGCTCTCAGGCAAGCTTGCCACATCCTAGCTGTGTGACATCAGCCAAGCTACCTAGCTTTTCTGGGCCTCAGTTTCTTTCTTTAAAAAGTATGTATTTTCATTGACTTCAGAGAGGACGGGAGAGGGAGAGAGAGATAGGAACATCAATGACGAGAGAGAATCATTGATCGGCTGCCTTTTGCATGCCCCCTACTGGAGATCAAGCCTGCAACCCTGGGATGTGCCCCTGACCAGAATTGAACCCAGGACCCTTCAGTCCACAGGTCGACGCTCTATCCACTGAGCCAAACCAGCCAGGGCTGGGCCTCAGTTTCTACATCTGTAAAATAGGAATAGTAATAGACACCAAAGAACTGTAGCAGGGATTTAATGGATGAATACATGTAAAATTGCTCACACATACTAGTGTTGCATATTACTATCATTAGTTCTAAAGGAAGACAGGTGGCCTTTATGCTGGGGAGCCACAATGGAGGTGGACAGGGGAGTTGGCCAAACCAGAGAGCCAGAATGACCTGCACAAGCTTTTCAGTAGAACATAACTTACAAATTTCATCTTAATGATTCCCTTTTTGAGTGCCATCTCTGTGCCAACCATGGTGGAAGACCATTCATAAACATGCTCTTTAATTCTGATGACAACTCTGTATGGAGACATAATTATCCCCATTTCATAAATAAAGAAGCTGAGTCTTGCTGAAGGTCACCCTCCAGGAGGAGCAGGAACTGGACTGAAAGGAACTGGACCCATTTTTTTCCCTTCCATCACATGATCTCCTCCTCCAATTCCTGTCAGCACTAGCCATCCCCAGTCACTCAGAGGTCTTAGAGTGCCTAACTCTGGGGGTATATGATTTTGCAAGCCAAAATAATTTAAGGTTGTGCAATGCCTTTGCTTGGAGAGAGCCTTACATTTGTTATCGCAGTACTTGTATGAATTAATTCACCAACAAATGAAATGTGCTCTCTTGGAAACCAGGGAAGTCCTTGCTTAATAGCCTATAACCATAGCATGCATTATTCTGGGGTGGTTAAGTGGTGGGCAGGTTAGAGTATAAAGGATGCGATTTTTGAGAAATTGGAAATGAATGTCCCAGTTGTGCTGGAAATAAACAGACTTTCCAAGGGTTCTGGAGGGACCCAAAGTCCCTGGGAGTTCAGCATCTCTTCCTTCTGGTGTCTACAGTGGACACTGTCTGCAGCCAGACCTCAGAGGAGAGCTCTCTCCTGGTCTTTTCCCTCCGCCCTCCCCAGGCCACTCCTCCCATTTGAGGACCTCTGTATGTGAGTGTGTCCCCACATGCAAATGTGTGTGTGACCAGAGGGCCTCCAATAGCCCTCCTGAGAGGGCTACACACACACAGCATGTAGGTTAAAAGCCTGCAAATGCCAGATGGCACATATCCTTTGCATCTGATCACAACAACACATGTCATGTCCACTCACTTGCCCATTTCATATTCTGGCTCTGAATTGAGCCATTTGAATATGAACTTAGGCAGGAACAAACCTATGTTTAATGAATTTAGTTAATATAGAGATGGACACAAAGCTGGATCTCTGCTGAATAGGTCCCCTTCCTCTGCAGCTCACTTCTGCTTCTCCCATTCTGGGCAAGACTTTTATGTAGCCAAAGGCCATAGCTGCCTCTGAACGTTGCAATGAGTCTCAAAATGTCCTTGTATTATGAACACTTGCAGCTAAGTTTCTCTGATGTGCAACCTGTCCAGTATGATGTAGCAACACTGAGAGCAACTGATATTTAAAATTAAATAAGTAACGTCTGCATAATACTTTACAGTTCATAAATAACAACATCAAACATTTCTAAGGTGTTCCTTATATACCAGATACTATTATAAGTATACTAGTGGCCCGGTGCACGAAATTTGTGCACATTAAAAGGGGATTAATTAGAGGAAATATTTTAATATTGCTATTTGCCCTTTCTCTGTAATAGAAGTGTCAGAGATAAAAGAAAATTAGTAAAATGTATATGAAAATCTTCCTCCTGTCAGAGTCTGGGGTGCACCATGGGACCCAGAGTCAAGTCCCTGCCCACCTGTGGTGCCTCAAAATCATGCGAGACCCAGACCTAGTCAGCCCCACCCTTGTCAAGCCCTGCTGGGGTGGGGGGCAGGGCTTTAGGTCCCCTGGCCTGGGCTGGGGCAGGAGGCTCACCTTGATGTCCCCCGTCAAGTCCCGCCAGGAGGGGGGTGTAGCTTCAAATCCCCTGTCAAGCCCCACTTGGTTTGGGGCACAGCCTCAGGACCCCATCAAGCCCTGCTGGGCAGGGGGCACAACCTCAGGTCCCCTGGCCTAGCACCGGGTTTGGGGTGCAGCCTCAGGTCCCCTGGCACCAGGATGGGGGGCATGGCTTGAGGTCCCCTGGCCTGGGGCAGGGGAAGCAGCCTGCGGTCCCCTGGCCCAGCACCGGGGCGGGGGGTGCACCTTGCAGTCCCCCATCAAGCCCAGCTGGGTGGGGGGCATTGCCTCAGGTCCCCTGGACCAGTGCCAAGGTGGAGGGCACAGTCTGAGGTCCCCCAGCCTGGCACTAGGGCGGGGGGCATGGCCTGAGGTCCCCTATCAAGCCCCACTGGGCAGGGGGTGCAGCCTCAGGTCTCCTGCCCTGGCCCAGTGCCATGCAGCCTCAGGTCCCTGCTGATTGCTTGTTAAGGCTTGTTATGGGAACTTGGCCTCCGCTATGGGTGCAGCCATCTTGTGTTATGGAAACCCCACCTCTTCTGTGGGCGCCGCCATCTTCGTGATGGTGTGATGGTCAATTTGCATATTTCCTCTTTATTGGATAGGGTTATGCAGAAGTACAATCACATACGGTCTATTGTTATCATCTTCACTTTACAGAAGAAACTGAGGGCCAAAGTGCTTAAGGAAACAGACTAAGCTAATAAGAGACAGAGTCTGGGTCCAAGGCCATGCCCTCAAGAACTCAGTTTTACTGCCTCATACGTTAACAGTAAGGATTATCATGTCCTCTAGGTGATATTGGTGGTTTCACAATGCAAACATGTTTGCCCAAGACCACACAGCCAGAGAATGATGGAGCCAGTACCTGGATCAGATCTTCTGATACCAAAGTGCTGCCTCTTTATATTGAGCTCCATGCCTCGATTGTAAAGTGTACAATGCCAACTGTAGTTGTTGGGGTAGCTCACCATAGAGGTGCCCACCAGGCAGGAGGAAACTTGGGTCTGGACCTCAGGCACTGGGAGATGCAGTAGAGAGAGGGAGGCATCTGTGAGTGAGGGAGAGCCAGTTTGCCTGGGAACACAAGAAGCTAGGAAGCTGTGACAGTGTCTGCAGACAGAGCTTGGCAGAGGGAGCATGCTGAGAGAAAGTGACTGCGCAGGTGAGATGTGGAAGGAAGGAAGATTCTGGTCAGGAGGGGAGCAGTGGGAAGGTAGGCCCTAAGGAGGCTAGAGTGCAGGCACGGGCAGTGAGAGGGCGGCCTCGGATGTCTCAGCCAAAGAGTGAAAAGGGGAATCTGAAGGCAAGAGTAGCAGATAATCGAAATGGAAGGGAGCAAAAAAGTTCAAGCCTGGGTTTGAGTAAGTCTTTCTCTTAATAGCTGAGTGGACTAAACCAGGTCTCAGGACCTCAGTTTCTCCCTTGTGACATGGAGAGGCTGTGTAAACACTCCCTCACTCAACTTCCAACCTTTAGACTTGACTTCTCAAGTTTGACCTCAGTCTGCTCAGGTGAAGATCCTGAGTGTTTGGAGGGATTTTGTTTTGAGCATGAAACCTTGTGCCTTCTTTACTGTTTATTAGAATTTACTTTAAAAACAGAAAAGAAGCAGCCATTGAATTGTGTCTCTGCCACGGAAGAGTCCGCTCGGTAGTATTCTCACGGGGCTGGGGCTGGCCGTCAGTGCTCTCTCCTGGCCAACTCAGGCTTCCTTGTTCATCAACAGACAAGTTTAAAGATCCCATATCCATGCCTTTGACATCCAGGAAACATCTGCACTGAGGGCTCCCAGGGGCTGTCTGGGAAAATATCACCAAAATGATTATAGGTTTTACAAACTTTTCATTGGAAACATCTATTTCCCTGTGGACAGAGATGAGTGGCTTTGGTCTGGTGGCTAAATGCAGCCTACTTAATATTCTGTTCATATCACATCCTGGCTTGTGCTTCTCCATGTGTTTTATTCAGATGTCCCCCAGGACTTGCATGCTCTACTTCTGGGATAGTAGTTCTACCCCTGGTATCCACAGAACACCTACACTTTACTGTATAAACCAAGTTCTTCAGTCCTGGTTCATCTGTGTATTAAAAAAAAACACTTCATTCATCTTTTTGGGGTAGGTTAACCTGAGATGTACATGACAATGATTCTGCTTGGACATTAAGCATTTCTTGTATGTATATCTTGATGTTCAGTGTATGCTTGAAAGTATAAGTGGGGTCCCATGTCTGTTTTTGGAATTATTTGCTGAAAAGAGAAACTGCAGCCTTTCTGATGAGCAGGACAGATTCCTGTTTCTCTAGGCCTGTGGGAAGACAGAGAAAGGATAGAGCTAAGTCCTTGAAAGTGCTGAGATGACTCCTCAGCTTAGTTTGCTTCCTTCCCTTTCTGTATTAGTTTGCTAGGGTTGCCGTAACAAAGTACCACAGATGGTGGCTTAAACAAGACATTTATTTCCTTTAGTTCTAGAGGCTGGAAGTCTGAGTTCAAAGTGCTGGCAGGGTTGATTTCCTCTTAGGCCTCTCTCCTTGGCTTGTAGATGACCACCTTCTCGCTGTCTCTTTACATGGTCTTCTGACTGTGTATGTCTGTGTCCTAATCTTTTTTTTTAAGGACATCAGCCATATTGAATTACCCTGATGACCTTATTTTAAATTAATTACATCTGTAAAGAACTTATATCCAAATATGGTCACATTTTAGGGTGCTGTGGGTTAGGACTTCAACATATACATTTTTGGTAGGATGCAATTCAGCCCATAACAACCTTCTACTCGTTAGAAATTCAGTAGGGTTAACACCTATAATTCATGCTTGGATGTGAATTATGCATCATTTGCCCTCTTCCCAAGCATTAACCACATAAGGTTCTAGTGTTTTTAGAGGAAGGATGTTCCTAGTAAGGTGCCTGGGAATTTGGGAGACCAGGGAAGGAAGACTCTGGGCTTCATGGTCATTGCTGAGACGTTGGTCAGTAGAGAAAAAGTAAGTGGGTGAGCAGTGCAGAAAGGGGAGGTGAAATGGCCCCAAAGGTCAGCATCATCTGGAATTAAGATCACAGAAATGTAGCCAGAAGTGATCATTGGAGAGCATTCTCCTCTGCAGAGTTCCGGGATTGGAAGTCTGTAATAGTGTCCTCTTCACAGCACATGGAGAAGACTCATTTCTTTGGTCTCATTCACAACAGACTACCTGGTAACTGGCAATAGTTTACCACGGGGGATATAGAGAGGGCAGACTGGGAAAGGCACGTGTATCGAGGGAATGTACTGTCAGGGAGTCTAGAACAGTAGACACCTATTAATTTTATCTGCTCAGCACCCTGCCTTCCTTTTTTCTCATTTTTTGACACCAGAAATGGGTATGTGATGAAGGATGGGTAAATTACTTCACCATTCTAATAACAATGACTGTTCTAATATGTATAATTGGTTGAGCCAAGCTGAGCTAACTGGAGTTTTTCCTGGGCTTTTCATACAGGAGCCTGGAGAATGGCTCTTACTCTCTGGTTGAAGGGGTGTTAAGGATGTGAGTCAGAGTCACTGTGGTCAGGAATCCACCCCTCGGGGAAGCTGGTTTGGCTGGAAGAATTAAGCCAGAGAGAAACTGAGATCAGAGCAGAAGCAGTGAGTCGATGGGTTCCAAGTCCCTGACTTGAGGCCCTGACTTGGCAAGTCCACCTCTATACCTGCCTGCCCTTTATGTGATTTGGTTTCATGAGCCAATAAATCCCTCCTTGGATTTCTGCCACTTGTGACCAAAAGAGGCCTGCCTAATTCAGGTAGAGTGTGAATTAAATTAAAACTTGTGAAAGTATAGTAAGAATGAAAAGGCTTTTTGTAAGCTCTGTTCTGAACAGGAAGAATGAGGAAGGGATAGGCCTATAACTTGGAGGGAATGGCATGATGCCATTTGGTGATTGAGAACGAGCAAAATGTCAAATTATGCTCCACTTTCACTTTCTGGAAAGGAGTCTTCTTCAGGTTAGAAAGATGAAAAGAAACTTCACTAAAAGGGAATTGAAACCCAAGCTAGGTGAGGAAGCAGTAAGACAGTCAGCACCCTGAGACGAGCTCATCTCCAGCCCTGCCGGGCCATGTTAATGGAGTGGACACTTTGCAATATGATTTAGAAAGATGTGCTTTTGTAGGAATCATGATATGGGATGACACACTGTAAAACTGAAATACATGTAGATCAATTTTCAAAAGCCACTGGGATTCAGGGTGGAGTTCTTACACTCTCAGGGGGGAATGTCACACCTTGATTTTAGCAAGATATTCAAGTCCTTCATGACTGAACCCCTGGTCTCAGACAACCAGAAATGGAGAAGGAGCAGCTTTGCTTGGAGGTGGTGAGTAATGAGAGGCAGTGACAAGGTGGTCGGTTCTGTTTTGGACAAGCTGCATTTGAGGTGCCTGTAGGACCTTTGCGCAGGGCTCTTCCAATGGCAAATTGAACATTTTGATCTGGAGCTCAGAAGACAAGTCAGAGCTGGTGAGATTTCTCGGGTGGGAGGGGGCCATGAGCAGGAAGGCTGTAGCCAGATGGTGAATGAGACCCCCCAGGGATCCCATGCATCTAGAAGAGAGAAGAGTGGGCTCCAAGCCAGAAGCTTCAGGGTGACTTATTTTGAGGGCTCAGTGGAGAGACAAGAGCCAATGGAGAGAAAGAGGCTTCAGAGATCAGCAGGATATTAGGAGAAAAAGAGAGAAAAGAGAGCCTGAAAAAGAGGGCAGTGGTTAACAGTGTCAAATGCTACAGGATGATAATGCTAAGGAAGAAAGATGACACTGGATTATGGATGAGGTTGCTGGAGACCTTTGAGAAATCTGTCTCAATAAACAAGGGATAAAAGTGGAATAGGAAGAAGTGAGTGGATGATGTGAAATATTGCCTCCTTTCCTTCCTCCCACCATCACTCCCACCATCTAATCTCTCTGCTTTTCAATGGTCTCAGAACTAGGCGTACTGGCATTGTCTCCTCCCCACGTCCACACCAGCTTCCATGCTGCCACCAGGCTCTGAAAATCCCAAACCTGGTATATTAATTATTTAGAGAAATACTGACTTCAAAGCTCATGCAATGGGCCCTGAAATCTCAGAGACCTAGCACCATCTGAGTTTACTTCTCACTCAGGAAAAGCCCTCATCAAAGCAGCGTGGGGTTGGGCTCTGCGACACACAATCAGTCAAGGATGAGGTTGACTGAGGTTCTGTCATCTCCACGGTGTGGCTCCAAGCTTGCCGTGGTGCTGACTTCCAAACCAGCAGAGAGTAGAACCCCTGGACTGAGGCCCAGCTGTGGCCTGAACAGGCAGGATTCGGGCCAGGCCTGGAAGTGGTGTATATTATGTCACTTCTGCAATATTCTGTTGGCAAGAATTGAGTCACATGGTGGAACTTAACTTAGAGAGAGGCTGGGGAATGCAGTCTAGCTGAGTCACGGGAAGAAAGGAAAAACTTAGTAAATCTGGTGGTCATGGTATTCAAGACCTTGCAAAATTGGATCCAGCCCACTTTTCCAGTCCTTTGACTTACCCCAAGGCACAGGATAGCATTCCTTACTGTTCCTCACACACAACATGCACATTCACATTTTCCCCCTTAAGCAAGAATATTCCTCCTATTTCTTCCTACTTCTTGAAATTCCAATCATGCTGCAAGCCACAGGGATATGCCACCTCTTCCACAGAGCCTTTCTCTGAGTTGCAATGATTTCTTCCTTTTGTAATTTGTTTGCCTCAGACGCCATCACTCTTTATCTCCTGCTTGTATTATAGTTTTAACAGTTATATAAATTCCCCTGTCCTTCAACAATTGTAGACTGTAGACACATTCAGGGGAGAGTGAAATCACAGTTATCTTTGCTCACCCTGTATTAACAGTAACTATAGGTTCTACAATTGCAATCAGGTTGTGTGGTCTGAGAAGTCTTAATATACATACCAGGATCAATTGGGTAAGTCATTAGGTTGTGACAGCCTTCAGGACTGCCCTGGAGAAGAATTCTGAAGACATAATAGAAACTCAATGAATACTGTTGGTTGGAATGAAATGGAATCACTGCTATTGCTTAGTAACATACAAAGTAAGAAAGAATAACTTAGAGCAGCGGTTCTCAACCTGTGGGTTGAGACCCCTTTGGGGGTCGAATGACCCTTTCACAGGGGTCGCCTAAGACCATCAGAAAACACATATATAATTACATATTGTTTTTGTGATTAATCACTATGCTTTCATTATGTTCAATTTGTAACAATGAAAATACATCCTGCATTACAATTCATAACAGTAGCAAAATTACAGTTATGAAGTAGCAATGAAAATAATTTTATGGTGGGGGTCACCACAACATGAGGAACTGTATTAAAGGGTCGCAACATTAGGAAGGTTGAGAACCACTGACTTAGAGGGACTTTTCAAATAGTGGCCAAGCTGGTTTGAGAAGTATCTTGGGGTGCTGGCTTGCCCAGAACAATTACTAGTATTCTGGACTCTCTCAGCCAAACAGAAATAGACACTTCATTGAAAAAGCACAAAAATTAAGCAAGGCAGAAATGTGGTGTTTTGTGATTGGCCTTTTGTGCTAGTGCGTGACCATTTGTGCTAGTGAGTGTTTTCGAAGACACTCCTAGGTTCTGAGATGCTTTTAAGATGAATGGTTTTATTTATTTATTTACTTATTTACTTACCAAAGATTCGCACAATAGGCCTTCCTTCCCTTGGCTGCTGGCACCGGTTTTCCTCTGGCACCCGGGACCAGGCCTTTGGTTCGGCCGCAGCAAGGCTTGGCTTCTCTGCTGCTCTATCCACTGAGCCAAACCAGCTAGGGCAAGAATGGTTTTATTTGATGTCTATAATGGTTATTCAGAAACTGGAAGCTTATTTACAGGTTTGTGACTGAGGGCCTGAGAACTGTCTGTGAATTATTTTGTTAACAAATCAAGCAGGGATGGCTTGCTTCGAGTCAGCTTATTACTTATATCCGACCGTCAATTATGGATGCAAACACAAGGAAGACATTATTTTACTAGTAACAATGTTTGTGTGTACCTGTTCTATTCATGGCTGAGATTTTATTGTCATTAATCTGAGTTGAAGCAAGAAGGAGCAAATGAAAGGGTGAGCTGATGCCAGAGTAAAGCTTCCTCAGATTGTGGCTGGGCTGACTTCAATCTTGGTTTTCAAAAGGAGTGGGGTAGTGTGTCCTGGGTGGGCTGCCTTCAGAATTTCCCTGTCTATCTGTGGGACAGGAGACACCTTTTTAGGCTGCTAGCACCACAGCCACTCCCATAAGCCATGTTGCAGGGGAATGGGGAGGAAAGATGGATGAGTCAATGTGGAAATAGCTCTGTTGCCTGATTCCTGGTCTTCCTTCCATATCCCCCAAGAGCCCTCAAATCTGTGACCCCGGCCTGTGATGGAGCCCAGCCCAGCAAGACTTTCCTGGTGTTTTGTTAAAGGACACTCCATCCAGCCCAATCTCCCATTTTTTTCTTTTCCTACATTTTTGTCCAAATGACAGATGTTCCCAAGATACACCCCATGTGTCTTTGCTCTGTTTCTTCTTTGTAGAATGCCTCTCCTCCCTCAATCTGTCTGACCCAGTTAGAATCCAAAGCATCCTTTAATTCACCTCAAATTGAAGTCTCTTCATTCTTCTTTAAAAAGTTTTTTTAAAAATTGATTTTAGAGAGAGAGAGGAACAGGGGTGGGGGGGGCGGAGAGAGAGAAACAATTGGTTTCATCCTGTTTGCACCCCAACCAGTGATTGAACATGCAACCTGGGCACGTGCCTTGACTGGGAATCAACAGGTCACCTTTTGGTGCACGGGACAGCACCCAACCAACTGAGCCACACCAGCCAGGGCTTCATTCTTCTTTTTGATGACCTCAACCAATTATGAATTCAGGGTTGGGCTCATTTTTGTATCTGTTGCTGCTGCTGCTTCTGGCACTCTCACT
>NW_006292916.1:1676219-1688081 GCF_000327345.1 Myotis davidii | reverse complement strand
AGCAGCTGTGTATCCCCAGCACTTTCCAGGGCACTGCTTTCTACCTCTCCAAGTGTGGTCTGGCTCTGCAGTCAGTCTTCCTGCTTGAATTCAGAGCTTCTGTGACCTTGGCTGTCGGTGGGGCTGTTGGGAGGACTATGTAGGAAAACGGTATGCCATGCTCAGAGCCAGACACATACAGATACCCGTTGGGTGGAAGCTAGTATTTTAACTAGTCAGAGGGGAACTCACTTTGTGTAGAAATGGGCAATGAGAGAGGTGAGAGCAAATGGTGCAAAGTTCAGAACCCGGACATGAGGATTGGTTGACAGAAATCTGGTGGCTTGGTCCGGTAGGGACCCAGGGTAACTCCTGGGCCTCCTTTGAGATCTGAAGGTAACCAGGCAGGGGTGGGCAGCCTCTGAGTCTCAGTGACAAGCCCAGGCAGACGCCCCTGGTGGAGCCTAGCCGAGGTCTGAGGAGGTGGGGGGGATTCAGCTTTGTATAAAGAAGGGCTTTCTGGCTGGGAGTGCTGTCTGCAGATGGAGGGGGCTGCTTGAGGGGTGGTGGGTTGTCCATCACGAGATATGCTTGATAGAAGCCTGGCCAGAGCTTGGGAGGAAGACTGCCCTTCAAAGGCCCCTGTGAGCTTGGCATCGCCACCTGTAAGTGGTACAGTGGTATTCAAATGGGAATACTATAAAACGGGGATTATTTATATTTGTAGAAATCATGTCCTCTCTCCTTTTAAAGAGCAGGTGTTGGGTGTGGGTTGGGGAGGGAGCCAATTCCGACTTCTGCCCTCAGCACCACCTGGGTTTTCCCGGGGAAGTCTCAGTGCCTTTCAACCAGCTCTCACCTGAGTGAAAGGCCTGATGCAGGGGTGGGAGTGGGAGGGCTGCAGGCTGCCAATCCCACACAGGGATTCTGTTTGGTGGGGTGGGGTTGGTACAAGCTGTGTGTTACATGTTAAAAATTAAAATAAGGCCATTGGACGGGAGTTGTCAGGAGTTTAATCTGAGCGTCCGTTCTCCTGAAGGGCTATTTATAAAGTTGGCATGATGTGTTCAGCTTGGTAGGGGCACCCTTTTCCCAGGACATGGTGCCCCCAGAGCTCCAGGGAGGGACACTTGGGCTCACCAGGCCCCTGTCACTGCAGTGAGAGACACCTGTCTCACAAGCTGACTCCCACATACCACGGATATTGGTGGCTGCAGTTTGTTTTGTGTTGGGGGAGGGGGAAAGTGGACTTAGCTTTTTTCCGTTTGTTGAAGACATTATGTTGAAGAAAAATGTTCAGAGAATTGAAAGAGATGCTTGCAGTAAAGCTGTTTTATTGTCAATGAAATCATAGCTATTGAGGTTAACTTGGGCTGCTCATAAAGCAGCACTAAAACAAGTGGTTTATGAAGACAGACTGCAAAGAGAAAAAATGAGAGAGAATAATAATTTATAGGAAAAAATAAGGTCAGGCCCGAGGGCTGTGTCCCACACTCTAAGTCAGGAAGCCCGGCAGAGTGGGTGCAGCCCTGGACCGTGGGTCAGAAGGTCTGGGCTTCTTCCCCCCTCTGTCACTTAGCAGCTGTGTGATCTCTGAGCCTCAATTTCCTCCATCTGTAATCATTCCTGCACTGCCAGCCTCACTCAGGTGCTGTGAGTTTATCTTATAAGCAATGTTAAAATACAGAGACTCCCAAAATCTACTCCTTTTCTTTCTGGCTGTGGGCATAATCCCACTGTACTTCCTACAAATTGGCTTCTTGCTTCTCCTGCATCATGTCTCTCTGAAAAGTACTGTTTCTGTGTCTCTTCAAACTGCCACCTGGGGTGGCCCTGGGGCTGCCTTGGGGGTGGAGGGGAGGCCTGCTTCCCTAAGAGGGGTATACCAGATTGCGTCCTCTGTCTCTGCCGTTCTATCTCCCACAACACTGGGTCAGAGTTTAGGTCTGACCCCTCGTTTCCTATTGTCCTTCCCCTCCACCATCCAGGCCCAGCCACTCAATCTCAGTCCTCCATTTATGCCTTGAACAGAGATTTGGAAGAGATGCATGGAGTGAAGTTGGTTCCCTCCACAGGGCCATTGCATTTCCTGCTCCCGTTAATGGCCCTGTTTATTTCTTCCTGTCAGCCATGGATGGCTCTCTCATCTCCTCAGTTTTCCTCATGAGAGAGGCCTTCTTGACAACACATTTCCCATTTGTCTTCTATGTTTTATTTTTCTTCACAGCAGTTACCACCATAGAACATACTTTATATTTTATTTATTTACTATGTGTCCATCTCACACCCACCCTAGAATGTAAGTTCCATGAGGGCATGGCTTTTTCTTCCTTTTGTTTACTGCCCATTTTCCTCCAACAACTCCCCTTAAAAAATGAGTTGGGGAGTAGTCTCCCTTTCTCTGTTATCCGGAAGAATTTGTTCAACCTGAGATGATCTGTTCCTTGAAAGTTTGACCTCTCCTGTAAATCCATCTGAGCCAGTACATTTGTGTGTGGTGGTGGTGGTGGTGGTGGTAGTGGTGGGGGCATAATTTTAACCAGTGTACCAGTACTATATTCAAATTGTTTTTTGAGTTTTAGTAAGTTATATTTTTGTAGAAATTTGTTAAATTTTCAATATCGTTGGCATATCATTTATTTTTTTGTATATATATATATTTTTTTTTAAAAAATATATTTTTATTGATTTTTAGAGAGAGAGAGAGGAAGGGAGAGGGATAGAGATAGGAACATCAATCAGCAGCCTCCTGCAGGCTGCAACCCCTCTTCTTCCGCATCCCCCCACATGTCCCTTACATGTGCCCTGACCTCTTGGTTCCTGGGTCGACACTCAATCGCTGATCCATGCCGGTTGGGCCATTTTTTTTTGTATATTTTGTAGCTATACCCCCTATCACTCATAATATTGCTTGTTATTATTGTAACTTTTGTCTTATTTGGTAAGTGTTGAAAAATTTATCTATATTAGTTTTAACAAAGAACCAGCTTTCAGCCTTTTGGTTCTTGTCTATTGCATTTTTGTTTTCCGTTTTGTTGCTCTCTGCTTCTGTTTTTATTTTCTAATTTATTCTACTTTGAATTT
The DNA here is from genome assembly GCF_000327345.1 of Myotis davidii. Taxonomy (NCBI): domain Eukaryota; kingdom Metazoa; phylum Chordata; class Mammalia; order Chiroptera; family Vespertilionidae; genus Myotis; species Myotis davidii. The sequence continues at coordinate 1,685,018 of NW_006292916.1, read as the reverse complement.
GAAAATATTTGAAATATTTCCCCCCTGAATTACTTCAGAATAATACTTATATTCTAATGTAAGTACTTAGCTATAAATTTCCTTTGAAATATATTTGGCTGCATCCCAGAAGTTTTGATATATGGTGTTTTTATTATAATTCAATTTTAGATATTTAAAAATTTTTATTTTGATACTCCTTTTTAACCCATGAGTAATTTATCAATATTGCTAAATATGTGTACATTTTAATTTATATTTTAAACTTCTAATTTAATTTCCTTGTGGCCAGAGTTCCAAATCTGCTTTGTATCTAACTTTAAAATTTATTGAGACTTTTTAAAGTACATGATCAAACTTTATATACATTCCATGTGTGCTTGAGAAAGATGTATATTCTCTATTATTTGGAAAACGATACATATATTAATTATTCATTATTTGTTATTTGAGTGTGTCAGCTTGCAATTGAGTGGTTCATATTTTCTATATCCTTGCTCATTTTTTGTCTTCTTGATCTATCATCAAAAAAGCAATGCTAAATTCACCCCAGTTCTACAAAATTTTATCATGCGCATTTATGTTTAAAATTGTTCTCTTCTTGGTGAATTAAAACTTTTATTATTTAGTATTAATTCTCTCACTCCCTAATACTCTTGTTGTTTTGGAGTCTAGTTTAAATGATACTAATATGCTACATGACTTTCTTCTGGTTCATATTTGCCTAATGTACCATTTTTTTTTTATCGTTTTGCTTTCAACCCTTGCCTGTCCTTATCTCTTATAAATAACACATACCTGGACTTAAAATATTTAGTCTATTAATAACTGAGTGGTGAGTTTCAATCAAATACATTTATTTTAATTATTGATATATTTGGATTTACTTTTACTTTTATTGTTGTTTTCAGTTTCTATTTTTTAAAAATATTTTCTTGCTTTTGAAAAAAAAAATGTTAGCCCTGACCAGTTTGGCTCAGAGGATAGAGCGTTGGCCTGCAGACTCAAGGGTCCCAGGTTCGATTCCGGTTAGGGGCATGTACCTTGGTTGAGGGCACATCCCCCGTGGGGAGTGTCCAGGAGGCAGCAGATCGATGTGTCTCTCTCATTGATGTTTCTGGCTCTCTATCCCTCCCCCTTCCTCTCTGTAAAAAAACAATAAAATATATTATAAGAAAAAGAAAAAAAGAAAAAAAATGTTATATCAATATTCCTCCCTATAAGACAAGAACTTTTGTCCTTTGTCTCTCTCTCCAACTTCTACCAACCCCTATCTATACTTTTAATATGGATTATTATTGATAGTTTTCTCCTTTTCTTTAATCTTAGCTATTGTTTAACATATAACACAAACTCCCCCACGTTATTTGGTCACCACTGTTTTATGTATCTCTTTCATCATCTCCTGCATTTGTCTTTCTTCTTTTTCAAGTGCTTTATATAACTTTATTTTTTATGTGTCTTTGTGGTGAAATATTTGAGGGCTTGTGTACTTGAGAAATTTTTAAAATCATGCTTATATATTTCGACGGCAGTTACAAAATTTTAGGTTTAAAGTTCTTTTTTCTTTTCAATATTCAAAAATATAATTCTATAGTTATTGTATACATTGTTGCTGTGGGAAAATATGATTTTAATCTGCATCTGCTTTCCCTTCCCTGAAAACATTTAAAATAATCTTTTTGGAATTCTTAATTATTATAATAATGAATCTAGGTATGAGTTTTACCTTATACATATGGTTTTGTCAGTTCTGGGCCCTTTAAATTGGAAGTTTCCAGTCTTTTATTATTCTGGGAAATTTAGTCTACTATTTTTTAAATTATTTCTTCTTTCCATTTTAATTATTTTCTATTTCTAAGAGAAAATAATTAAATATTACTTACATGTTAGCTCATTCTTCTACTTCTAATCTCCATATTGCCAGCTTTTCTCTTATATTTTCTGATTCTTTGATTTCTCTTCTTTCTGGGAGAATTTGTCAATCTGGTCTTTCAAATTGTTAATTTATCCCCTGGCTGTTTTTGTTTGCTTTTTATGCCACCCTTTATTGCAAATATTATATTTTTATACTTATTATTTATAGTTTGATGCAATTATATGATTTCTGTTTTATGTTGCTAATATTCCTATTTTTATTATTTAAAAAATATTTTTATTGATTTCAGAGAGAAAGGGAGAGGGAGGGAGAGATAGAAATATCAACAATGAGAGAGAATTATTGATTGGTTACCTCCTGCATACCCCACACTGGGGACTGAGCCCACAAACCAGGCATGTGCCCTTGATCGGAATCAAACACAGGACCCTCAGTCCGCAGGGCGATGCTCTATCCACTGAGCCAAACCAGCTAGGGCAATATTTCTATTTTTAAAAGTATGCCTGTCAGCTTAGTTTTAACTTGCCTCAGTGTCCTGATATTCTGGTGGAATCTTTAATCTTGTGTGTTTTATTTCTCTTGAAGGGATGGTGTTCCCATTTATCTTGTTGATTTGGCTTTTGAGTTTGTTTTCCCAGAGGGTATCAGCTTTTCCTCAAGCAGTACACCAGAGCCCAGCCTTGTCCCTTCCAATGAGCTCAGGAAGGAAGGGGAAAATGAGCCCTGGGGTGCAGAGCTCCTCACTCTGAAAAACAACTGGTAGTCAGGACTTTACCTTTGCCTTCCAGAAGAAAGCAGAATTAGGAGAAGATGCTTTTTAAAATTTAATTCCTCAGCCTTGGGGAGTTGGAAGAGGAGTGCAGAAGCAACTGTCTGAGGGTTTTTAGTCTCAAAGTTTTTTAGTTCTTCATCCACATTGAACCTTTGCAAGTCTGATTTTACTCCTGAGGTTAATGAGTATGAGTTTGGGGGGCAGGAGCAAAACTCTCAACAGTTCCTTTTCCATTTCATCCTTTTACAGCTGTTCTTGGTCCAAGCGAAGCCACCTTCTACTATAGACACACAGGTCCTTAAAAGCACCTGCTCTCTTCTCAGGGTTTCTTAAAGTGTCATAGTGCACATCGTCTTCAGTTCACAGGTTACTTTAGTAGCTGAGATGAACAAACTCTTGACACAGATCTCATAAGTCATGTTCCCTCTGTCAAATGCTCCCAGTTTCTGCCCCTTGCACTTCATTTCAGCCAAGTTGGCCTTTCTCAGGACCTCTGCTCTACACCTTTGGTGCAATAGCTTTCGGCTTCTCTTACTTGGCTCCACTTGTTTCTCTTTTCTCCTCCTTAGCTTTTCCTTTGTCCTGAAAATGCAAATTTCACTCAACTGATTACTTATCTTAGAGGTTTTTTCCTGAATCACAGCAATTTTTGATCCATTTTATCCCACATTGACTCAAATTTCTGCTCAATAAAAGATAGAGGCGAAGAGGAATAGAAAGATTTATCTGTAAATGGAGTTTATAGCCCCCTCCCCCTTCCCTGCTTCCCTAAGATACCTATCTCCACCCTGCTCACCAGGTGACAATCTTATTCCCATTATTTTTTTTCTTTAAAATCTGGATTTGACAGTTTTCAGACTCAGGGATACAGGATGCACTGAAAGCCAAGGATGAGATCTGGGCTTAAAATGGAAGCATGGAAATTTGAAAAGTTGATAATGAGACCCCCTACCCCTGCCCCAACCAGCCTGCTTGCCTTGCCTTCTGCCTAGAGTGCTGAAGTCAGAGATGTCCCTCCACCTAAGGATGGGAAATTTATCTTCGGAGAAACTTTAAGTCCCCAGAGAAAACACCTTTATACATTGTTACTTCCCTAAAAGAAAAGTCAGCTTTCTATTGCTTGGTCATTTCCTAAAGCCTCCCAGTCAACAAGTTCCACCGATGTATACAGAGCAGACACTCAATTGTAAGACTTCCCTATTAGTTGGATATGGACCAACAGCTAAGGATCAACACTCATTTGAGGACAGCTTTCAAAATGAGAGACCAAAACTAGCATTGTCTCTAGAGGAGACACACCTGCAGGAATCAGAAAAAAACAAGTTGAATAATGTTTTTAGTAAGAAGGAACAGTCTGAGAACAAAAGAGAGCTCTTTGAAATAAAAAACATAAAAGCTGAAACAAAATTTTCAGTGAGACTTAGAAGATAAAGAGAATCTCTTAGAAATTAATAAAAAAGACAAGAAGATGGTCAACTGAGGGAAAAGATGAGAAAATCAAGGGTGTGTTTTAGAAGTCTAACATCTTTCTGGAGTTCTAGATAAAGAAAATAGACTGGAGAAATTAAAAAATAAATATTATAAGAAACTATTAGAACTGAAGGACATAAATTTCCAATTTAAATAGACTTAAGAGAACCTAGCATAGGATTGAAAATACTGGGTAAAAACTTTCAGAAAGATAAAAGAGGTCACAAAGCATCAGAAATTAAACTTGCATATGATTTTTCAGTAGGGATGCTGAATATTAGATAACTAGAGGCCCGGTGCACAAATTCGTGCATGGGTGGGATCCGTCTGGCTGGCCCTGCCCCCGATCAGGGTGGGGGAGCAATCGGAGGTGGGGTCAGTAGGGGAGAGGGGCTGTGGGCAGTTGGCTGGCTGGCCCTGCTCCCTGGTTGAAATCCCAGTCAAACTCCAGGTCGAGGGAACAATTTGCATATTAACCTTTTATTATATAAGGTTAATATATATAAGGTATTAGAATATTTCTAAAAATCTACAGAAAAATTATTTTAGTAAATACAAAGCTTCTCAAGTGATTATACTGAAGGATATGTAAAACAGATAAAAATAAAATCATATCTCTTGGGGTATAAGGACTATAGTTCCAAACTGCCTTCTACATTTCTAAATCAGCTTTATTGAGGTAAAATTTATGTACAATAGGATCTGCTAATTCTAAATATACTATTTAATGAGTTTTGACTAGTTGTTCTCAACCAGAGGCAATTTTACTCCCTAGGAGACATTTGGTAATGTCTGGAGGGCATTTTTGGTTGTTGCAACTTTGGGGGTGGAGGGAGTGCTACTGACATCTAGTAAGATAGAGGCCAGGGATGCTGTTAAACATGCAGCAATGCACCAGATGTCCTCACAACAGAAAACAATCCTGCTCAGGATGTCAGTAGTGCTGTGGTTGGAAGCTTTGGTTTGAAAATAGTCATGTAACCACTACCACAAAATATACAGATCATTGTCATCACAAAATATACAGAGCATCCCCATTACCCAGACAGTTCCCTATACCCTTTTATAGTCAACTAGAGGCCCCGGTGCATGAAAATTCATGCACTGGAGTGGGGGTCCCTCAGCCCGGCCTGCCCCCTCTCACAGTCAGGGAGCCCTCAGGGGTGGGAGATAACTCGGCTATCAGGGGAAGGCAATGCCTGCATCACACCTCTGCTGCTGCCACTGCTGGCAGTGCAAGCCTCAGCCAGCCCTGCTTACCTGAGCCTCGGGTGGTCCTGAGCGGCTGGACAGCCAACATCCAAGGCTTGCCTGCACCTTAGGCTGACCCTGGGCGGCAGGGGGGCTGAGGAGACTGGGGGACTCCGAAGGCAGGTGTGCAACAAGGCCGGGCCCGCCTGGGGTGGGCCCGGCCTTGCTGCATGCCTGCTGCCTTGGCAGGGCTAAGGGGACTGGGCACCTCCATCTTGTGGCTGTGGGCACTGGCATCTTTGAGGGTGGGGAAGCCAATTAGCATATTCCCTCCTTAGTGGCTATTGGTGCCACCATCTTTGAGGGTGGGACAGTCAATTAGCATATTTTCTCCTTATAGATAGGATTCTCTTCCTCCACATCCTGGACCCTGACAACCACTGATCTTTTTCCTAACACTGTAGTTTTACTTTTTCTAGAGTTTCATATAAATGAAATCATACAGTATATAGTTTTTTGAGTCTTTTGTTTAGCATAACATTTGTGAGAGTCATCTATGTTGGTGTATATATCAGTAATCATTCCTTTTTATTGCTTTGCAGAGCTCTATTGTATTAATGTACCATAGCTTGTTCTTACATTTTACCTATTAAAGGAAAATTTGAGTTGTTTCCAGCTTGGGGAAATTATGGATGAAGCTGCTATGAACATTGGTGAATATAACGATATGTGGGCATATGTTTTCATTTCCTTTGGGTACACTTGTAGTGGAATTGATGGTCATATGGTAAGTCTAATTTTATAAGAAACTTCCAAACTGTTCTCCAAAATGGTAGTACTATCTTATGTGTCATCAAAAATGTGTTTTAGTTGCTCTGTATGCTTGCCAACACTTGGTGTTGTCAGTCTTTTTAATTTTAACCAATTTAATTGGTGTGTTTTGATTTATCATTGTAGCTTTAATTTCTGTTTCTGGATGAATAATTTGTTGAGCATGCTTTTATAGACATTTGTATATCTTCTTTTTAAGATTTTGTTCAAATATTTCTCCCATTAAAAAGGTAGGTTGTTTCTATTTATTATTGAATTGTAAGAATTCTTTATATATTCTGGATACATTTTTTTTTTATCAGATGTATATTTTGTAAATATTTTCTTTTTTAAAAAAAATATATTTTATTGATTTTTTACAGAGAGTAAGGGAGAGGTATAGAGAGTTAGAAACATCAATGAGAGAGAAACATCAATCAGCTGCCTCCTGCACACTCCCCACAGGGGATGTGCCCAAAACCAAGGTACATGCCCTTGACTGGAATCGAACCAGGGACCCTTGAGTCCGCAAGCCGACACTCTATCCACTGAGCCAAACCGGTTAGGGAAATTTTGTAAATATTTTCCCAGTCTGTGGCTTGCCTTATTTTCATAACAATGTCTTCAGAAAAACAATGGTTTTAATTTTGATAAAATTTCATTTATTAATTTTTAATTTTATGGTTAGTGCTGCTGTGTCCTGTGTATAAGATCTTTGCTACCTCAGGATTGCATATATTTTTTCCTGGAAATTTTATAATTTTGTCTTTTAGATTTAGGTCTATGAGTTAACATTTGTCTATGGTTTGAGTTAAGGTCCACGTGGATATCAGGTTGTACAGCACCATTTGTTTGAAAAGACTGTCCTGTTGATTATCTTGTCATTTTTGTTAAAAATTAATTGAGCATTTTTATATGTGAGTTTATTTTTAGACTCCTTAATCTGTTCCATTGATGTATGTTTATCAAGATAGACACTATCAAAATAGTTCACTATCTTGATTACTATTGCTGTTTAGTAAGATTTAAAATTAACTGATGTTAGGTCCTCAAATGATTTTTTCTTTTCTGATTTTTTTTTGCACTTGAAGGAGGTCCTTTTGATAAGGGTTAAGTAGGAAGGGAGGAGATCCAGAGAAGGTAGAGGCATCTTGGCTTGAATAATTAAAACAGCCAAACCAAGGACAGAGGTATCTCTGGCCTGAGCAGCTGGGAGAGCCATAGGAGTATTAAAACATCTCTAGCCAAGAAAAAAAAAAAGCCACTTTACTTTTTGAGCTGAGAAGCCAGCGGTTTCAGTCTCAAGGCTTGGCAGGATAAGGTTGCTAGGTACCATAAAGTAGATCAAAAGTAACACCAATTTGAACAGATATGATGGATATGTGAAGGACAAAGAGAAAACACAGAATATTGAGAATAAGGAAACATATTTTCACAGAGGATAGAGGCATGTTGTAAAATAAGGGAAAGAAAGAGGGGGCACCATGTAGACTTTGGACTTTGCAGAGTGACCAATAAGGGAAGCAAGGGAGTTCTAAGTTTGGGAAGAGTCCAGTTAGAAAGGGTCGTGAAGAGACAAAGAACTACAGCCTTTATAATGCCTCAAGACAAAGATAGCAATGGCCACCCTCTTTAGGGGACTCCTCCGTCTCTCATTAGCCAGGTGAGACAGAGTCTTAGGAATAGAAAGTTAGAAATTAGGAACTTTAGAGATAACATCTGCTTGCAATAAAGTTTCTGTACTTCTCACATAACACCTTTTGACCTCGGCTTCATTCTTTGAATCCATCTGGACAAGAACCTGGGAAAGAAACCACCCTTGCATCCTGCTCAATAAAAAAACCAGAATCACTTTGAATATCCATATAAATTTTAGAAATTTAGAATCGGTTTGTTTATTTCTACAAAAAAGTGCCTGTGTTAAGTTTATAGATCATTTTGGGGACAATTGACATTTTATCACTATTGAGTCTTTTTATCTAAAAATAAGTATATTTCTTCACTTATTTAGAGTCATGTATAAATACATAAGCCAGTAACATGGTCATTTATTATCATCACCATGTATTATAAACTACACATAATTGTATGTGCTATACTTTCATACAACAGGCAGCACAGTAGGCTTGTTTATACCAGCATCACTACAAACCTGCAGACCTAGGGTAATGTGTGTGTGCCTTAGTTTTTAACAAAAAATTAAAAATAAAAAATTTCCTTGTTATTTATGCATTTTCTTTTTCTTAAGATATGTGATCTATGCATTTTTTAAAATTAAATCTTTATTGTCCAGATTATTACAGTTGTTTCTCTTTTTCCCCCCATATCTCCCCTCCACCCGGTTCCCACCCCACCCTCTGCCCTCACCACCCCCGCTCCAACTGTCCTCATCCATAGGTGAACGATTTTTGTCCAGTCTCTTCCCACATTCCCCACACTCCTTCCCCCCCCAAGAATAGTCAATCCACTCCCTTTCTATGCCCCTGATTCTATTATATTCACCAGTTTATTCTGTTCATCAGATTATTTATTCACTTGATTTTTAGATTTACTTGTTGATAGATATGTATTTGCTGTTCATAATTTGTATCTTTGCCTTTTTCTTCTTCTTCCTCTTCTTAAAGGATACCTTCCCGCATTTCATATAATACTGGTTTGGTGGTGATGTATTCCTTTAGCTTTTGCTTATCTGTGAATC
>NW_006292916.1:1674237-1675347 GCF_000327345.1 Myotis davidii | reverse complement strand
TGTCCAGGTAATCGCTGCAAGCACCTCTGAGAGGAAGTCGCCCTCAAGTTCTGAGTTCTGCCCACTGCCAGACAGCCCAGTTTCTCCCCGTATGAGTCTGGGTCCCCATAGACTTTCCGGAACTGAAGTTCAGAGCAGTCAGGAGCTTGAGACTCCCTCCCGATTCAAAAAGACAGCCTCGTCCTCAATTGCCAGCCCTTTCTACGTGTGCCTCCGTACCTCTGCACTTTACTTCCATAGCTCCTCTGAATCTCAGTGCTTTTCTCTTTCCTTCTAGTTGTAGAATTTCCACTCAGCCAGCCTTCATGTGGTTCTGGATGATGTCTGTTTTGTCTTTTAGTTGTATTTTTGAAGTTGTTGTGGGAGGCAGCAATTTCTGGTGTTTACCTATGCTGCCATCTTGGTTTTCTTCTATGCATTTTCTTTTTAATTGAATTTATTGGGGCAACATTGGTTAACAACATTTTGACCATAACAATGTTTTGGTCAACAATGGACTGCATATACAACAATGACTCCATCCTATATGATAAAAGGCTAATATGCAAATGGACTGAATGGTGGAACGACTAGTCACTATGACATGCACTGACAACCAGGGAGCAGACGCTCAATGCAGCAGCTGTGCTCCTGCAGGGGAAGTGCCGCTCAGCCAGAAGCCAGGCTCATGGCTGGTGAGTGCAGTGGCAGTGGCAGGAGCCTCTCCCACCTTTGCGGCAGTGCTAAGGATGTCCGACTGACGGCTTAGGCCGGCTCCCTATGGAAATCACCTGAGGTGCTCTGAGCTGCTAAAGGGCATAGGCCAGGCTGAGGGACTCCCCCAAGTGCACAAATTTTGTGCACCAGGCCTCTAGTTAGATTATAATGAAGCTGAAAAATTCCTATCACCTAGTTATGTCTTAGTTGTTGTAATGTTGTAACACAGCACATTACTCACATGTTTGTAGTGATGCTACATGCTGCCATGTTGTATGAAGGTATAGCACATACCATTATGCGTAGGACATAATACATGGTGATGATAATAAGTGACTATGTTACTGGTATGCATTTACTATACTACACTTTTTACCATTATTTTGGAATGTACTCTTTCTACTAAAAAAAAAA
>NW_006292916.1:1670737-1674167 GCF_000327345.1 Myotis davidii | reverse complement strand
TTTGAGGATTGAAAGGTCCTGAGTTTGATTCTGCTCAAGGGCATATGCCCAGGTTGTGGGCTCGATCCCCAGTAGGGGGTGTGCAGGAGGCAGCCAATCAATGAGTCCCTCTCATCATTGATTTTCTATTTCTCTCTCCCTCTCTCCCTGAACTCAATAAAAATATATATTAAAAATATTTTTAAAGCAAAAACAATAAATACAAGATATATGAGACTGCTACTGGCATAATACAACATACTGTTTTATGGCAATTTTTTTTTAAAATATATTTTTATTGATTTCAGAAAGGAAGGGAGAGAGAGACAGAAACATCAATTATGAGAGGAAATCATTGATTGGCTGCCTCCTGCATGTCCCCTACTGGGAATTAAGCCCAAAACCTGGGCATGTGCCCTGCCTTGGAATCAAACTGTGACATCCTGGTTCATAGGTCAATGCTCAATTATTGAGACACACCATCTGGGCTACTGTTTTTTCTTGTGCTTGATTTAATTTTGTGTTGTTTTGGGCAGTAACATGGCGTATAGGCTTGTAGCTTAGGAGCAATAGGCTATATTATAAGCCTAGTATATAGTAGGCTGTACCATCTTGGTCTGTGTAAGTGCATTCTATGATGTTCACACAATGATAAAATTGCCTAAGGATATACTTCTCAGAATATATTCTTGTTACTAAGTGGAACATGGCTGTACAACATCTATGACTGCAATCAAGAACCTTGCTTGGACCTGGGGTGATGTCACATAGGAATGTGTATGAATGACATCAGGAAGAAGATGCTCCAAAGATTCATCCATGACTTCAATAAAGGATTTGCCAAGGATAATGAGGTTGCAAAAATTAACAAGGCTGTGGTTGAAATGGCAAACTACTGTAACCTGGGTGGATGAGAATGATGTTGAAGAGATTCTAGAGATGGGTGCTGAGGATTTGACTAATGAGGAATTGTTGGAATAGCAACAGAAACACATAGCTGAAGAAGAAGCAAGAGAAAAAGAAACTGCAGAGAAGAAAAAGAAGTCCCAAGAAAATTCAGAGCAAATGGTTTAGCAGAAGCTTTTCCAGACCTCAACAAGTTCCTTAAAAAGTTTGAAAACAGCCCTGGCCAGTTTGGCTTTGTGGAAGCAGCCGATGAATGATTCTCTCTCATCATTGAGGTTTCTAACTCTCTCTCCCTCTCCCTTCCTCTCTGAAATCAATAAAAATATATATAAAAGAAAAAGTTTAAAAACATGGACCCCAACACCAATAGGTCTTCATTGATAGAAATGTTCATGGTGCACTATCTGTTTAGAAGCAAATATTTGATGAAAAAAAATAAACCAAGGAAACCACCATGGACACATTTCTGAAAAGAGTGACATCTCCTCAAGAAGAGCCTCAGGAAGGTCCTTCAGGAGGAGTTCCAGAGGACGGCACTGCTATCATAAGATATGAAATCTCTGTGTGCTATTGACCCTGAAGACCGTCAGTGAGATAAGATGTGGAGGTGGAAGAAAGTAATATTACTGGCCCTGACTCTTGTAGACCTAGGGTAATGTGTGTGTTTGTGTCTTAGTTTTTAACAAAAAAGTTTAAAAATAAAAATTTTTTAAAATGTAAATTTCATTTAGAAATAATTAGCTTGCTGTTTATGCATTTTCTTTGTGTTTGAATTATTTTTGGTGACACTGGTTAACAAAATTATACGGGATGCAGGTGCATAATTATACAGCACATAATCTGTACACTACATGTGTGTTCATCACCCTAAGTCAGCCTTCATCCAGGTTTGTGTATGTGCTCGCTATCATGTCCATATGATGAAATCGCCTAATGATATATTTCTAAGAATGTACCCCAGCATTAAGTGACACATAATTGTATTTGTCTTATTTTTATTTTTTCCCTGCTATATTTTGTAGTTTTCAGCATGTACATCTTTATCCTTAGTTATCCCATGCTTTTTATATTGTAAACTAGTGACCAGGTGCACATAATTCGTGCACATTAAAAGGGAATTAATTAAAGGAATTATTTTAATATTGCTATTTGCCCTTTCTCTATAATAGAAGTGTCAGAAATGAAAGAAAATTAGTAAAATGTATATGAAAATCTTCCTCTTGTCAGAGTCTGGGGCATGCCACGGGAACCAGAGTTAAGTCCTCACCCACCCACGTGCCCCTTGAAATCGTGCGAGACCCAGACCTGGCTGGCCCCATCCCTATCATGCCTCACCAGGTTGGGGATGTGGCCTTAGGTCGCCTGGCCAAGGGCCAGGGCAGAGGGTGTGACCTGAGGTCCCCCAGCCTGGGCCAGGGGGCATGGCCTGAGGTCCCCCATCAAGCCCCACCAGGTGGGGGCCGAAGCCTCAGGTTCCCCGGCCTGGCGCCAGGGCAGGGTGTGCAGCCTGAGGTCCCCTGGCCAGGGTCAGGGCAGGGGGCATGCCTTGAGGTCCCTGTCAAGCCCTGCTGGGTGGCAGGTGCAGCCTAAGGTCCCCCATAAAGCCCCACCAGGTGGGGGGGGCACAGCCTCAGGTCCCCTGGCCCAGGCCGGGGCAGGAAGCATGCCATGAGGTCCCTGTCAAGCCCTGCTTGGTGGGGGGGCGTGGCTTGAGGTCCCCTGTCAAGCCCCACCAGGCGGGGGGTGCAGCCTCAGGTCCCCTGCCCTGGCCCAGTGCCACTCAGCCTCAGGTCCCTGCTGATTGCTCCCTAAGGCTCATTGTGGGACCTCAGCCTCTGCCGTGGGCGCAACCATCTTGTGTTACAAGATCCCCACCTCTGCTGTAGGCACAGCCATCAGGTTATGTCATGACAGTCAATTTGCATATTCCATCTTTATTAGATAAGATGGTAGAGTTTTTTGGAAAAATTTTATTCTCCTATTGTTTATTGCTGTCTATATAAATGCTATTGATTTTCCCCCTAGTGTTCTTGAAATATAATTGACATACAACATTGTGTGAGTTTAAGGTATACAATATGATAATTTGATGCATATATTTACTATGATATGTTTAACTCAAAGTTTTGTTAACAAATCCTTGATCTCATGTAATTACCATGTTGTTGTTATGGTGAGAACATTAAAGCTCTACTCTCATAGCAACTTTCAAGTAGTCAATCCAGTAATGCTTAACTACAGTCATTAGATCCCTGGAATCTATTTAAGTTGTAACTGAAAGTTTGAGGTCTTTTGTGGTTCTGTATGCATTTTAGGATTTTTTTTTCTTTCTGTGAAAAATGCCAAAAGAATTTTGATAGGGATTGCATTAAATCTATAGATGGCTTTGGGCATAGACATTTAACAATATTAACTCTTCCAATCCATGAACATAAGATATCTTTTCATTCATTTGTGTCTTCTTCAAATTCTTTCCTCAAAGTCTGATAGTGTTTTTTTTTTCATAGTAGATTTTTTATTTCCTTGGTTAAATTTATTCCTAAGT
>NW_006292916.1:1665733-1670705 GCF_000327345.1 Myotis davidii | reverse complement strand
CACTGAGCCAAACCGGTTAGGGCTATTTTATTGTTTTTAATGCTATTGTAAATGATATTGTTTTCTTATTTCTTTCTCAGATAGTTTATTGTTAATAATACTATTGATTTTTAAATTTTGACTCTGTATCTTGCAACTTTGCTAAGTGTACTTATTAGTTTTAGTAATTCTACTAGCTTTTTAAAAAATATATATTTTATTGATTTTTTTACAGAGAGGAAGGGAGAGGGATAGAAAGTTAGAAACATCGATGAGAGAGAAACAACGATCGGCTGCCTCCTGCACCTCCCTACTGGGTATGTGCCCGCAACCAAGCTACATGCCCTTGACTGGAATCAAACCTGGGACCCTCGAGTCCACAGTCCAATGCTCTATCCACTGAGCCAAACCGGTTAGGGCTCTACTAGCATTTTAATATATTCCTTAGGATTTTCTATGTAGATACTGATGTTTGCAAATTAATAGCTTTTCTTTTTCTTTTCCAATGTGTACGACTTACATTGCTTTTTTCTTGCCATATTGCACTGGCTATGATTCTCAGTTTAATGGTAAATAGAAGTGGTGAGAGTGAATATCCTTCCCCTTTTACAGATCTTAGGGGAAAAGCAGTCTTTCACCAGTAAGGACAATGTTACATGTAAATGTTTATAGATGCTCTTTTCAGACTAAAGAATTTCCGTTTTGTTGAGAGTTTTTTTTATCATAAATGAGTGTTAAATTCTGTCAATGCTTTTCCTGTGTTTATTGAGATTGTCATAAGGTTTATCTCTTTATCCTGTTAATATGACAAACTATATTGATTGCTTTTCAAATGTTAAATTAACCTGAAGTCCTGGATGAATTCCACTTGAACATGTATTATTTTTTAAAAATATTATTTTTGGTTTGTTTTGCCAATATTTTCTTAAGAATTTTTGCCTCATGTTTATAAAGAATATTAGCCACCATTTTATTTTCTTAGAATGTCTTTGTTTTTTAGTACCAGGGCAATGGTGGGATCATAACATGAGATGGAAATATTTTTTTCTCCTCTGTTTTCTGTAAGTGTTTGTGTAAGATTGATATCATTTCTTTCTTGTATATTTGATAGAATTTGTTGGAGAAGCTGTCTGGACCTGGATTTTTATTTGTGTGAAGGCTTTAAATTATAATTCCATTTCTTTAATAGATATAGGCCTACACATAGTTTTTATTTCTTATTCTTTATTTATTCTAATCTGAATCTTTTAAGGTATCTGACCATTAATCTAACCTGTGAAATTGATTGGCATATGGTTGTACATATCCTTACCATAAGGTATTCTTTTAATATTTGTAGGATCTGTGGTGATGTTTTCCCTTTTACTTCGGATATTGGTAATTTGTGTCTTCTTGGTCAGTCTAGTTAGAAGCTTATCAATTTCATTGGTTTTCTAAAAAATCAGCTTTGGGTTTTATTGATTTTCTCTATTGTTTGCCATTTTATGTTTTTATAACTGAAAATAGTAGTCATAGTTTATCTTTTGTTTCAGCAGTGAACAATATTAAATAGTCATAATAATTTTAATATTAACTAAAAAACACGCAATAAAAATTATTATGCAACTCTATTTGGAGGATGAGCAAAGTAGTAGAGGGGAGATAGTTTATAAAAACTATTTTCTAATTTTTATAAGATGTCAACAATAGAATAAAATGAATTAATCAACAAATTGCAGAATAAGCACTGTGTGAAATGTGACAGTAAATACTGGGAGAAGGAGCTAAAGGAATTGAAAATAGTATTTAGAAAGTGAGACTGGAGAGTTAGGTAGGAGAGTTTCATTTTTTCATGGTGAGGATTTTTTTGTATTGAGTTTGAATTTTAAAATATATTCATGTATTATATTGTTAAAATAAAAATTAATTTAATATTTTAATATCAAGTTAAGAAAAAGCATGGCTGAGAAACAGCAAGATTGGAAAGGCCACTGGTCTTGATGCTGGGGTTCTGGATAAAGGTAAAAAAAATCAGTAAGTCTAGGGAAACAATTTAGAGTCCTGGGACAGAGTGCACACCTGGTCTCAAGGGATATGCCCCTGATGTTGAATATTGCTAAAAGAGGTCTTTTATTTTCATTAGCTAAAAAGTTCTGCATTTGTTTTTATTCTGATAGAATTATTATAAAGGTGAAGTTATAAAACCTGTTGTGATCAAGCTTATGATGGGCATATACATATATCCATAACATAATAGTTCTTTACAGTTTACAAAGAGAATTTTCATAGGCGTTGCTCTGTTTAATCCTCATTTTAGCCCTGCAAGTCCAGTATTCAAGTACATAGTATCTTCACTTTGTAGCTGAGCTTAGGTTAAAAGGTTTGCCTGGGGGTGGATTCCAAACTCATTACTTCTACTAATCCTAATATATAAAAACCCAGGGTCTGTAACAACCGACTGAAGGCTCCACCAAACACTGGAAGTCAGTCCTGCAGGCAGTGCTGTGTTGCATTGCAATCCAGCACGGACTGCTGCAGGTTTGGGCTCAGTGACCCAGCACTGACTGTGAGGGGCTGTGGATCAGGCCCTGAGAGAGGCCCGGAGAGAAAGGCAGGGTCTGATCCGCAGCCTTCGTGGCAGCTGTTAACCAGCCATTGCCTCTCTCTTTCTCTACAGGCTTCACCAGTAGCCGCCTCTGTTTCTCTCTGGGCCTCTGGGGGGCTGTTGATCAACCCCGCCTCTCTGATCAGGCCTGGAGATAGGCCTGGAGATGCTGACTGGCATAGAAACCAACCAATCAGAATTGGCCAGCAGGGAAGGGCAGTTGGGGGTGAGATCAGGCCTGCAGAGGAGGGAAGTTGGGGGCAAGATCAGGCCAGCAGGGGAGGGCAATTAGGGGTGATCAGGCAGGCAGGCAGGTGAGCAGTTAGAAGCCAGCAATCCCAGATTGCGAGAGGGATGTCTGACTGCTGGTTTAGGCCCAATCCCACAGGACATCCGGCAGTTGGACATCCCCAAGGGGTCCCTGATTGGCGAGGGTGCAGGATGGACTGAGGGAACTCCCCCTCCATGCACAAATTTTGTGCACTGGACCACTAGTCTCTATATATAAAACCCTAAATGCAAATAGATCGAACAGCAGAACAACCGAACAACTGGTCACTATGATGTGCTCTGACTACCAGGGGATGCGTGTGGAACATGGGATGGTGGTCAGCCGCAGCAGGATGGTGGAGCAGGTGAGTGGAGGTGCCAGACCAAGGTGGGGTGCTGGTCGCTCTCCTCAGAGCGAGCCTCTGATAGTTACTAAAATTCTTTGCTCCTGCGTGCTGTGGTCTGCCTGGTGCTCACATCTGCTGCTGGTGCCCAGCACCGGCCCCGATCACTTGGCACTGTCAGTGGGTGTGAGCGGCGGCTGCTGGCCCCGATCTCTCCTGAGGTCTTCTCCATCTTCCCCTGCTCCTGAAGAGTGATTGGGGCAGCAGCTGCCACTTGCACCCGCTGACAGAGCCAGCCCCACTTGCATCCACTGCTGGTGCCGGCCCCAATGGCTTCATGCTGTCAGTGGGGCAGGCGCTGTCAGCGTGTGGGAGTGGCAGCAGCGGAAGTGGTGCTGCCGGCAGACAGGGGACCAGGGACCGCAGTGGGAAGGGCTGGGCAGGGGTCCAGACCCTCCCCTGAGCCCACTGCAGCCTCATGGCCCACAGTTCCTTTTAAAGTGCACGAATTTATGCACTGAGCCCCTAGTAATTCCATAATATACATTGTCACATCACAAAACAATTTTAAGTGCATTGATTTTAATTATCTGAATATTTTTATAACTATACCAGTAACCTGTTGTTTGAAATGCAGGCAGTAGGATGGGATATATACCAACTTCGGTTTGAATATAGACTGTACTGCAGTTACTTGCTGGGTGATCTTGGGAACATTACTTATTTATCTGAGCCTCATTTTCTCCGCCTGAAACAGGGTATTACTACTTCCTTCATAGGATTGTTCTTAAGATTTAACTTACAAAAAATGCTTATTACAGTACCTGGAAATTAGTATGGACACAATAATTGCTTAATAGTCTGATCATTTTTGTTAACTATACAAACTGTGAGATTATTTAATGATTTATGTTTTCTATTATTGTCCGTGAGAACAGTAATACTGACTCACTATCAAAATGCTGATATTAAGTTCTAGTGTAACACTCAGATTTTAAAAATTAGGTATGCAGATGTGAACATGAAAGTTAAACTGAAATTACTTTTTAAATTAATATACTTTTAAAGATCATCTTTCCAGTAGCACGAATCACTAAGAATCAGACTACCACTACATAAATCCTGTTTTTGTAAAATAGTATAAACTCAAAGAAAAATGTGGGTAAATGTATAGTATATCAAACAGTTAATGGTGGTCCTTTCTAAGGGCTGGGATCATGGTGGGCATTGAGTACTATTGTATTTATATTTCTAGTGCTTTTAAAAAATAATGAGTGGATACCACTTCTATAATCTGAAAAAAGAGTATGATTTAAAAGTAATTACATGAAAAATAAACCTTTATCAAAAAAGTTTGATTTAACTTGCTCCATGGTGGTTCTTAGTGATCATTTCTTCCTAAATGCTCTGAAATCTTCCTCTTGGCTAACATCAGCTGAAGGTCTCTAGTTCTGGAATTTCTGTGAGCACCAGGGGACTACTTGTGTCATAGAATTTCCATCTGGTTTCCATACAGGAGGTGTATTCTCTAGACCTTACAGTATACAGTAGTCAAAACAATTTAGTCTTAGGGAAAATTGGCTCATTCTAAAGGAGAGATTTTACTGCTGGTCTTCCCAGCCATGAATATGACCTGCTGAGGACTTCCCTGCTGTCAAAATCATTCTAATTAAACATCCTATCTAATAAAAGAGAAACATGGTAATTAGCGTAAGTCCGATACCCTTCGCATTGGCTAATCAGGGCGATATGCAAATTAACTGCCAGCCAAGATGGCGGCTGGCAGCCAGGCAGC
>NW_006292916.1:1662193-1664968 GCF_000327345.1 Myotis davidii | reverse complement strand
CTGACCTGTCCTCAGCTCTTTGTGGGGCAAACTCCTTCTAAAACGTAGCAAGGACAGAGCCCCGCCCGGCTCAGCGGCAGAGAAGGAAGAGCCACACGGCGTACAAATTTTTGTGCACCGGGCCTCTAGTATTTATATAAATAGAAATTAAAGTGATGTTAACTATATCACACTCCAGGATAACATTCAAGTTTTGCATTTCAATTATTCCTAAAGTTATTTCTACAACCAATGCTGCACGTAACCTTTTCTCCCTTTCTGGCCCACAGGAGTCTATCCAAGGCTCCCTTCCTTTATTCCATCTGTCCACGTTTTTCCTTTGCCCTTTCTTTCTGGAGCGCCTGGTTCTTCAAAGATCTGGGAGGGGTGGAGAGAAGGCTGGCTTGGCTTCAACAGCTGCTCCAGCAACTTGGCTTCCTGCGTCCTCAGGCAGCCTCCCTTTCTCTAAGGGTTCTCTGGGTTTGGTGTCCAGCAGCTGCTAGAATTTCAAATGCTTTCAGATGTCACCTTATTAAGGTCTTAAAAGTGTCATCCTTTTCCAAACTGACAACCTGTCTCCCAAGAAAGATGTCTAGAGAATGTTAGTTCACCTACCAGTGAGGCTCCCTCTGTTGCTGACTGCTGCTTGTGAGTGTAAAGAAAAGCAGTCCAGGTACGAACTCCTCCCAAGGAAGTGTGCATTCGTGTAAACAAAACCTGCCCCGGGCTGCTGCTTGGCTTTTATTTCAGGAATGACCAGGAGCTGACTGCTGGTCTGTCACAGCTTGCAACAACACAGGAGATCCTTGTCACTTCCTTGGTGAGCTTCCTAGGTAAAGCACTTGAGCACTTATTGTCTGGCCTCAAATTTACCACATTGACATAATATTTCATTTTGAAACTTTACACTCACTGGAATATAAAACTTAAAAAAAAAATGACTTCTGGGGTGACTCCCCTTTTGAAAGAGTTAAGAAAGTTCAAAAAAGGATGTCACAGGTCGTATTTTGAACACAGGGGAAGGTTGATGGATTATCTGATGACTCAGATTCTGGGAACTAGCTGAGCTTTTTTGATGGGTCATCTATCCATCATAGATGTGGATGGGCAACAGATCCTGTTCCTAAAAGTCTTCTAGGCCAAGTTCAGAGTAACACTCACGTGTGCTTGGCATTTTGACCCTATTCAAAGTTGCTTTTTGAGAAGAGTTTTTGACCCTATACACAGGAAATCTTGTGGGCAAGCCTCTGTGATGAGATAGGATGTAGTTCAGGCTTTAATTTTTATAAGAAAACTATAACTTGGTCACTTCCTTCTGAATACCTAGAGCACATGGTTCTTCTTTCAACCTGCATACTGAATCCTCACCCTCTGGCAGAGGTATAAAACCTGGTGGTTATGAGCATATAATTTGGAGTCAGACAGCCTGGAGTTGGAAATTTAGTTCTACATACCACTGACAATGTTTAACATGCCTGTTTCTTTGTCTTTCCATTTGTAAAATGGGTATAATAGTATTTATCCACAGGGTGGTTGTGAGGATTAATGAAAGGAGGTATGTTGAGCACTGGAGTGCTTGCTTTGTGCAGATGAGTGGGACTAAGGAAGGTTTAGAGGAAGCAGGTGTTTTGGTTGTTGTTTCTTTTTAGTTTTCTTAAGTGTTCAGCTCCTGCCAAATTCCAGTAAGAACACTGATGTTTGAGAATAATGATAATAACAGTTGCTAACATTTACTGGGCACTTATTATGTGCAAGGCCTTCCTTATTTACTCCTTTCCACAAGCATCGGAGGAGAAACCAAAGCACATGCTGTCCACTCATTCCTCTATGGTTGTCCCTGTGCCAGGTCATGAGATGAGCAAAAGGCTCCTTCCAGAGTAGGAAGTTTTTCACAGGCTTTGATATAGCCTTATGTCTTCAACCTTATTGAGGGTCAATGTGAAGAATAGCCATGAGATAAGCATTGCTATTGAATATGGTACATTTCATTGTCCAATGTCCTTTATAGAAACCACTAGAGGCCTGGTGCATGAAATTCGTGCACTCAGGAGGTCCCTTAGCCCAGCCTGCACCCTCTTGCAGTTTGGGAGGCCTCGGGAGATGTCCAACTGCAGGCTTAGGCCCTCTCCCCTGGGGAGCTGGCCTAAGCCTGCAGTTGGACATCCTTAGCGCTGCCACTACATTCATCAGCTGTGAGCCTGGCTTCTGGCTGAGCAGTGCTCCCCCTGTGGGAACATACTGACTCCTGTGTTGATTGTCTGCCCCCTGGTGGTCACTGTGCATCATAGCGACCGGTTTTTCTGCCATTGGGCTGAAGCCAGCTCTCTGACATCCCCCAAGGGGTTCTGGATTGTGAGAGGGCACAGGCCAGGCTGAGGGTGCATGATTGGGGCCAGGTAGAGGTGCGGGAGGTTGGCCAGCCAGGGAGGGACTGTGGGAGGGCTCCAGGGCATGTCTGGCCCATCTCGCATAGTCCTGATCAGCTGGACCCCAGCGGCAAGCTTACCTACCAGTTGGAGCATTTGTCCCCTCGTGGTCAGTGCACATCACAGTGAGCGGTTGAGCGGCCTTAGCATATTTTTAGCATATTATGCTTTGAATGGTTGAATGACCGACTGGATGACTGGACACTTAACATATTAGACTTTTATTATATAGGACTAGGGGCCCAGTGCACGAAATTCATGCACTGTGTGTGTGTGTGTGTGTGTGGGGGGGGGGGTCCCTCAACCCAGCCTGCGCCCTCTCACCGTCCAGGAGCCCTTGCAGGTTGTCTGACTGACGGCTTGGGCCTGC
>NW_006292916.1:1648084-1661580 GCF_000327345.1 Myotis davidii | reverse complement strand
CTTTCACCTCCCTGCATTGGGCCTACATATGCAAATTAACTTCCATCTTTGTTGTCAGTTAACTGCCATCTGAGTTGGCAGTTAATTTGCATATAGCCCTGATTAGCCAATGAAAAGGGTAGCGTTGTACGCCAATTACCATTTTTCTCTTTTATTAGTGTAGATATGTTATGAATTCCTCTGAGGACTAAGGAAAAAGTTGTCTCTCTTGATGTTTCTGTTTATCAGACAGCTATCTGGGCTTAATGCCCAGAGATTGTGATTCAGTAAGTTTGGGTAGGGTGGGATAACTGTATTTTTAAAATGATTTCTCTCTCTCTCTGTGAACCTTAGGCACAGCTAGGGTTAGAAGCTTTAGTGGGGGTCCTGAACTTTCTCTGAGTCCTGTTGTTTGGCATCGTGGAGCTAAGATTTGTGCTCAGTTATAGCTTCCTTCTGTAGACGAAATGTTTGTGCCCTCCTAAAATTCATATGTTGAATTCTAAGCCGATGTGATGGTGTGAGGAGGTGGGGCCTTTGGGAGGTGATCAGGTCATGTTAGGGCCCTACCAAAAGAGACCAAAGGTTTCTCGATCCTTCACCATGTAAGGACGTGGTGAGAAGATGGCCATTTCTGAGCCAGGAAGCAGGCTCTCAGCAGACACTGGATCTGCCAGTGACTTGATCTTGGACTTATTACTCCCAGAACTGCAAGAAATACATTTCTGTTGTTTATAAGCCACCCAGTCAATGGCATTCTGTCATAGCAGCCTGAATGGCAAAAACACTTCCTTTTTCCTAGTTTCTATAATAAATTTTTGTTCCCTTTTTATGCCTTATTTCTTGTTCTTTTATTTACCTTCTTTTAATATTTTTATTGTTCACATATCATTTATTGTTAAGAGGCAGCCATAATCACATGGCTTGGTGAAATCCAGAAGGCATCCCCAAAGAGTGTGGTTTGGCCTGTGGGAAAGCTGCATCTTTGCATAGTCATGTAGGGAACCTTCCTTCTCCAGCCACAATGGTTTGTGCCTCCATGAAACCTTCCTTCCCTCTTTTCATGACCACATCTTTGCCAATGCTATTTCTCCTACCTAGAATGTACAACCTCTTTTTTCACTTACCAAAATTCTCCCAAGTCTCACACCCAGATTGTGGGACATCCTTGAATATGTGGCTTAGGTATGGGAACTTTGTTGCTGGTAGTCACTCCTTACTTTTGAGTAAACTTGTAAAATGGTAAGTGTGAACCAGGGCTGAGAAGAGAATCATTCCCAAATATTTAACATAACAGACTTGTGCCTTCTATTTGTTATTTTCTCTAGGACATATGAGAAGGGGTTATAAATAATTTATTCATTTATTAGGCCCCTATGTGAAGAGGGGGCTAAAGGACAAGGCAACCTTAGCCAGTGGGAGGAAATCAAGAGATCTCTCTAGACTAGGTCTCAGAGATAATGTTTGGAGATGTTTTTGGATGTCACAGCTTGGGGGGTGGTACTAGCATCTAGGCTTCTAGGATGTAGAGGCCATAGACTCTGTCTAACATCCTACAATGCATAGACTCCTGCAACAAAGAACTGTCTGGACTGAAATGTTAATAATGACAAGGTTGAGAAGACTTGCACTAGATAAACTTAGAAGTTACTGATTGAGACCCAGTTAAGAGAAGATTGCTAGTAGAGATTTATCTCAGAGGAAAAGAAAACAAAGTAGTAAATCTTATCCTCTTACCAGAAAATGAGTCAAAGGAAGCATTCAGCTCATTTGTTGCCAACCCTTTCCTGCCTCTACAGCTGCTCATTCAGTACGAAGTGGACATTTTTAACTTTGACTCTGCACATAGCAATGCCAAACAAATGACTTCAGGGAAAGCATACCACTGAATCATTGCCAAGTAGTATCGTCATCCCTTTAATTTGTTTAGTTTTTCCTTGGGTGCGGCAAGAGCTCCCACCTTCCCACGTGTGGCTAGGTTAGAAAATTCTCCCTAGTATCCGTTTCTCTCTACAGGAAATGCAGTGTGCGTGGTCAAAGTTGGGTCAGGACAAAGGTGCATAATGAAACCTTGAGGGGATCCTATAAATTTCTGTCAAAATTTTCCTTTCATAGGGTTGTGGTCTTGGCTGAACACAGGCTGTTGATGAGCCTTAACTCATCATTTTGCATGTTTATAATACATTTATTTTAGGGGACCAGAGTTAGAGTTTGTTTTAACTTTATTTTGATGATTAATGTGTAAAATTTTTATACATGTTATAATAATACAAGTGATTTGTATACTTATGTGTTAGTTGTACTGGTGAGCATGATTTTTAACCCATGAAAATTAATTAATTCTGCCAGTATTTATTCCCTGTCAACTATATACAGACATGAGACTAGGTACAATGTCATGGGAATTCATAGTCTGATTTGGGAGACAGCCAAGTAAAAAGCTAACTGCAGTAAATGTGCTAAGTGCAATGTTAGGGCAATTATACAATGATATGGGAGCACTGTGAGGGGCCCTGTAAGCTGAGACTTAAAGGTTAGTAGGAGTTAGTGATAAAAAGTGTATGGGGAAATAGAGGTGGGGAGTGGGAGATGATATTTCATTAAGTGTGACAAGCATGTGCAAAAGTTCACAAATTAAAAAAAAAGAGTATGGAGAGTTTAGTGAATTTTAAGATGTTCAGCAGAGTCATTTTGAAGATACAGATTTAGTATTTTGGAGCATATGTAAGTAAAAAGTTTATTCATTGGACTGATTAACTAAAGACAGTCTGGAAAACATGGGGAGAACAGGGCTTGAGGGAAACAAAAAGGAGATGGGCAAAAGAATAGGAGCCAAGACTTGTACAACTCGGCAAGAGAAAGTAAAAAGACAAGCCACAGGGGCTAGAAAATATTTGCAATACTAATATATAAAGAACTCTAACAAGTCAATAAGGAAAAAAGGAGCAACCTAATAAATAAAGGGACAAATAAAAAAATCATAAACAAATGACAAGATCCTCAACTTTGTTGGTAATCTGTGAAATGCTAGTCAGAACTACAAAAGATATTATTTCTCACCCCTCAGATGATAAAATTTAGAAAGTCTGACAATGCCAAATACTGGCCAGAATGTGGACCAGTGAGAACCCTGATGTGCTGCTGGTGGGGTTGTAAATTAGTGTAACCACTTTAGAAAAAGTTGGCATTAACTTAGTAAATATGAAGATGCATATATCTTACATGTTCAAGGGTGCCAGGAGGCATGTGGCAGTATAATTTGTAGTAACAAAATACTGCAAATAACCAAAATATCTGTTAATAGTAGAATAGAAAAATATACTTTTGTTTATTTTGACAATGAGATATGAAACAGTGAAAATTACAAACCACTACTCTATGTGTGTTATGAATGGAATTTGTTTCTGTAAAATTTGTGTTGAAGTCCTAACCCTCAGCATCTCAGAATGTGACTATATTTGGATATAATATATTTAAAGAGATAATTAAGTTAAAATGAGGTCATTAGGGTGGGTCCTAATCCAATGATCCGTGTCCTTATAAAAAAAGGAAATTAGGAAACAGACACATAAAGAAGGAAGACTATGTGAAGACATAGGAAGAAGATGGCCATCTATAAGCTAAGGAGAGAGGCCTTAGAAGAAACCAACCCTGTTGACACCTTGATCTTGGACTTCTAGCCTCCAGAATTATGAAAAAATAAACTTCTATTGTTTAAGCTGCCATCTGTGCTATTTTATTATGGCAGCCCTAGCAGACTAATACAGTGTATCAATATGAATGGATCTTAAAAAATATAAGGTTGGATGAAATTGCAAGCCACAGAACATATACAGTGTGATTCCACTTCGATAGAGATAAACATAAACACACACACACACACACACACCAAAGTCTTATATTCTGACCCTCCCTTTGAAAGATGGATTTTAATTCCTGTTCTCTTGAATGTGGGTTGTACTTAATGACTCACTTGTAATGAATAGAATAAAGAACAATTATGTGATAGAGTGACTTTAAAAAAAAATGCTCACCCAAGGACATGCTCATTGATTTTTTGAGAGAGGGGGAAAAAGGAGAGAGAGAGAGAGAGAGAAATGAGGAGAGAGGAACATCGATCAGTTGCCTCCCAAATGTGCCCCACAGACTGGGTATCTAACCTGCAGCCTAGGAATGTGACCTGACCATAAATCAAGCCTATAGCCTTTTGATTTACAGTATAACACCTCAACCAACTGAGCCATACCAGCCAGGGCTAGTGTGTGACTTTTGGTACTAGATCATAAAAGATAATGTGACTTTCTCCTTGCCTCCTCTTAGATCCCTTGCTCTGAAGGAAGCCAAGTGCCATGTTTTAAGGACATTCAAGTAGTTCAATGAAGAGGTCCACATGGCAAGGACTTGATGCCTCTTGCCAAAAGTCATGTGAATGTGTCATCTTGGAAATGTCTCCCCAGCCCCAGTCAGCCTTCAGAAGACTGAAGCCCTGGCTGAAGTCTTTACTGAAACCTCAGAAGAGATCTGGATACAGGACCATTCAATGAAGCTGCTCTCAAATTTCTAACCATAAAACATGAGAATGACAAAAATTTATCGTTTTAAGTTGTTAAGTTTTGGAATAATTTGTTACAAGCAATAGATAACTAATACAATATATTATAGAGAAAAAGCAAGGGAATGATAAACATAAATTTCAGTGTAATGATGACTTCTTTGGTGGAAGGCAGTGGACACAATTAGAGAGGGGAGCATAGAGATTTTAAAGATGCTAGTAGGGGTGCTTAAAGGGGTCACTCTTTTTGGGACCTTCCCCATTCCAGAGCTGACTGGCAGGTGTCTCTGTGTTTCCATCAGCATGGCCCACACTATTCACGCTGCCCTGGTGATTCCCTGAGACCCAACCCCACCACACCCAATTTGAAGCCCCATCCAAGCTGTTTGCAGAAGCTTTCCCATATGAATGTTCAGGCTTCAGACTTTCCTAAAAGCTCTCAAGCAAGCAAGCAGCAGCTGGCATCAGCAAGCCCCATACCTATCGCTAAGAGGCACCAGGTCTGGCACTAGCACCAGCCTGCCTTGCTTCACAGCTGGGCCTTGCCTGGGCACTTCCAAGCCCAATACAAGTAGCAGCCATTTGCAGATCTATTTATAGCTTCTGCCAGGTAGTCCCAGGCAGTGGCTGACTTTGCACCTCCCAGGAAGCCCCAGAGCCAGTGCACCCAGTGGACAGCTTCAGACCATACAGGACTACAACTCTACACATCTACAAGTGACACTCTTAAAGGGTAGACTCAGTGAGCACCAAAGCCCCACTGAAGAAAGCCCTGCTCCATGGGGATTCCTCCCGGTGACACCAATGGCAATCAATGGTCAACTACAACAAGACTGTGCACACAGCCCATGCAGGAAGCACCTAGAGTGCCTGGCTCAGGTGACTGGAGAGGCTGAGCCACTGGCCCCTACAGGATACCTACTTCGCAAGGTCACTCTACCAATTCCGGGAGACAGCAGTTCTGCCTAATTCACAGAAACAAGCACAGGGAAGCAGCCAACATGCAGAGACAAAGAAACATGTCACAAATGAAAGAAATTGAAGCAAGCAAACCACTGGATACAGAGCTCAAAACGATGGTTATAACGTTGCTCAAGGATCTTAATGAGAGCTTCAAGGGACTTAGTGAGACTTTCAAGGATCTTAGTTAGAATGTCAAAGACATGAAAAAGAACCAGTCAGAAGTTAAGCATACACTAACTGAAATAAATAATAATTTACAGGAATTCAACAGTAGAGGATTCCAATAATCAAATCAATGATTTGGAATATGAGGAGGCAAAAAACACCTAATCAGAAGAGGAAAAAAAATCCAAAAATTTGAAGATAGTGGAAGGAACCTCTGGAACAAATTCAAGCATATCAACATTTGCATTATGGGGGTGCCAGAAGGAGAAGAGAGCATGCAAGATATGAAAACCCATTTGAAGAAATAATGATAGAAAACTTCCCCTACCTAGTGAAAGAAATATTCTTACAAGTCCAGGAAATGCAGAGTCCCAAACAAGAGGAACCCAAAGAGGCCCATACCAAGACACATCATAATTAAAATGCCAAGGTTAAAGACAAAGAAAGAGTCTTAAAAGCAACAAGAAAAAAGGAGTTAGTTACCTACAAGGGAACGCCCATATGACTGTCAGCTGATTTTTTAACAGAAACTTTGCAGGCCAGAAGGGAGTGGCAAGAAATATTCAAAGTGACGAATAGCAATGACCTACAATAAAGATTACTCTATCCAGCAAAGCTATCATTTAGAATTGAAGGTCTGATAAAAAAGCTTCACAGACAAGAAAAAGCTAAAGGAATCCATCACCACCAAACCAGTATTATACAAAATATTGAAGGGTCTTCTTTAAAAATAAGAGGAAAAAATTAAAGATAAAAAATATGAACAATAAAATGGCAATATATACATATCTATCAACAATTGAATCTAAAAATCAAAATAAATGGACAAGAAATCTAATGAACAAAATAAACTGATGAATAAAATAAAATCAGAGGCATGGAAACATGGAACAGACTGATGATTTTCAGCGGAAAGAGGGATGGGGTGGGAAGAGATTAACCAAAGGTCTTATATGCATATATACATTACCTATAGACACAGACAATAGGGTGGTGAAGGCCTGGGGAAGGGTGGAATCCGGGGGGAAAAGAGGACATCTGTAATACTGTCAACAATATAAATTTTTAAAAGTTAAATTAAAAAATAAAGATGTTGGTAATGTTTTATTTATTTTTATTTGGGTAGCAAGCATATCTGTACTCACTTTATTATTAAAAAACTGTATTATCTGTGTTTATATACACATATACATTATATGAGTTTTGTATATGAGAGATATTATATTAAAATAACTGTGGACAGAGAAACAGAAAGAAATTCAAGAATTAAGTTTCATGACAGCTAAGAAATGAATGAATATGGACATAGAGAACAGGTTTTGGTGCCTGTGAAGTACGGCTGACTAGCGAACTAGAAGGATTGTCAGACTGCACTGAGCATCCAGCTGAGTTTACAGACAGTGGAGGTGGAGTAGCAGCCATCTGTATTAGGATGAATGGCTTCCCTCCAGCTATGCCCAGTAGTGCAGATTAAGTCTGAAGAATGCACATCATATATAGCCTTGAGGAGCAAAGTCTTGTCTTGGTCATCACACCCCAGCTCAAGTGTCAGATCTTCCATGAATTTCCCATGGCCTGTCCCTCCCTTCACCCCAGCTAAGTGGATAATTTATTTTCTTGTGCCTTTACCAAAATAACAACAGCCCTGGCCAGTTTGGCTCAGTTGGTTAGAGCATCAACCCATATACCGAAGGATTACGGTTTTGATTCCTGGTCAGGGCACACACCCAGGTTTCAGATTCAATCATCAGTTGAGGCATGTACAGGGGCAATAGGTCCTTCTCTCACTGTGATGTCTCCCTCTCTCTCCCTCTCTCTCTCTCTCTCTCTCTTCCTCTTCCTCTTTATAATCAATGAAAAATGAAAAAGCATGTCCTCGGGTGAGGATTATAAACAAATAAATAAATAAAAACAACAATGGTTAATACTTATAACACTCATCATGTACCAGAAGCACTATGATAATGCTTCTCATGTCTAATTATTTTTTTTTATCTTTACACCACTCTGTGGAGTTAGTACTCTTATTATCCCTGTTTTACAAAAGATGTTACACAGTAGTCATGGGGAGGCCAGGAGCTGTTCAACTCTAAAGCACCAGGGCACAACCATCACTTCATACTTGGTGGGTACATACAGAGATCCCAGATCCATGTGCAGTTGATGGCAATGATAAATTTACATTTTTATGGCCCTGCCAGACTGTGAGCTATCAGTGCTGGAAAAAGAAGTCCCCATAACTTCAGTGGGAATTGTAGCTGAGTCAGAAGAAAGGCTGCTGGAGTCCCAAGCATTCTGCTTAAAGGCCCACAATGAACTTACTTAGACTCCCTAGCTCTGAGCTTCAGCACATGGCAGCAAGTCAAAAGGCACCAGGGATATACAAGGAGGAACTGAATGTTCTGGCATTAGGGAAACAGCTGAGGGACAGCTTTCTCCCAGACAGAAGTGCTGGAAGAGGCCACTGTTACTTTTCTGACCTCCCCACTCCCTACAGACCCAGCAGGCAGGTGCTATATCTGAGACTCCATCAACTGGGCTAACACTGTTTTCCCAGTCTTGGTGATTCCCTGAGATCCAGTCCCTCCCACCTTGTAGGCCCACCCAAGCTGTTTCCAGTGGTTTTTCCATATGAATGGTTTATCTTGGCTCATACTTCAAGCTTTTCTAAAATCTCTCAAACAAGCAGCATCTGGCCTTGGCCTCCCCTATACCTTACTAAGTGGCCCCAGGCCTGGCACTAGCATCAGCCAGCCTTGGTTAATAGCCTGGCCTCTTCTGGGTACCTTTAAACCCAGCACAAGTAAAAGCCATGTGCAGACCTCTTTGTAGCCCTGAGCAGAAAACAGGTGGTGGCTGACCTTGGCCTACACCTCCTGGGAGGCCCCAGAGCCATTGTACCTTGTGGACATCTTCAGACCACATCAAAGCACCACCCAACCACCTCCATAGGTGACACACTCAAGGGGTGAACTCAGCAAACACCAGAGCCCTGCTGAAGTAAGTCCTGCTCCATAGGGTGGGCCCCTAAGCAGTTGATCCTCCATAGTGGTCATAGCTGGTCCTTGCAGCCAATCAGTCTGGTGGTAAATCCCTTCCATTGATATGCCAACAGCAATCAATGCTCAATTACAGCAAGAGGATGTACACAGCCCACATTGGTAGGGCGCATCTGGATGAATTGGGAGGCTCAACCAGTGTACCCTATAGGACACCTACAACTAAAGACCACTCTACCAAGCCTAGGAGATGTAGAAGCTCTACCTTATACATAGAAACAAACACAGGGAGACTGCCAAAATGAGGAGACAATGAAACATGTCCCAAATGAAAAAAACAGAACTAAACTCCAGAAAAAAACACTAAACAAAATGGAGAAAACCAATCTACTACATGAAGAGTTCAAAACACTGGTTATATGTTCAATGAACTTAGAGGAAGAACAGATAAACTTAGTGGGAACTTCAACAAAGAGATAGGAAACATAAAAAAAGGAAGTAGAAAACAAAAAAGAACCAGTCAGAAAAGAAGACTACAAGAACTGATATGGAGAATACATTACAGGGAATCAGCAGGGAAGTAGATGAAACAGAGAATCACAGCAGAGATTTGGAAGACAAAGAAGCAGGAAACACCCAATCAGAACAGCAAAAAGAAAAAAGAATTAAAAAAAAAAAGAGTATAGTATAAGGAACCTTCAGGATAACTTCAAGCACACCAACATTCTCATCATGGGTGTGCCAGAGGAGAAGAGAGAAAGCAAAAAATTGAAAACCTATGTAAAAATTAATGATAGAAAACTTCACTAACCTGGGAAGGAAATAGACATACAAGTCCAGGAAGCACAGAGAGTCCCTAACAAGATGAACTCAGAGAGTCCCACACCAAGACACATCATAATTAAAATACCAAAGGTTAAAGACAAAGAGAGAATCTTAAAAGCAGCAAGAAAAAAGCAGTTAATTACCTATAAGGGAATTCCTTTAAGACTGTCAGCTGATTTCTCAATGGAAACTTTGCAGATAAAAGGGATTGGCATGTAATATTCAAACTGATGACAGCCAAAGACCTACAACCAAGATTACTATACTTAGCAAAGCTATCATTTACAATAGAAGATATATATAAAGAGCTTCATAGACAAGAAAAAGCTAAAGGGTTCATCACCACCAAACCAGTACTACCTGAAATGATAAAGGGTCTTCTTTAAGAAGAAGAAAAAAAAGATAAAATGTATGAACAATAAAATGGCAATAAATACATATATATCAACATTTGAATTTAAAAAACAAAATAAACACACAAGCAGAACAGAAACAGACTAATAGATACAGAGAACATTTTGATGGTTGCCAGATGGGTGGATGGTTGGGGGAGCTGGGTGAAAAAGATGAAGGGATTAAGAAGTACAAATTGGTAGTTACAGAATAGTCACTGGGATGTAAAATAAAGCATAGTTGATAATATTGTAACAAATATGTATTGGGTCAGGTGTGTGCTAGATTTATTGGGATGATCACTTAGTAAATTATATAATGTCAAATCACTGGGTCTAGACCTAAAACTAATATAATATTGTATGTCAACTATAATTGAAAAAAAATTAAGATAAATAAAACAAACAAAATATTGCATTCTTGCTTACCTTCCTTCCACTCCCTGCACCTCTTTCCCATTATCCCACCAATATCTCTTGTGAACACACACAAATAATCATTTTTGTACTAATTTGTGTCACAGGGTCAGCTTCAGGGGAACCTTACCTGAAACATCCTCTAGCCTGGAAGCTGGGGCTGGGAAAAGGAGCCTTTAGGAACTTGCAAGAAGGACATAGACACACCTGTTGCTGCCTGTTGTCACAGAAAATCTTACCTAGAAAACAAACATTTGGATGTGTCCTTGACTGGTAGAACTGTACATGATTCCATAGTTTGGAGTCTGTGGTGAGGGTGTAAACATATCTGGTTATAGATTTAAAAAGAAGAAAGGAGATAGGATGGAGAAAGTTGGAGAACAAGGCAGGAGACTGGCAAAAGCTGAACTGGGCATCTGGGCAGTAATGGTCAGTCCAGCCTGGACATGTGGGAAAGGTGCTGCCATGAGGCTGGTGTCCAGGTCAGGACCACAGTGGGAAACATGGGCAGCTCCTAGATCAGGACTAAGAGGGTCAGAAAGAGGTTCAAAATCTGTGAAGCACGGAGTAGATGCTTGGGGATCTGGAAGGTGTGAACCTCAGCTGGCAGCTGTTTCACTGATCCTGGACAGAATCAGCCCAGGGCACTGGAGCACTGAGGTAAATATAGTCAGGAAGTCTTGGCATGTGGGAAGCAGTTGGCAGACTGGGCCTGCTACTCAAAATGCCAGAAAAATTGGTTAAGGAGAAAAGCTTACTTAATTTTTCCAGGAAAGATTAACAAACAGATACAAAGGAAGAAAGATAAGTCAAAGCAATGCAATGGGCCCAACGTTCTGGAGGTTGCATTCAGGCCATTGTTTTCATTTGGGAAGAGTGCTGATTCATAAGGACTGTCACTCAGCCTCCAGGGCTCCTCTCCCTGATGAACTTTTATCTCAGGAGGCATGGCTCCAACCCCCAAGCCACAGGTGGGGCTGTGCCAGAGCACTGCCAGACTCTCCAGGGTGAAAGGGAAACTCAGGGAAAAATGATTTAATTGCCTACTTAAAAACAAACAAACAACAAATTGGGGTTTTAAGGGTAACAAAGGTATATGATAAAAAACTTAAAACTCTATATAAAAGAATATACGGTAAAAAAAATAAATCTACATTCCACTCTAACTCCTAGACCCTCAGTTGCCCATCCTAGAAGCAATGACTGTTCTCAGGTTATTCATTTAAAATATATTTTTATTGATTTCAGAGAGGAAGGGAGAGAGAGAGATAGAAGCATAAATGATGAGAATCGGCTGCCTCCTGCACGCCTCACACTAGAGATCGAGTCCATAACCCTGACATGTGCCCTGACAGGGAATTGAACTGTGACCCCCTGGTTTATAGGTCGATGCACATCCACTTAGCCACATGGCCAGGCTGTATCTTCCAGAGAAACGTTGTGCATATAGAGTCATATAGGGATATGCAGCCATACTCTCAATTGCACGTTTATCACACATTTGACAGCATACTATTTTCAGTGGTGGGCTGAAGCCAACCGTAGTGGCTCATAAGAGCCAATTGTTAAATTTTCAGTAATTTCATGAGCTGGTTGTTAAAGACTATTATTATAAATTAAATTCTAAGACTATTATTATAAATTAAATAAATTATGTTAAGAATATGCAAAACTCATGGCTTCCTAGTTATTTTATACATTTTATTCTTATCTATGTTCTTGAGGTTATTTATGTATATTGTATGTTTAGTGTGGAAACACTAAGCATGATATAATGGTGTGCTATTTGCATCTTCGCAATTCTGCAGTCAGTGAGGATATGGTGGTGGCTTGGCATTGCCCATGGTGGGAATATTTACAGCTTGGAAATAAGCAAACAGTACAAATCAGAGCTTGATTTATTGTTTTGCTATGTGTCTAGACCAGGGGTCTGTAAACATTTTTGTAAAGGTGCAGATAGTCAATATCTGAGGCTTTGTAGGCACCTGGTCTCTGTTGAGCTCCTGAACTGTTGCAGCACAAAAGCAGCCATAGATGACATGGAAATGAATGAACACAGCTGTGTTCCAAACTGTTGACAGAGCCAAGGGCTGTTGTTTGCTGACTCCTGTCCTAGACTTAGAAAAGTGATGTGGAAATGATAGTCGTGCAGATTAAACATAAATCTGTTGTCTCTAAGTTTATTATGTTGTGAGTTGAGGAAATTCTCTTCCAGGATTCAAAAACTATTATCTCATTCAGCAAAGTTGCTCATGTTATTGATAAACAAGTGAGGTTGCAACATGCATATTTGTTGTTTCATTTTACTTGTGAATAAAAATGAAACATCAACCAATTGTCATGTTTGAATCACATTCATTTGTCAGTGATATGAGTGTTTTGTTGATTTACTTAAGCTTCATTTGTGGTCTGATTTAGTGACACAATTGTTAGTGACAGAATTAAAAAATTAACAATGCATTTTGTAAGAAATAGCAACTCCTGTTGATGTTATAGCTTGAAATTTACAAGGAAGAGTATACAATATTTTATTATTCATAAATTGTGCACTAAAATCCTTTATATTTATTAGTAAAATGTAATTATTTTATGTAATATAACCATACTTAGTTTTTTTGTATTAAATATTTACTAGTTTAGCATTGCATGTAACTGTTCAGAACCTTACTTTTATTAATATAGTTTGAAGAATTTTTCATACATATAGGTATGCCTCATTCTTTTCAGCAACTTCATCTTTTTTAACAACTATACAATTTTAGATGTGATCCTTATTTGCTTGATCACTCTCCTAATGATGGGTATCTATGCAAGTTATAAGTCTTTTTACTATTAGAAGCAATGCTACAGTGAACATACATGTCATTGTACACATACACAAATATATCTGTAGCATAAATTTTTAGAAGTAGAATTTCTGGGCTAATGAGTGCATGCATTTTTAATTGTGATAGATTATCAATAAATAACTTTTCAAAGAAGTTGAACCAGTTACACTCCCAACCTAAAATATAAGAGAGTTCCTCTTTCTCTAACCTTTGCCACCACACTTTTTTGATTTTGGAAAAGCTGATGAATTAAAATAGTCTTCTATTAAAACTTAACTTGCATTTCATTTTGTTTTATTGCTTAAAATATTACAAAGAGTAGTACATTTGTCCCCCTCGCCCCCCCCCTTGACCTTCTCCCAGCCACCTCTACCTC
>NW_006292916.1:1642739-1643881 GCF_000327345.1 Myotis davidii | reverse complement strand
TAGACTCATTTTGTTTGGGACTCTGTGAGCTTCTTGGATCATGTTAGGTGTTTGTTTTTTGTTCCCAATATCAGGGAAGTTTTCTGTCATTATTTCTTCAAACTGGTTTTCTATTCTTTGCTCATTTTCCTTTCCTTCTGGCACTCCTATTTTGCTGATGTTGTTTCATTTCGTGTTGTCCCAAAGTTCTCTTAGGCTCTCCTTCTGCTTTTTAATTTTTTTCTTCTAGAAGCTGCTCTGCTTGGGTATTTTTTTCCTGCCTTGTCTTCTAGCTCACTGATGCAGTCCTCTGCTTCTTCTAGTCTACTGTTGATGCTTCCTATTGAGTTCTTTATAGCAGTGATGTCATTTTTCATTTCTTCTTGGTTCTTCTTCATTTCCTCTTGGTTCTTACACATATTGTTGAATTTGTCTTCCGTTCTTTTCATCCACCTTATGACCATTTCTCTGAATTCTTTCTCTGACAGGTTGCTTGCCTCCATTGCCTCCATTTTGTTTACTTCCTCTTCTGGTGATGCCTATTTTTCTTTCATATGCGGGCTGTTTCTTTGTCTCCCTATGATCTCTCTTCTCCAGGTGTTTGGTTATGTAGTTCTCTCTCTCTGCTGCATTTATTTAAAGGCACAAAACACAACACAATAAAGCACAATGCATAAGGCACTGCACACAAATGTATTCATGACACTAATAACCCCAAATAAAGGAGACCACTGGAGAAAAGAGAATTAGGGGATAAGGTAGAAAGAAGAAGAGAAAAAGAAAAAAAAGGAGCGCAAAAATGAAATTGGGAAAAGAAAAAAAAAGTAAGTGAGAAAAGAAAGAGAACGAAATAGAAGAGGGCAGGAAACTATTTATATGGGGAGAAAACTCTAATAGAACAGCCACTAATCCCAACAAATGCCAGCAACAGATACCTATAGATGAATGTAAACTAAAAACAACAACTAATATCAAGCCGGGCAAGGGAAAACAGAAGCAAAAAATAACTGGGGGAAAAAAAAACCAACAAAAAAATAAAAAGAAAAAGCTAAACAATCTCACAAACAAGCATAAAAAACCCCAATATAATCAACAATCAAGCAAACAGCAACAAAACGACAGAGAGAAAAAAATTTTGGATAGTGAAGAAAGAGAAGAGAAAG
>NW_006292916.1:1637459-1640873 GCF_000327345.1 Myotis davidii | reverse complement strand
AGAAAAAGGTAAAATGGTAGTAGTAATAATACCGGTTAAAAATAAAAATGTAGTAATTAAAAAGGTAAAATCAGGTGATGAAAAAAGAAAAATATAGTTTCTTAATTAAAACGTGAAAAAAGAATAAAAAAAATAAAAATGTGCAGTAGTGAAGGTCCTTCAGTCCCTCTACTCTTCTGTTTGGCACACATTAGTCCTGCCAGGTATTTGGGAGAGTGTTGAATTTCCCTGCGATACGCTGTTTCTCCATTGTGTAAACCATAGTCCTGATTTTAAAGCAGGCAGTATTTGTTTCCCAGACTGCCTTTATTTGTATTGACAGAAGAGCCAGCTCGTGGTTCAGCCCCTGGGTGGCAGTGTTTTTGGTTTGACCTCCAAGGCTATAAGTCCTCTCTATCCAGTAGTTAGGGTTTATTTTCCCTATCACAGTTAAAACTGGTTTGGGAGAGTTGACTGCCCCAGAGCTGGTTCTTTGATCGTTACTCCCCGCTCTGATTCCCAGATTCCATAAAAAACAACTTTCCCCTGCAATCTCTGTGAGTGACCCCAATTGGGCAAGCCTATGTATTGGGTTTAATAATCAAAAGCAAAGATTTAAGGAGAAAACAAAAAAGAGCCAGAGTAGGTGTGCAAGCTCTCAACCCTCCACTGTCCAGCTCTGTGCGCAATTCTCCCAAAGTCTCTTTTGCACCTCCTCTCTCCCCTGGCACTAAGAAGCCAGCATACTGGCAAAATCCGAGGCTGCCTTTTTGCACCCAGTCCAGCTATGGGCTGATTTTTAGAGTTCCCTTCTGCCAGCAGCCCTGCGGGACCCCTTCCACACTTGCGGATCATGCTAGCCCCAGTGGCCACAGACTCTGTGGGGCACAGACTTCCCCCACACGTGTTCCTTTCTCCAACCTGAATTACAATCCACACCTTTATCTAGGCGAAATCTGACCTTTCTGTGAGGAGGAGCAAGGCTCATTTGAGTCCACATATTCGCGCTGCTTGAGATCCAGTGTTCCTGGGTTCATAGCTGGTCCCTGGGTGCCCTGGATGCAGGGTCTCTGGATGCATACACTTCTGATATCAGCCATTCAAGATGGCACGGTCTCCGTGGCTGAGCCAGACATTCCAGGAGAGATTTCAGCAGCAGTGGAGGCTGCCTGGCAGTCTCCAACAGTCCGCTGGAGTATAGTTATCACTCACCCACAAATTTACACTCTTGGTATGTCCACCACTCTCCTTTTGTTCTCTCACTCTCACACTATCTTGCAGTCTGCCTTCCCATTGGCAGCCATCTTCAAAAAACCCTGCATTTCATTTTTAATGAGAGAGAGTGGACACTTTTTCATGTCTAAATGCCATTTGTAATATCAAGTAGGTAAACTACATTTTTTACTCATTTTGCCTCTCCCAACAGAATATGAGCTCTACAAGGCAGGGAGTTTTAATTGTTATTTGAATCTCCAAAAGTTTAGAATGGTACCTGGTAAATAATAGTTACTCAATAAATATTTGTTAATTCATTGCTAAGTGGTTTAGCCCCTTGTTTGTCATATATGTGGTCATAGTCTTCTCCAGTTAGTCATTTGCCTTTTGACTTTTTTTGTGGTATTTTTTTTCCCTTGAAGGATTTTAAATTTTTATGTAAAGAAATTTAGGAATCTTTTCTTTTATGGTGTCTGTACCTTTGTTTTTTATTTGGAAAGATATTTATTCCCCCAAATAAATGAATTCTTCTGTGTTATCTTCTAGGAATTTACAGTTTGATTATTTTTAGGTTTAATTCTTTGAAACATCTGGAAATTATGTTAGAATAGTGATATGAAGTATCAAACTTATTTTTCCATTTTGCTGCCCAGTTCTGACATACTCTTTGAAATATCTCATTCCTCTAGTGATGTGAAATTCACTTTTGTCCTATACCAAATTCCCATATGTGGGTGGTCTGTTTCTAGTTTCTCTATTGCTCCATCTGTGTATCCATATGCCAACACCAAGCTGTTTTAATTATTAATGCCTAGTCTTTTACATGGTGTTTATAGCATCCGAGTGATCAAAATGATGTAAATGTTACTGTGTGATTAAGCCATTTTTTTTGCCTTAGGCAAAAACATATGGTATTTAAAATAATTGTATACAAAGTGCTTTTGCATAAATCATCTCTCTTGATTTTTAAAAAAAATCTCTCTTGATTTTTACAATACTTCTGAGAGGGAGCTGGTAGCAGTGTTTTTGTTGTACCATTTTACAGATCAGGAAGTTGAGGCTCAGAGACATTAGGGTTTTTGCACATGATAATTCATCTAATAGTTGGTGGGTTGGGTACTAAACAAACTTCTATTCTTTTCTGTAACAAAATGTAACTTATAGAAATGCATCATTAAAATAAGACAAAAATTACTCTAAGCTCCATAACCTAATCAAACCAATGATTTATGTCTACATATTTTCCTTGTTCTAATCTATTCGCTCTCTTCTGCTGCTTCTTCAGACCTAATCAAGAAGCTCAGGTGAGTTAATGTCAGAGAACTTTGAAAGAGGTAATGACTTGTATATTAAGAGATTCTTAGCATAGTTTTTGGCATATAGTATGC
The DNA here is from genome assembly GCF_000327345.1 of Myotis davidii. NCBI lineage: Eukaryota > Metazoa > Chordata > Mammalia > Chiroptera > Vespertilionidae > Myotis > Myotis davidii. The sequence continues at coordinate 1,638,291 of NW_006292916.1, read as the reverse complement.
ATTCAATAAATGATAACTATTATTTATATTTTTATTTTTAGTTATTTATTTGAGAGCATGAGCTTAGAAATAAGAGAGGCCTGAGTTCAAGTTTCTACTCTTCTGTTTATTAGCTGGGTGACATTGGGCAAGTTATTTAACCTCTCTGAGCCTTGATATCTCATATGTAAGTGGGTATTGTAATAAAATCCTCAGAGGTTTTGTGACCATTAAATAAAAATAACATGAGAAGCCTATCTTAGCATAGTGTCTGCACATAGTATATAAACCCTCAATCAATGTTAATGATTTTCTCATTGATTATTTTCTTTTGAGGATTCTAAACTTATTTCTCCACAAATAGGGACATTTCCATTAAATTTGTTTTCAAGAAAATCAGGGATAATTAGTTTTCCAGTTATTTTGTATTCACAAATATGCTTTTGCATACCCGATGACTCTCAATTTCCTTATCTGAAAAAGCAGGAATAAAAATCAATGTAGAAAGGTTACTTCAATTTAGACTCCACTTACATGGACATTGCTTTGCATCAAGAGATAGAGGCCTAGCCCATTCTTTTTAATAACTGTGTGATATTTTATGGTGTGGATACCTTCTTTTTGGTGAACATTTTGAATGTTTCCTTTTTTTCTTCTTGACAAACGTGGTTGCTATAAACATTTTTCATGTCTGTTTTTATACACTAGAGCAGGGGTGGGCAGACTTTTTGACTCGAGGGCCACAATGGGTTCTTAAACTGGACCGAAGGGCCGGAACAAAAGCATGGATGGAGTGTTTCTGTGAACTAATATAAATTCAAAGTAAACATCATTACATAAAAGGGTACGGTCT
>NW_006292916.1:1634271-1636844 GCF_000327345.1 Myotis davidii | reverse complement strand
AGCCTGGGTGAGGGGCTGATGGCTGTTTGCAGGCTGGCCACACCTCCCAGGAAGGGGGATCCTTCTGGGGTGCCTGGCCAGCCTGGGTGAGGGGCTGATGGCTCTTTGCAGGCTGGCCACAGCCCCCCAGTGACCCAAGCTCCCAGCGAAGCTGACTGGAAGCAAGTATCTGGGATTTATTTATCTTCTATAATTGAAACTTTGTTGCCTTGAGCAGAGGCCACAGCCAGCCAGGGTAGGTAGGAAGCTTGGCTTCCTCCATTGCTGGGGCAACCAAGCTTCCTGCTTGCTCCAGCTCCGTGGCTGCTGGCTGCCATCTTAGTTGGGTTAATTTGCATATAGCCGCTCTGATTGGCTGGTGGGCGTGGCTTGGGGCATAGCGGGGGGGCAGTCAATTTGCATGTTTCTCTTTTATTAGATTAGATAGGGCAGATTTACAAAGTTTGCATTGATGGTTCAAGGGGTATGGGCATTTAAAATTTTAGTAGATATTGTCATATACTTTCTATAAAGAAAAGACACTCTCTTCAGCAATATATGAGAGTACTATTTCCTACAGCATCAGCAGCACTATATATTACCACTCTTCTGACATGTAATCAGTGAAAAACGGCATCTCATTTTAATTTGTATATCTCTTGCTACCAGAGGTGTTGATCTTTCTTTTCTTTCTTCCTTCTTTTTTTGATCATACTTGGATTTTATGTTTTAAAATTACCTATTTCCTTTGCCAAGTTTTCTTCAGTCTACAGGCCAATGCTCTATCCAATGAGCCAAACCAGCTAGGTCTATGGGTTATTTTTCTTTTTAAAAATTTAATTTTTCTACTAATATCTTAGTGGAGCTCTTTGTGTATTGACTTTTTGTTATGAGAAAATTATTTTTGTTGCCTATCTCATTATTTAGGGAAGACAATGTAGTCATTGAATGAACCTCTGTAAAATAATCCCTAACCCCTGTTAAAAGTAAATTCCCATGGGAAATTTCTAAACTGTTAAAAGTAATCAGAAAAGTTCTCCCTCTTTGACTTTACCTAAATTTCTGATGATTCAAATATGCTCTCACCTGAAACTGAAAGTATACAAACAAGGTTATAAGAATAAATTGCTAAATTCAATAGTAAAGTTGCTTAAATGTAGTATGTTGTGTTTTTTAAATAAAAAGCAAACTAAGAAGACATTGTCACATGGCACCAATGCCAGATCAATGTCATTCCCATGTAACTACGTAAATTATGTTCATTAATAATGGAATAAAGTCTCAATTATTTATACTGAATATTTTTTCTCTTCTAACTCTAAACCTCAGTCAATCCTTTTCCATTAGAAAACCTAGCAGTTTATTTCTCAAGAATTGTTCATCCATACAAATCTCAGTGGGATGCAGATGCATCGCAAGACTAGAAGACGAAGGCACTTGAGATTTGAATGTTTTATGCACTGAATTAGCTCAGGATTATGAGATGTAATCCTTTAACTGTGAAAAGGAGACTGGGTCACTTTTGTCCATTGACTGGATGCCCATAAAACCTACGCTCAATTGCCATAATTTCATATAGACAATAATATGGATAACTCTCAAAAGATTATGCTGAGCAAAAGAAACCACACACAAAAGGACTGTGATGGATGGTTTCCCTTAGGAGGTGATCTTTGCATTATGGACTGAAGGAAGCTAGAAGTTAATAAAAAAGGTGGGGATAGGAAAGGGAGGGAAAGCTTCCAGCCAGATGGTACTGTGCTGGAAGAAGCAGGTTACAGCCAGAGAGTGAAAAAAAGTTGAATGTGACTCAATGTAGAGCAAGCTGAGACATGGAGGTGAATGGAGGCCTGAGATGCAGGGTTGTGTAAGTGTGTTAAGAACACTGGACATCCATGGATGCTTTTAATGGGGAGACTAGAATACCAGATTGTCACCAGGGAAACACCACCCTGGCTTCAGTATCAGCAGCAGAGGGAACGGCATCAGGATGAAAGTGAGAACCCATTTGGGAGGCTATGCAGTGGTCCAAGTGAGAGGTAATGGATGCTTGTACTAGAATGGAAGGAGAGATGGAGAAAAGAAAGCTTCTTCATTAAGAATTAGCAGGGCTTGGTGATAAACTCAATCGAGGGGTGATAAGTCAAATGGACAATGCCTTTCTAAGGAAGGGAGAAGGGTTGTGTTAAGTGGTGCCGGCTGGGAACCAGCACAGGCTAAATTAGCACCTCCTTAGAGATCCAAGAGCCAGTGTACCCAGTAGTCAGAGTGGGACCATCCAGATTACAGCTCCTCAGATCCATAAGGGACACACTCAGGGGGCAGACTCAGTGAGCACCAAAGCCCCACTGAAGCAAGTCTTGCCCCATAAGGGTGTATTCAGCACAGTAGTTCTCCCACCTTAGACACAGCTGATTCTCACAGCCAATTGGCCTGGAGGTCAATTCCTCCCAGTGATACCTACAACAATCAAGGTTTAACTACAACAAGACTACAACAAGATTGTGCACAAAGCCCACAAGGGGGTGCGCCAAGAGTGTCCACCTCAGGTAATTAGAGAGGCTGAGCCACTAGGCCATATAGGACACCTAGCA
>NW_006292916.1:1632299-1633775 GCF_000327345.1 Myotis davidii | reverse complement strand
CTATCATTCAGAATTGAAGGTCAGATAAAGAGCTTCACAGATAAGAAAAAGCTAAAGGAGTTCAACACCACCAAACCAGTATTATATGAAATGCTGAAAGGTAACCTTTAAGAAGAGGAAGAAGAAGAAAAAGGTAAAGATACAAATTATGAACAACTAATATGCATCTATCAACAAGTGCATCTAAGAATCAAGTGAATAAATAATCTGATGAACAGGATGAACTGGTGATGATAATAGAATCAGGGACATAGAAAGGGAGTGGACAAAAAAGGGGTGTGGGGGATGGGGGAAGAGAATGAACAAAAATCGTGCACCGATGAGGACAGTTGGAGCGGGGGTGGTGAGGGCGGAGGGTGGGGTGGGAATTGGTTAGAGGGGAGCTATGGGGGGAAAAAAGAACAACTGTAATAATCTGAACAATAAAGATTTAATTAAAATTTTTTATTAAAGTTTTACTTGTGAAAAATATACATAACATGAAATTTACTATATTAAACATTTCTAAATGTACAGTTTAGTAGTGTTGTGCAGTCACTTCATTGTGCAACCAATTTCTAGAATTTTTCTTCTTGTAAAATAAAAACTCCCCATTTCTCCTCCCCAACTCCTGGCAAACATCATTCTACTTTCTGTCTCTATGACTTGACAACTCAGATAGATGGATACATACTGTAGTTGTCTTTCTGTGACTGTTTTATTTTACCTAGCATAATGTCCTCAAATATTTGATATTCTTTTATTTCATCTTTAGAATAGTATTTCTCTTAAAATCTGAGGGCTAACCCATTTAAACTTTGAAAAGATCATCAATAGAATTTTTAAAAACTAGTCTATAAACCTGGAAATGTTAAAGACAAGTGTGCATCTGTAAAATAGCATATTGCTATAGTGGAGTAGAACATCTCAGAGGTGAAAAGTCAAATGGACAATGCCTCCCTAAGGAAGGGAGAGGGGTTGTGTTAAGTGGTGCCGGCTGGGAACCTCCTGTACAGCAGGGAGCTGAGCCCGAAGGACTGCACCAGGAGCAGAGGACGTTCTGCAGATGTGCTGTGCTCCCGGTAGGGGCCCTGGTCACGCGTTTTGCCTGGGGCTGCAGCAACAGCTGCCAGTGGAGTGGGCTGGCAGAGGCTCTGGAGGGAGACATCTGCCTGGCTGTTGCCGGAACGGAAGAACAGGAGGCAGCTGCCTAGAAGCGAAGACAAGGATAAGAGCAGGAGTATTGAAAGAACACCCTTGATGTCCTTACACCCCCCCGCCCCCCACCTCAAAGCATGGTGCCTGTTTTAGCCTGTTCTTGGACAGAGAAGCTCTTGCCTAAGCATCCACTCAGCCAAGTCACACAAATGCTGGACCCAGGGTGGGCGGGGGGACGCGGGGGTTCTTACTGCCAGACCTAAGCCCAAGCTGTTTTCTCGATCAGAAGCACTCGTGCTAAACGGTACTTTCCTTTGGGTCTGTCTCAAGGTAGGCCTC
>NW_006292916.1:1625613-1632025 GCF_000327345.1 Myotis davidii | reverse complement strand
AGGGGGGGCGAGGACGGGGGAGGGGGGGGCTGACGGAGGACCCAGACTGTTCCTCTTTTAGGTGTGGCCTTTAAATGCTCCTTAGAGTTTTCTTATGTGTCAACAGCCTTGCTAAAAATTTCTAGGAACCATGACATCTTTTTAAAGAAATATAATTTGCTAGTCAATGACACGGATTTACCACCCCAAAAAGTCAATGTGTTTTCTTGCTATTTATCAAATCTTTTACACTCTGATGAGTAATGAAGAGCACAATGGTAATGTGTTACTGTTTTGGCATTGTTTGCTATTAGAGATGAACTGGGACAAAGGAGTAATCAGTTACGATTTCATTCACAATTTACTCTCTCCTGAGGGAGTGCACACACATATCAATAAGACTTGAAAACCACAATGTGAGCAGATCTTTATTAAAGATCTACGGAGGAATTTTCACTCTAAAAAGCCTTGTTCCCATCCACCAGTTCCTTTGGGCCTCACAAGAGTGTTGATTTTATTGCTCTAGTTGACTAGAATGAGGCTTAAAGAAGAAATGGCTTGTCGAAGGCCATATAGAAAGTCAGAAGAGCTAAAATATGTTTCCTGAGTGTTGAACCAGAGCTCTTTTTACTAACTATACTTGAAAAGAAGAGCATGTCAGGACCGTAGGAAGAGATGGAAGAGATGGGTTCTTTCTTTCCTTCTCCCACTGTCTGCTTTCCCCATGCCCAGCCCAAATGATCCTGAGAAGTTAAATTAGTGATTATTTAAAAATTAAGGTGGACATAATTATTAGGTTGAACTGTATAAAACTATCATTTTTAAAAGATTAAAATAGTCAAATATCAGCAATTTCATATTTCAAACTAATTGAGCTCCCAAAATTTGTATAGGTTACATTTCCTATGCATCATCAAATTTTTTTGTGTGTTGGTTAATTTGGCCAGTTGCTTTCCTTTCAGTTTTGCTGCCCTCTGATCCGAATGGACCAGTGGCCTCAGATAATTATTTTAGTGGCCTCCAAACCCAACTGAGCCAGTTGTAGAGGCAGCAGGACAAACTGCAATTAACCCCAAGCCAGGCAATTCAGGGTCATGTAAATATGACTCACAAATGGCCATCCAGCAAGAATTTTCAACAGGTCTAACTGGCTCCTTGTTACTGGCGATTTTGCCTGAAAGGGGAATTAACTCAGTATTCTTTTTCATTCATCTGGCATAAATACATGTGTCCTGGTGAATGGGAGACAGCTGATCTGCAAGGCTGTTACAGGGGATGATTAGAAAATCAGAAGGGCATCTTGGCCGAATGTCAAGAATAAAGGAAGGGGCAGTGAGTCAAGTAGCTAAAGAGACACACATTAGAGTCATTCATGTGTAGCACTGCGGAGCTGGAAACTTGTGTCACTGGCCAAGCTTCCCACCATCTGGAGGGAAATTGAGACACTCCCACCAGGGGTGGATGGGCTCCAAGTGGGGACAGGCTGGCAGAAGGGCCCTGGCCACACTGAAGGAAAACAGAGCCTCCTGCTTCCGCAGACGGCATTCTCTGCACTCTCTTTTCTTTGAGAACCACTTGATGTTGGGCATGAAATACTGAAGCTGTGAAGCCCCTGGTGCTGCTTTGGAGGAGTGGTGTTTTTAAGGCGTCACCCCAGGTTTCTCAGTGTCCTGTTTTCTGGCAATAAGGGCTCCATTTGCCCTCTGCACTCCAAGTGGGAAGAGCTCACAAAAGGGCTATATTGGACTGAACAACCCTGGTTTCCACAGCAAGGTTACAGACTCCGCAAGCTCCGGTTAGAAAGGCAGGCAGGGGCCGCGGCCCACAGTCCTAGAGCAAATGTTACAGAGCTCAGTGGAGGGGTGTTTACTTCCATCAGATCAGTGATGGTGCTGTGCTGGGAAGCCAGCTCTCTGGAAAAAAAAAATACAAAACAACCCTGATTTGTAACATCTTCAGATTTCCATGGTGTAAAACACTCCTACTGTGGTTAATTTCAAACCACAAATAACTTAACAACCGGCTCGCAAGATTTTTGGATGTTTGACAATCTCTCCTGAGCATGTAACATGGGCTTGAACACAGCACAACTTGGTGGCTTAAAAATGGAACCGGGCAAATGCATGAGCAAAGGTTAAAGCATAAAGATCCTGGGGGAAAGGTGAGTGTCTCGGGGCGGACCCATAGCCTCCCCTATCTGCTTCCCTCTTTTCCTCCTAACTTGTCCTCAGAGCAGCTGCTCCCTTGATACATCACCGTTCAGGATAAGTGCCCTGGTCCTAGGCTTTATGTCTAAGCAACCTGACTCAAAATACTGCCCCCACTGGTCACATCCCTGAAGCACCTGAGCCCACGGTCTTCCTGGAGACGCCCTCACACACCTGAGCTTGCTGCACTTGCAGGTGAAGAGGCTGCCTGCTCACGCCAGGGCAGGTGGTGCCCTGCCCCAGGAGGCTGCTGCTTGTGCCCTGGAGGGAAGCTCCTCAGGGGGCTACCCCGTTGCTGGAGTATAGACTGGTCTCACACACCCTCTTGCTGCGCCTCATGCATAACTTAAAATAGCCATCTCCATAAATAGAAATTTGGTTACATTGTTGGGAAGGTAGAACTCAGCTTTGAGCTGGAAAGGGTTTATGAAATGATAGGATGGGTTTATTCAGAACAAAGTTTGTATTGACTCCAACTTTTTTTTTAAAAAAATCAATCTTTAATGATACATTTGTCTTCCAATTATGCAAACACTAGGGCTGTACATATGTATTTTGGCAAACACACTTTTTTTTTTAAAACCTGAGCCAGGTTCCTTATGTGCAAAAATGAGTGGCAGAATGAACTGAGCTGTAAGGCAGCCATCTGTTCCGTCCTCTACGCTTCTGGGATTCTCTAAGGTTTTCAGGCCATTTATAAATTTGATGGTTGTTTTTTGAACTCCTGGAACAGCTAGTGCTCCACCAAACTTCACTATTTACTGTACCACAAATAAAGGGTCTTTTTGCTAAATAAACTTGGGGTTACACTAACACCTTACTGAGCGCTGTCTTCAGAATCTCTGTTACAGAGTGCTTTGTGTGGTCTCCAAATGTGAAACTTAATGGCTTATGGGTTCCCAAACTTTTTGACTTCAAATCACCCTTTTCTAAGGGCAGTATGTTAATTTTCTAGGGCTGCCATAACAAAGAACCACAAATTGAACAAAAATTTATTTTTCAAGTTTTGGAGGCTGGAAGTTCAAAATCATATCATTTACACTCATCACCATTTCAAAATCTCAGTGTTTATTAGACTTGATGCTAGATCTTGTTATTTAATATATATGCCTGGTGCATAAGATTTGTGCACTGGTGGGGGGTCCTTCAGCCTGGCCTGCACCCTCTCACCGTCTGGGAACCCTCGGGGGATGTCCGCCTGCTGGACATCCTGACATCCTGACAGTCAGACATCCCTTTTGCAGTCCAGGGCTCTTGCAGTCTGGGACCCCTCGCTCCTTACCGTCCACCACTGCACTCGATAGCTGTGAGCCCGGCTTATGGCTGAGCTGCACTCCCCCTGTGGGAGCACACTGACCACAAGGGGGCAGCTCCAACATTGAGCGTCTGCCCCCGGTGGTCAGTGCGCATCATAGAGACCGGTCATTCCGCAGGTCATTCAGCCCTTTGGTCAATTTGCATATTATGCTTTTACTATATAGGATATAAAAAGAAGTAATATGCAAATGAGGTTGGGACTCTATAATGGTCATGACCAGTTCAGGAAGAGGGGCCGTGTGTGGTTCTGAGCCTGAGAGAACAACATGTAGGCGCAGCCCAGAGCCTGAGAAATCAACACAGAGGGGCACCTGCTCCAAGCCTCTGATGCGGCTGGGGGCAGGCTCCCAGTGGACACACACACACACACACACACACATACATACACGGGGCGCTTGCTCTGAGCCTCCGCGGCCAGCTGCGGCCATCAGTAGGACATCCCCTGTGGGCTCCTGGACTGTGAGAGGGGCAGGCTGGACTGAGGAACCCCCATCCTCCAGTGCACAAATTCCATGCACCGGGCCTCTAGTGTGTTAATAAACACATAAGACAAATCTTTTAATATTTTGATAACTGTATTTCAACATCATCTCTTTTCTTAGTTATGCATTTAAAACACTATTCTGAGATGGAGACTGTAGGCTTTGCCAGAGGGCAGAGGTGTCCATGGTCCCACATGTAGAGAGCCTCTGCACTCCGTTATGGCCCCTGTGACCCAAACAACCTGGCTTTCATAGAAGGGTTTAACTGAGAGACAAACACTGGCAGAATCTTTCCATTTTTCAAAATACAGAATTAACAAGTAAGCCAAGCACAGATATGATAAAACACTATTTGGAAATGCAATTCCCAGTTAGAGCAAAATGTAAAAATGAGGTGCACATAAGTTCAATAAGGTATCTTAGACACTAAACTTCAATTATTGCCACTCTGTGTTGATTATAAATACCAACCAGGTCACAGTACCAAGGAAAGATTTGTCTAGGTATTAGGATATATTTTGGAAACTCTCTATGTATGCATAAGGGTGTCTGAATAACTTACTAGAAGACACACACTTTGTTTTGTGTGTATTCAACTGTATCAACTCTACTCCCTGTGAACACTGCAAAGTCCGGGGCACACTGGGCTGGATCTCTGAGCCGCACGAATGAGCATGGTCACATTTGAGCATGGTCACACAGCGTCTTGGAAGTGGTCACCCCGACTGAAGGTTTCTCGGGTGCATCACCCCAGGAGCACTCTGGTCTTGTGAGAGCACAGGAGCGTTGAAAGGCTGACGCAGCCGGCTCTGCCTCCGCAGCCATGGGACTATCCATGCTGCCTAATCCTCTCAGCCTGTTTCCCAGTCTGTGGTAAATGGAGATACTGGTGTGTCCTGACTTTCTCTCAGGGCTGCTGGGAGGTTCAGTTGAGAGAACTGATGGAGAAGTACTTTGTAAACTGCAAAAGTGTTATATAAATATAAAACAGAGAATAATTCTTTAATTTCACATGGCAACATCAACCTGGGAATAAATTGGCATCATTCTCTTGTATTGTAAGATGAAAAGCAGCCTGTCCCTCTCATCCTTTCCCTCAAAGACTCTCAAACCCCAAGTCCCCTATCAGTGCTCAGAAAGGCATTGACACCCAGCAATGCTGCAGGGAAGTGGCCCTGGGATGCTGCTGGGCTTCCATTTGCTGCCCAGTGCCCTCATCTTTCTCCTCTCTGGCCAGGCTCTCCCTCACCCTGTGCGCCTCACTCCAGGCCCATGTCCATTGCTTCCATCAGCCCCACAGCATTCTTTGGGGGTGCTAGCCTCCGTTTCAGTTGAGAAACTGTGGCTGTGCGGGGTGGAGCAGTGGTCTAAGCTGAAGCCAAGCACACTGGCTTCCCCAGGGCATGGCAGAGCCCTTCTGATGAGCAGGCCCCTCCTGCAGAGAAAGGCAGCTATACCAGCTGCAGCTCACACTGGATGCCTCGCCTCCCTCTCTGCATGCTGCTGTATTAGGAAGAGGATTTCTTAGTTCAGGAGAGGAGTGACTTCTGCCCCCTTGACCCCTTCTCACAGGCACTGCTCACCTCCGTTGCTCTTCATATTTACAGGGAGGAATGGGGTGGAGGGGGGGTTGGGGGATCATACTCCAGCAGGCAGGCACACAGCCTGCAGCCTGCAGTGATGTACAAAGCCTAGGAGCATGGTCTGCTATCTTTCTCAACCTGGGCCCCTCATCTGGTTTGTTACAGGGGGTCTGGAGTCCTCCTGCTCAGGGCCCAGGAACTTCTCCAAGAGGCTATTGCCCTACGGTAAGGCTCTGACTTCCTGTGTCGTGGGCAGCTGCCAACATGGTGAGATTTGAAAGGCCTTACAAAAGGACCTGCCCAGACTAGGGCTTCCCTAGTCTTCCCAGGTCCCTGAAGTTACCAGCTAAAAGCCCCTCCTTCACCAAACCATTTCACCTCCAAGAGCTCTGTGTTGAAATGTTTATACCCTATGAGGACCTAGCCATTATTTATCTATTCCCCTCTATAGCTATGACAAAGCATGAATGGATTCAGGTCTGAATGCTGAGTTCTTCGGCAAATCACTTGCCTTCTCACCAATGAAATGAAGACTTTTGTCTTTTCCTCACATATTTCCACAGAACAAATTGCCTCATGTTACAGAAACGAAGGGGGCAGCCCAGAGAAGTGATGTGACTTACCGTATTTGCCGGCGTATAAGACGATTTTTTGGCCCTGAAAAATATGCCTCCAAGTGGGGGGTCGTCTTATACGCCAGGTACACTTCAGATAGACTGCCCATGGTGCTTGCCCCGTGCCATAGTGGCCTCCCGATGCCCGCCCACTTCATTCCACATACCGTTCAGGCATCAGCAGCGCTGCTGGGTGTATGCTCGGCTGTTATGCGATTTTGCTGTTATGC
>NW_006292916.1:1618462-1625365 GCF_000327345.1 Myotis davidii | reverse complement strand
TTGCTAGGGACTTGCCCGGCACTTGCTCTCTACCTCTATTTGTTATCTTTCTTCTATCATTGACAGTCCCTCTAGGTTGTGGGCTGCTTGCCTGTGTTCCTGAGAAGCATCTACGGTACCAGTCTATAGAGTGTGTTTTCTTTAGTGAATTACCGGTATGTTTACCGGTAATAAACTTGCACTGTTTTATGTATATGTTTGATTACATACAGCCTTGTGACAGTTTTCCTGCATGTCATAAGCATTTGAATATAAATTAAAATGTTAAAATCAAATCTGATATTGTTTTACCTTTTATTTGGTGTGTGGAAGGTGTGCGGAAGAGGGGGTAGTCTTATACGGCGAGTATATAACAAACTCTGTATTTTGAGTGGAAATGTTAGGGGGTCGTCTTATATGCCCAGTCGTCTTATACGCCGGCAAATATGGTACCTACAGTCACACAGTAGAATCATTGGAGACAGTGGGCAAGAAGTGGATTTTTGTACAGCAAAGCCCATATGACAACGTGGAAGATAGCTTCACTACTATTATTGGAAACACGTTTGTCTGCTTCCCAGGGTGGGTGCTCAGTGGGAGTGAGAGAGGCCGGTTTGAAGAGGCGAGTTTGGATAAAAAGGTGCTGTCTGTGGAGGTCCTGGTGCACCCAGGCGCTGCAGTGGGGAGCTCCTGATATCCTGAGTGCAACCTCAGAGCCCTGGGAACCTGGAGAAGACAGCCTAAGTAGGGAAGAGAGAAAACGAAACAGAAAATGCAAGACAAGTTCACATTTTGTCAGGCATTGGCTCAGCCCACCACTGAGGCAGGTGATGAAGAAATAGCAGCCCTTCTATGAGCTTGTGTGCACATATCAGGCCCAGCAGGAGGACGGGACACTGACAAAGAATAATGCAGACCAGCAGGCAGGGCAGGAGACACCCTGAGCGAAACAGGAAACTGTGCAGCTGGGCCCGGCCTCCTGCGGGTACTGGCTGACAAGCACCAGGTGACCTAGGGTAGACCCTGGGTGTGGTGGCTGAGGGGCCAGTAGAGCATTCTCCAGGTCCAGCATCCAGGCCTTGTGAAAGTTCATTTGTACAGTGGGGAAGGACCCTAACCTTGCAGCCAGACTGAGTGAAGGCAAGCAAAATCCAGAACACTTCCTGCTCTGGGGGCTTGTGTCTCTTGTGATTAGAGGCATTTGGGCACCTGTTTCTTCAGGTGCACCTTCTGTGGTTCAGTGGATTCAGTAGTGGCATGGCCCAGGCTCTGCCTGCATTCTTTTCCCAATAGACTGTGTGGCTTAGGTACACAGAGTACCTCTCTGGGCTGCCCTATTTGTTTCTGTAACATGAGGCAATTTGCCTAGATGACCTCTAGGATCCCTTCCAGCTGGGCGTCAGGTTGCTTTATGATCCAAGACTAGTTTCTAAGGAGCTCAAGAAACAATATTATATATATATATGGCTGCAGCGTGTGGGATGGGGTTTACACATTTTCTAACATTCTAGAATCTTCATGTTAAAAGCAAATACTAGAATATGGTATGCCTTAAAAAATTAAACTAGAAGTTCCAAAAGAATAGACTAGAAAGACTCAAATAATTACATACCAATGTTCATAGCAGTGTTATTTCCAATAGCCAAGAGGTGAAAACAACTCATGTGTCCATTACAGGATAAATGGAAACAAAATGTGATATAGTATAATGAGATATTATTCAGCCTAAAAAAGGAAGGAAATTCTACAACACTAAGAACATTATGCTGGGTGAAATAAGCCTGACAAAAAAAGACAAATACTGTATGATTACACGCATAAGAGGTATCTAGAGCAGTCAAATTCATAGAAATTAGAATGCTGGTGCCAGGGCTGGGAGGAAAGGAAATAGGAAGTTAGTGTTTAATGGGAACAGAGCTTCAATTTGGGAAGATGAAAAAGTTCTGGAGATGGCTGGTGGTGATGGTTGCACAACAATGTGAATCTACTTAATTCCATTGAACTGTATACTTAAAATTGTTAATTTTATGTTATGTGTATCTTATCACAATAAAACAAAAATATTGTTATATTTATGTGCTAATATTTTAAATTTGGTATACAAAATAATGGTAATAAAGCATAGTTTGTGCTGGTTTGTAGACCTCTTACTGATATAAATGAAACCAATCATTAAACAATTAATTAAAAAATAAATTAAAGTGAGAATTATTAAAAATAATGTTTCTATATTGTATTTTAACTCTATCTAAATGTACATTTATTCACTGATCTTTGGGTCTTTTTCTCTGTGTATAGGTTTGCTGAGTAGAGTTTAGCATGGTGTCCCTTGCTCAAACCACATGCAAGGCATATCATTTACAAATTCTAGTTTCAGGGCTTTTAACATGGCATGAGATCTTAGAGACAGTTGTGGATAAAAACAAATGCAGAATTATTTTAGATTTTTATGACTCTTCTTCATTCTCAGTTCTCTTATAATTGCACTAGAGGCCTGGTGCATGAATTTGTGCATGGGTGGGGTCCCTTGGCATGGCCTATAGAAATTGGGCCAAAATCGGCAGTCCAACGCCACCTGCTGCTCCCACTCATCCCAGCCCCACCGTGCCTGTTGCGGGCTTGCACCCAGTCAGTCCTGATCAGGAGATGCTTGTGCCGCCACAGCAGTGCTTGCCAGCCATGAGCCCCACGTCTGGCACCCCGTCCCACGGTGGGTTGGAGGGGGGGCCAGGATGTGATTGGCCCTCTGTACGGGTGGTGGGATGCCCTTGCTGGCCTGGAATCCAGATCCGACCTGCTGATGTTTGCGCCGGTTGTTGGGAGCCACCTGATGGCCGATATTGTTTCTTTGTTGCAGAGCATCTAGGGAGGGGAAGTGGCCATGGTGCCCGAAGTCGATTTCCAGGAGGCCAGCGGCACTGTTGGGATCATGCTGGCGGCACTGGTTCGTCGGTGCCTGGCCCATTCTCCAGAGATTGGACCTGCAGGACTATTGAGGGAGTGAGTCACTGCTGCTGGGCTCGTAGACCACTGGGACAGGTCAGTCAGCTGAATAGCACTCCCACTGTGGGAGTGCTCTGACCACCAGCGGGCAGCTCCAGCATTGAGCATTTGCTCCCTGGTGGTCCGTGCACATCATAGCGACTGGTTGTTCGGTCGTTCTGTCGCTTATGTTTTTATATATATAGATTGCCTCACATATTCCATATCTCTGTATCTATATAACTATCAGTCTATGTAAATATTTTTAAATAACTAATATTCATAAAGTTTTCTCAAAAGCATTTAATGCACTTTGTTATGGAAACAAAATAACAATTATAACCAACCTAAACAGGCTTGGGGACAAACACAATTCCCAGTGCATAAATACAGAACTTAATGAACAGGGAGCAGGATGTGCAGTACACGGTAAAATGAGTGAAAAGGTAAGCCATAACGGGGAGAAGATGTTTGTGAAAAAAACTGACAAAAGACTAGGATGTCAAATATACAAAGAATTTAGCCAAATCAGTAAGAAAAGGAAATAACCCAATAGAAAAGGGGGCTTAACAACTGGACTCCAAATGGCTAATAATAAAAAGAAGTTCAACTTTTTTAAAAGACATATTTTATTGACTTTTTACAGAGAGGGAGAGGGATAGAGAGTCAGAAACATTGATGAGAGAGAAACATCAATCAGCTGCCTCCTGCGCACCCCATACTGGGGATATGCCCACAACCAAGGTACATGCCCTTGACCGGAATCAAACCTGGGCCCCTTCAGTCCGCAGGCCAACACTCTATCCACTGAGTCAAACCAGTTAGGGCAGTGGTCGGCAAACTCTGGCTCGTGAGCCACAAGCGACTCTTTGGCCCCTTGAGTGTGGCCATGAAGTTTCAATCGCACTGTATGTGCACGCCCGCACGTGGTATTTTGTGGAAGAGCCACACTCAAGGGGCCGCAGTTTGCCGACCACTGGGTTAGGGCAAGAAGTTCAACTTTATTAGTAATCAGGGAAATGCAAACTAAAATCACAGCAACTCTGGCTCGTGAGCCACAAGCGACTCTTTGGCCCCTTGAGTGTGGCCATGAAGTTTCAATCGCACTGTATGTGCACGCCCGCACGTGGTATTTTGTGGAAGAGCCACACTCAAGGGGCCGCAGTTTGCCGACCACTGGGTTAGGGCAAGAAGTTCAACTTTATTAGTAATCAGGGAAATGCAAACTAAAATCACAGCGAACTCGGTATATTCTTCTACTTGTTTATATCTTCCTCTATCTCTATTTTCAATGTCCTGTAGTTTTCTGAGTACAAGTCTTTTGCTTCTTTGGTTAAGTTTATTCCTAAGTATCTTAATTTTTTTTGTTGCAGTGGTAAATGGGCTTCCAGTACTATGTCTAACAGGAGTGGTGGAATCAGACATCCCTGTCTTGTTCCTCTTCTAAGGGAAAATGGTTTTAATTTTTGCCCATTGAGTATGATGTTGGCTATAGGTTTGTCATATATGGCCTTTATTATGTTGAGGTATGATCCTTCTATTCCCATTTTGCTGAGAGTTTTTATGAAAAATGGATGTTGGATTTTTTTCAAATGCTTTTCAGCATCCATTGATATGATCATGTGATTTTTGTCTTTCAAATTGTTTATGTGATGTATCATGTTTATTGGTTTACAAATATTGTAGCAGCCTTGCATCCCTGGAATAAATCCCGCTTGGTAATGGTGTATATTTAGAGATATATAAACAAATGGAAAAATATACTGTGGTCATGGATTGGTAGAATTAGCATCATTAAAATGTCCATACTACCCAAAGCAACCTATAGCTTCAATGCAATCCCTGTTAAAATACCAATGGCATATTTCATAGATCTATAACAAATGTTCCAAAAATTTAGAGGGAACCAAAAAAAGCCTCAAATAGCTGCAGTATTTTGAGGAAGAAGAGGAAAGTTGGAGGAATCACAACACCAGATATCAAGTTACACTACAAAGCCACCGTAATCAAAACAGCCCGGTACTGGCATGAAAACAAGCATATAAATCAATGGAACAGAACAGAGACCCTAGAAATCGACCCAAGCCATTAAGCTCAATTAATATTTAACAAAGAAGGCAAGAACATACAATGGAGTCAAGAGAGTCTCTTCAATAAATAGTGTTGGGAAAATTGGACAGATACATGCAAAGAAATGAAACTAGACCACCAACTTACACCATATACAAGAATAAACTCAAAATGGATAAAAGATTTAAATGTAAGTCGTGAAACCATAAAAATCCTAGAAGGAGAAAATAAACAACTGGGGCTACATAAAAATAAAAAGCTTCTGTACAGCGAAAGAAAGCATTAACAAAACGAAAAGGAAGCCCACTGCATGGGAGAACCTCTTTGGCAATGATTCATCTGATAAAGGGTTAATATCCAAAGTATATAGGGAACTCATATAACTTAATAAAAGGAAGACAAACAATTCAATGAAAATTTTGGCAAAGGACTTAAATAGACACTTTCCCAAAGGTGACATACAATTGGTTAAGAGGTATAAAAAAATGCTCAAAGTCACTGATCATCAGAGAGATGCAAATTAAAATGACAATGAGGTATCACCTCACACCTATCAGAATGGCCACCATCAACAAATCAACAAATGACAAGTGCTGGTGAGGATGTGAAGAAAAGGGAATACACTGCTGGTGGGTATACAGACTGGTGCAGCCACTATGGAAAACAATATGGAGTTTCCTCAAAAAATTAAATATGGAACTGCCATTTGACCCAGTGATCCCATTTCTAGGAATATGTTCTAAGAAACCAGAAACATCTATCAGAAAGAAAATATGCATCCCTATGTTCATAGCAGTGAAATTTACAATAGCTAAGATCTGGAATAGCCCACGTGCCCATCAGTAGATGAGTGGATAAAATAACTGTGGCACAGCCTTAGCTGGTTTTGCTCAGTGGATAGATCATCTGCCTGTGGACTGAAGGGTCCTAGGTTCGACTCCAGTTGGGGGCACATGCCCGGGTTATGGGCTCGCTCCCCATAGGGGGCATGCAGGAGGCAGCCAATCATGATTCTCTCTCATCATTGATGTTTCTACCTCTCTCTCCCTCTCCCTTTCTCTTTGAAATCAATACAAATATGTTAAAAAAAAGTTGTGGCACATCAATGCCATGGAATACTATGCAACAGTAAAAAGAAGGATCTCTTACCCTTTGAGACAACATGGAGGGACCTGGAGAGTATTATGCCAAGCGAAATAAGCCAGTCAGAGAAAGACAAGTATCATATAATCTCACTCATATGTGGAATCTAATGAACAAAATAAACTAAAGAACAAAATAGATACAGAGACATAGAAGCATGGAACAGACTGTAGAATCTCAGAGGGAAGGCGGTGAGTGGGACGAGAGCAAAGAGCTTGTATGCATGGTAGTATTGGGCAGCAAGCATTTGGAGCAGGTGGAAGTTGTATACTGTTATTATCTATCTGGAAAGAGGCTAGCATTACCTAGTATGACTGAAGATACACACACTCTGTGGTCCAAAAATCCAGTCTTAGGTGCATACCTAGAGAAACTTAAGCAAATGTACAGCAAGGTACACTACATAGAAGAAGCTCATGGCAGCCTTGTCTACCTCATTTGCATTGGGAAATAATCCAAATAGTCACCACCTCTAGAACAGATACATAAATTGGTCAGACAATGAAATACTACATATAACAATGAACATGGAAACTAAGATGGCGGCAGAGATAAACACCGGGAAATTAATGCCGCTCACAACAATTGATTAATACCTCAGAAAAACAATACGGACATCATCCAGAACCACAGGAAGCCTGGCTGAGTGTAAATTCTACAACTAGAAGGAAGGAAAGGCACACTGAGAGCAAGAGAAGCTGCAGAAGAGAAGCGCAGAGGTATGGGGCT
>NW_006292916.1:1613196-1617101 GCF_000327345.1 Myotis davidii | reverse complement strand
GATATGAGTGGATTAGAAAACTGTGGTACATATACACAATGGAATACTATGCTGCAGTTAAAAAAAAGGAACTCTTGCCTTTTGCAACAGCATGGATGGAACTGGAGAGCATTATGCTAAGTGAAATAAGCCAGTCAGAGAAAGATAAATACCACATGATCTCACTCTTTTGTGAAATATAGAAAACAACATAGACTGACGAACAGGAACGGATCCAAAGACAGAGAAATAGTGATCAGACTATCGATCCCCGGAGGGAAGGTAGGGGAGGGGGGGGGTAAGGGGGAAAGATCAACTACAGGACTTATATGCAGGCATATAGGCCTAACCAATGGACACGGACAACGGGGGGGAGGGCAGGAGCAGGGGGGGGGGAGAGGGTAACGTGGGGACAAGGACACATATGTAATATCTTAATCAATAAAAAATATATTAAAAAAAACAATGAACATGCTCAGACTTATATCTGCACAGAACAATATGAATAAATCTTCAGAACATAATATATAGCAACAGAAGCAAGACAAAGAATACAATGTGATCACACTTATTTCAGGTTAAAATCAGGTAAAACAAAACTCTGATATATTGTTTGGTTTTATATATATATATAGCTACCTTTGGGTGTGTTAGGGTTGAATGTTTGTGTTTCCCCCAAAATTTACGTTGAAGCTCTACCCTTCAATGTGATAGTATTAAGAGGTGGGGTCTTTGAGAGGTGATTAGATTTTGGTGAGTTATGAGGATAGAGCTCTCATAATCCTAACATAATAAAAGCCTAATATGCCAAGTGTCCAGTCGACCTGTTGGTCACTCAACCAATCAAAGTGTAATATACTAATGATATGCTAAGGCAGCTCAACTGCTTCCTATGACATGCACTGACCATCAGGGGACAGTTGACTGGTCGACCAGTTGCTATGACGTGCACTGACCATCAGGGGGCAGACACTCCGACCGGTAGGTTAGCTAGCTGCTGGGGCCCTGCCAATCTGATCTGAGTGAGACAAGCCAGACTTGCCCTGGGGCTCTCCCTCGGTCCCTCCCTGGCTGGGCAACCTCCCGTGTCCCTCCCTGGCCTTGATCATGCACTGATGGGGTCCCTTGGCCTGGCCTGCACCCTCTCACAACCTGGGACCCCTGAGAGAATGTCAGAGAGTCGATTTTAGCCCGATCCCAAAGGCCAGGCCAAGAGTGCATGAATTCGTGCTCTGGGCCTCTAGTAGGTTTTATAAGAAGAGACACCAGTGACCTTGCTTTGCCTTGTGAAAAGGCAGCTGTCTGCAAGCCAGGAAAGAGGCTCTCATTAGAACTCAATCATGCTGGTACCCTAATCTCAGACTTTCAGTTTCCAGAACTGTGAGAAATAAATGTGTGTTGTTTAAGCCTCCTAATCTATGGTATTTTGTTATAGCAGTCCTTATAGACTAATACAGGGAGGCTAGGGTATGTTTACAATTGAGAGGGACACAAGGAAAGTTACTGGTTACTGGCAATCAGCCCTCAAGGAGGGTTACAGAGTTCACTTTCTGATTATTCAGTAAGCAATATGTGTATGTTTTATTCATGTAAATGTATGTACATTTCAATACAATAATTCACACTAAAAATGAAAAAAGAAGAAATATGTGGGTGTGCAAGCAAATAGCTCTCTTCTTGCCCAGACTCCCGAGCACTGTGGCAGGTTTCATGAGGGACGAGGGAGTGGTGGTTAATGTCGCAGCACAGTTAAGTGAAGCTGGGGTGGAGGAGATGAGTAGAGCCTCTGAAAAAAACATGGTAAAAATGAAATTCTGGCCCTGGCCGGTTTGGCTCAATAGATAGAGCATCTGCCTGCAGACTGAAGGGTCCCAGGTTCGATGCCCGTCAAGGGCATGTACCTTGGTTGTGGGCACATCCCCAGTAGGGGATGTGCAGGATGCAGCTGATCCATGTTTCTCTCTCATCGATGTTTCTGGCTCTCTATCCCTCTCCCTTCCTCTCTGTAAAAAATCAATAAAATATATTAAAAAAATGAAATGCTGATATATTCAGGTTAAGAATAGAGGTTCTGAGAGGTTATAATAACACTTTCTTTTCATTTTACATTATTTATCACCTAAACCACAATATGACAAATCTAATGCATTTTCCTCTTCTTGGTGACACTTCCATTCAGTTTCTTCTCTGGCCCAGTCTTTGTATTTGGGAGAAAATGAGCATTTTCTGGGTATTTGTAGATATAATTTGGGTAAAGGCAGAGAAAAATTACATTCAGAAACAATCTTTCCAGAATATTTAAAGCATAATAAAAGGATGTAAATTCACAATATCCACAAAACAAAAATGATCCCCTAGAAAAATGATCCCATAGAAACTGGCAAACTCCTACAGAAACCTGTACTTCTTGCAATAGAGTTTGAAATTATAGGATGGAGGAACCCTGCTGAGGAGTGTGGGGGTGGGGGGGAGAAAGGGATGTTGAATAATTCTTGACTTTAATAACACATTTTTAATAACTCTATAGTAGCTTTGTTAAATCTCGGAGATGTTGACTCAGGAGTCTGATGACTGAGATTCTGTGAGAAGAGAAACTGCTGTATCCTCCACTCCCTTCCCCCAGCATCTAAGCTCAACTCACTTTCATTTCATTTGTATTTAATGCGTGCTTGTTAAATTAGATTCTTGAAAGCATCCAAATGGCGGTCAAAGCGCTTTAGGAGTTCAGAAGAATGAAACTATCTAAGGGATTATTTCTAACTGGGAAATGGGAGAAGACTTCATTACAGGGAAGGAAGCTGAGCTAGGTCTTGAATAAACCAGGGTTGTGGATGAGATTGGATTTGAGAGAGAAGATTGCAAAGGCACAGGTAACAAGGACAAAGCATATTTGGAGAATGGGGTAATGTTTGTTTGGCTGAGTCTGTAGAAAATTGGTGGGAAAGAATTAAATTGAGGTGGAATTGAGGAGGTCTGTGCTAGAACTAGAGGCAGTGCATTCCGTTTGCTTCACAGACAATGAGGAAAATGGATATTTTTGAAACAGGTGCTTCTGGGGCAAAGGTCGCTGTAATGGCAGAATTGGTAAATGATTGGCTGGAGCCTCGGGAATGAGTTAGGGGGCTAGTATACAGTGGCCCTAGGCAGGAGGCGAAAAGAAACAGACAGGGCTGGTAGAGCAAATGAAAAGTAAGGAATAACTGATGCTCAAAGAAAAAAGTTTTAGCTACCAAACATATTGAGGGATACAGGTGGGAACAGAGATGGCCAAGGTTTTCATGACCTAGTGACAAGGAGTATGAAGATATCATTTACAGAAAAAGAAGCTGGTGTGTGGAGGCAGATAATGAGCTGTTTTTCAGTTGCTAGGTTTGAGGTGCTACTGGGGCATCTATGTGGAAACATCGAACCAGAGCAACAGATTTAGTAGACAAGGGCCTGGAAGTGAGCCCTGGATGTGAGTTACAACAGAGGGAAGAATGTGGAACAAGAAAAGAAGATAGGATTTTTAAACAGAAGGAAAAAGAAGATATTGTAATTTAAAATCAAAGGATAATATACATTTTTTGTCATTTTGTAGATAAAGAAATTATTTGGCTTTTAGCTCTTTCCAGTCAACCCTGAAATTCCAATAGTCAGAGCAAATTATGCTGCCAGATTGGCCCAGTCCTGGGTTCTGTGAGGAAACCCATTATTTTGGTTTTAAGTGGTTCTAAAAAGTTTACTTGTTTGAGGCCGAGAAACCAAGATGGCGGCATAGGTTAACGCCGGAGATTGCTGCCTCGAACAACCAATTCAAAAATACACCTAAAAGACAGAACGGACATCATCCAGAACCACAGGAAGGCTGACTGAGTGGAAATTCTACAACTAGGAGGAAAGAGAATATCATACCCAGACTCAGAGGAAGCGCAGTGCTGAAGGGA
>NW_006292916.1:1612620-1613053 GCF_000327345.1 Myotis davidii | reverse complement strand
CCAGCACAGAAGCTCTCCCACTGCAGACACAGGAGGTCAAATCACCCCCGGTATTGCCGAACACAATCAAGGCTTAACTACAACAAAACTGCGAACAAACACCACAAGGGGGTGCACCAAGAAAGCATAAATAATGCGGAGACAAAGAACCATGACAGAAATGGAGGATATAGAGCTAAAAAACGCACTTTTAAGGTCTTTCAATAATTTGCTAGAAACTGCCAATAAATGTAGTGACATCCTCAAGAAATCTAATGAGACCCTCGATGTTGTGATAAAGAACCAACTAGAAATTAAGCATACACTGACTGAAATAAAGAATATTATACAGACTCCCAACAGCAGACCGAGGAGTGCAAGAATCAAGTCAAAAATTTGAAATGCGAAGAAGCAAAAAACACCCAACCAAAAAAGCAAAATGAAGTTTGGCCTG
>NW_006292916.1:1606356-1612383 GCF_000327345.1 Myotis davidii | reverse complement strand
GATGATTTCTCAACAGAAACTCTGCAGGCCAGAAGGGAGTGGCAAGAGATATTCAAAGTGATGAATGCCAAGAACCTACAACCAAGATTACTTAACCAGCAAAGCTATCATTCAGAATTGAAGGGCAGATAAAGAGCTTCACAGATAAGGAAAAGCTAAAGGAATTCATCACCACCAAACCGGTATTATATGAAATGCTGAAAGGTATCCTTTAAGAAGAGGAAGAAGAAGAAAAAGGTAAAGATACAAATTATGAACAACAAATATGCATCTATCAACAAGTGAATCTAAGAATCAAGTGAATAAATAATCTGATGAACAGAATGAACTGGTGATTATAATAGAATTAGGGACATAGAAAGGGAATGGATTGACTATTCTTAGGAGGGAAAGGGGTGTCGGGGATGGGGGAAGAGACTGGACAAAAATCGTGCACCTATGTATGAGGACAGTGGGTGGGGAGTGAGGCCGGAGGGTGGAGTGGGAACTGGGAGGAGGGGAGTTATGGGGGGGGAAAAAGAGGAACAAATGTAATAATCTGAACAATAAAGATTTAATTAAAAAAAAGTTTACTTGTTTGAATAGGCCTCTGATATACCATTTGTCTTTGTTACAGGTTATAGCTAAAACTTGTAAAAAATGGGGGGAAAATCATTGTGAACAATGAATGCCTACAAGTCTACATGAGAAAAAAGTCAGTCACTCTTTTAAGCATTTTGTAGGCATTATTTCATTTAATCTTTAATCTGCTTGACCAGATATTAACATCTTTCCATTTAACAGAAAGAACTTATGCTCAGATCAAGTAGGCTCTCAAAGCAAGTAAGTAGCAGTGAGTTGAAGTTCAAACAAGTTAACCCCGAAGCCTTAGATTTTAACTACTACATTATTCTGAGAGAAAAATAAAAGAAGAAGGAATGAGAGTATAGATCTAAGAAATATGAAAGGAGGGAACTTTCAAGAAGATTAGTTGAAAATGTTCATAACCAAAGATTCCTCGACCTGGCAGTAGGAGAGGTCTCTCAGTCCATGAAACCAGTAGAAGGTCTTTATATCCTGGACAGTAAAGGAGCGGTTGGGGTCTCCTAGATCTAGTGATACTTTGATCCAATCTCCCCACCTAAAGATTTGCAGAAGCCATCTCTGATAAGAAGACTTAAGGCATTTGAGAATCATGGTATCTAAAACAAAACCTTAGGAGAGTGATGTTAACACAGACAGGATAAAAGTTTTCTACTATCATTCCCTGATGATGCTGGGAGCCGGTCCATCCTTGCTGTTTCAAGGGACCTGGCATATATGGCATACTGTTCTTAATATGTTTGCTCACCTTCTTGGCACTATGTGTTTTAACCAAGGTCACCTCTCTGAGAAAGGTTGTTTCCCCAGGTAGGGATTTTCCCCTGAAGTTAGGGAGGGAATAAAACCCCTTAACACAGAACCTAGAGACAGAAGAACTTCGCTGGAGAGAACATGGCAAAAGATCCTGGACAGAACCTGGCTACAGAACTTGGTTGGAGAACCTAGACAGAACCTGGCTGAAGAACCCGGCTACAGAACCTGGCGACCGAACCTGGCTGGAGAACCTAAACCGACCCTGGCTGGAGAACCTAGCGAGAGAACATTGCTACAGAACCTGGCTGGAGATCCTAACCAGAACTTCGATGGAGATCCAAAACAGAACTTGGCTGGAGATTGTGGCTAGAGAGCCTGGCAAGGCTCCTGATCAACTGAACACTGCCTCTATGTAATTCCTTCTTTGCCGACTCCGTCCACACCTTTGGGGACCCTTGGACCCGCTGGGGTTGGACCCCAGCACTGACCACCCTCCACCTCCCAACCCCGCCAACAGAACATTGGTTTTGAAATCACTTATCGATGAAAGTACCCTTGTGTGAGTCCAGGAGTCCAATGGAGAAGTTCCAGCACACTCTCATAGGGGGAAAAATCCAAGATTGGATGCAATGAAGAGGTTAAAAGAACAGTTTCACTGTACCTATAGGTGGCACATCTAGGTGCTAAGAGAGACCCCTTTGACATACATTTCTCCCTTGAGGGAAATTGACAATGTGTGAGTGAGTACTCAACTTCCCCAGCTGTACAGTATGCTGCCCAAGAAGTTCACTTTTTTCAGGTCCTACCTAGCAGACTCAAAGGATTTGCACAATTGAGGGGTTAAAAGAGGCTGGGATATAGCAACTAGGGCTCAGGACTCATCAAAAAGATTCTATTAACTACTTTACAGTTCATCTTACTAAATGCTTCACAGACTCAATCAGGAAACCCACACACAAGCCACTGGGGACACCTCAACTGTGATCCTGGCCCATGAGCACTTACAGTGAACTTCAACCCCTTCTCCCCACTACCCCCCTACTTGGCCAATCCTGGCACATGCTTCTGTGGGTGGTGAAGGCAATGCTTTGCAGATGGCTGCAGAATTGGGAAAAAGCTTACAAATGAGCATTTTAGGGCACTAGTCTAAGAAGAGAAATCCAGGAGGATCTCAACCCCCCACCCGAACTTGCGGATTGAAAGAAGGCACACAATCTTAAGAATTCCCCTCCAAGAGGGAACACAAAGTGTGAAGTGGATGTATGCATAGAAAAGGTCTGAGAAAGCCTCAAAATTTCTGACTTGATGGACTTGGTGAAGGTGTTTCTCTCCCAAATCAGTAAGTAAAGACTGGAGGAGGTGATAGCTTCTTCAAATGCAAAGACAGCAATGCAAGGCTTCAAGGACCATGAAAAATCAAATAAACACGATACCACCAAAGGAACATAATAGTTTTCTAGTAACCCACCCCAAGAAATGGAGATCTATGGAACTCTCTGAGAAAGAATTCAAAAGAATTATTTAAGGAAACTCAATAAGCTACAAGAGAATACAGACAACTAAATGAAATCAGAAAAAGCAATACATAAACAAAACAAGAGGTTCAGCCCTAACTAGTGTGGCTCAATTGGTTGGGCATTATCCTATGCAACAAAAGGTGCTAGTTTGATTCTTGGTCAGGGCATATGCTCCAGGTTCAGGTTCTACCCCTGGTAGGGGGCATGCAGGAGGTAGCCAATCCGTATTTTGCTCTCACATCCATGTTTCTTTTTCTCCCTCTCTCTTTAAAAATAAAAAATAAAATTCTTTTTTTTGTATACCCAAGAGGTTCAAAATAAAGATAGAAATCATAAAAAAGCCAGGAAGAAAATTTGGAACTTAAGAATATAGTGAATAAAATAAAATAAAATAACACACACACACACACACACACACACACACACATACACACGAGCACTAATATCAAACTTGACCAAACAGAGCTTTTTGAATTACTCATAAAAGAGAAAGAATGAAAAAGAGTGAAGAAAGCCTTTGTGATTTATGAAACACCATCAAGTGCAAGAATAGATGTATTATGAGAGTCCCAGAAAGAGGAGAAGGAACAAGAAAGGAAGGAGGAATAGAGGGGCAAGGAAGGAAGGATGGATGGATGAATGGAGAGAGGGATGGAGGGAGGGAGGGAAGGAGGAAGGGACAGTGAGAGGGAGGGAGAACAAGCTTATTTAAAGGACTAATGACAAAACTTTCCAAATCTGGGGAGAGAGATAGACATCCAGGTTCATGAAGCTCATATGTTCCAAACAGATTCAATCACAAAGGATTTCACTGAGACACATTATAATAATGCAAAAAAAAAATCAAAGACAAAATTTTGAAAGCAACAAGAGAAAAAAAATTTATATCATACAAGGGGACCCTCATTAGGCTATCTGTGGATTTCTCAGCTGAAAACTTGCAGGCCTGGAGTGAGTGAGATGATATATTCAAAGTGCTAAAAGAAAAATACCAACAAATAATAAAAATTACCAACAAATAATACTTTACCTGAGAAAGCTGTCCTTCAGAAATGAAGGTGATATAAAGGCTCCCAAACAAACAATAGCTGAGAAAATTCATCAGCTCCAGACCTGTACTGCAAAAAACGCTAAAAGGGCTGAAACCGGTTTGGCTCAGTGGATGGAGCGTCGGCCTGCGGACTGAAGGGTCCCAGGGTTCGATTCCGGTCAAGGGCATGTACCTTGATTGCGGGCACATCCCCAACGGGAGGTGTGTAGGAGGCAGCTGATCGATGTTTCTTTCTCATCGATGTTTCTAGCTCTCTATCCCTCTCCCTTCCTCTCTGTGGAAAATCAATAAAATATATATTTAAAAAAACACATGCTAAAAGGAGTTTTTCAAGCAGAAATGAAAGGACACTAAAATGTAACATGGAAACATTTAAAAATACATAATGATAAAAGTAAGTGTATAGCCTGGTTGGCATGGCTTGTGGTTGAGCATCAACTTATGAAACATGGTTTGATTTCCAGTCAGGTCACATGTCTGGGTTGCAGGCTTGCTTCCCAGTAGGGGGCATGCAGGGAAGCAGCCAATCAATGATTTTCTCTCATCATTGATGTTTCTATCTCTCTCTCCTTCTCCCTTCCTCTCTGAAATCAATAAAAATATTTTTTTAAAAAGTAAATGTATAGTCAAATTCAGAACATTCTAATACTATAGTAATGATGTATGAATCATTTAACTCTAGTATAGTTTAAAAGAAAGTATTAAAAAACCCATAAGTATACTAATTTGTTAATAGATGTACAACATAAAAATATGTAAATTGTGACATCAAAAACATAAAATGGGAGGTGAGTAAAAGGGTAGAGTTTTTGTATGCAATGAAAATTGCTATATCAGCTTAAAATAGACTGTTACAATTATAAGACCTTGTGTGTCATTCTCATGGTAATTGCAAAGCAAAAACCTACAGTAGATACACAAAAAATAAAGGGAGAACTAGCTAAGCATACCACTAAAATAATCAAGTCACAAAGGAAGACAGCAAAGAGAAAATGAAAAGAATGAAGAAACAGCCAGAAAACAATTAACAAGATGGCAATGGTAAGGCTTCACCTATTAATAATTACTTTAAATGTAAATGGATTAAATTCTCCAATCAAAATTTGTATAGTGGCTGAATGGATAAAAAACAAGACCCAGCTATATGCTGCCTATGAGAGACTCATTTTAGCTTTAAGGAAACACTGAGGTTGAAGGTGAGGATATGGAATAGACATTCCACCATGCAAATGAAAATCATCATTGAGCAGGGGTATAATACTTATATCAGATAAAATAGACTTTAAGTCAAAAACTGTAACAAGAAACAAAACATGTTATTATATAATGAGCATCTAAATATATTAAGTAAATAATACATCTAAAGGGAGAAATAGACAACAATGTAATAATAGTATGGGACTTCAATATCCCACTTTCAACAATAAATAGATCATCTAGACAAAAAAATCAATAAGGAAACATTGGACTTGAACCATACTTGAGACTAAATGTACCTAACAGAACATTCAGTCAAACAGTAGCAGAATACATATTTTTCTCAAGTGTGCATGGAACATTCTCTGGGATAGATAATATGTTAAATCTCAAAACAAGTCTCAACAAATTTAAGAGACTGAAATCATATCAAGTATCTTTTCTGACCACAGTGGTATGAAACTAGAAATCAATAATAGAAGGAAAGCTAAAAAATTTCAGAAATTAAACACAGTGTTGAACAACTAATGTGTCAAAAATGAAATCAAAGGGGAAATAAAAAAGTATATTAAAGCAAACAAAAACTGGAAAAACAATATACCAAAATTTAAGGATGCAGATAAAGCAGTTCTGAGAGGATTTATAGAGATAAATCCTTACATTAAGAATAAACAAATATCTTAAATAATTTTACATTATTTTTCAAGGAACGAGAGAAAGAATAAAAACTAAGCCAAGAATTAACAGAAGGACCCAAATGTGGGAATTGAGAACCAAGATGGCGGCATAGGTTAACGCCGGAGATTGCTGCTTCGAACAACCAATTCAAATTACGCCTGAAACACGGAACGGACACCATCCAGAACCACAGGAGGGCTGGCTGAGTGGAAATTCTACAACTAGGAGTAAAGAGAATATCATACCCAG
>NW_006292916.1:1600884-1604784 GCF_000327345.1 Myotis davidii | reverse complement strand
AATATCTTAATCAATAAAAAATATATTAAAAGTAAAAAAAAAAAAAAGAATTAACAGAAGGAAGGAAACAACAAAGACCAGAGCAGAAATACGTGAAATAAATGCTGGAAAAATCAATAGAAAAGATCGATGAAATGAAGAGCTGACTTTTTGAAAAGATAAACAAAACTGACAGAACTTTAGCTTGACTAATTAAGGAAAAAGTGGTAAGACACATAAATAAAATTGGAAATGAAAGAGGAGATGTTACAAGTGATACAACAGAAATACAAAGAGGAAAATTCCTAGAAACATGCAAACTTCCAAGACTGAACCATGAAGAAGCAGAAAATTGGAACAGACTGAAAATGAGTTAGGAGATTGAATCAGTAATCAAAAATCTCCCAACAAGAAAAGGCGAAGGCCAGATGGTGTCACTGGTGAATTTTATCAAACATTTAAAGAACTAATAACAATTCTCAAAACGTTCCAAAAATTAGAGAAGAGACAATACTTCCAAACTCATTTTAAGAGGCCAGCATTACCTTGATGCCAAAGCCAGACAAGGAAGTTACAAGAAAAGAAAATTACAAGCCAATGCACATGATGAACATAGACACAAAAGAGGTGACAGGCGAACTCATTTTTTTGATTGATTTTTCTTTGTTAAATGGCATTTAAATATCTAAAACAAATATCAAAAATATAAGTCTTTGTTTTACTATGGTTGCAAATATCAAAAAATTTCTATATGTGACACAGCACCAGAGTTAAATTAGGGTTTTTCAAAATGCTGACACACCGAGCTCAAAAGGTTCGCCATCACTGGCCTAGGGTCTCTCAACCCTTAACCCTTAGCTCCACCTTGAAGCTTTCAATAAAGCTCCTAGAAAGTCAGCCTGAATTTAACTCCAGACATAATGGAAGGAAGAGAAAGCTCAACAGAGAAAAAGACAGGACATGATCTGGTCCTTGAAGGACAGGTAGGGTTTGGGAGGGGGAGAGGCAGCAGAAGGGAGGGAAATGGTTGAGGAAATGCTCAGGGAAAGGAATGTGTTGTCTTTTCAGTGGTCAATGAGAAAACCAGCCAAGTGAGGAGAGGGTTTGCCCACACAAATGGTGCCGTGCTCTTTCCTCTTTGCCATCCTCATCACACTTTATTGAAATGACTTATTGAAGTCTCCATTTTCCCAGCCAGTTGTAAGCCCATGAGAGCAGAAACTGGGTCTAACCTAGCTCACCCCTGACCTGTATCTCTAGGGTCTGATTATATATATATAAATGATATATATATGACATGAAAAAATGGATCAATGAGAGAGTGGGTGGACTTATTGGGAAAGGTAGGTTATGGACATATTTTGGAAGTAGGAACGGGATCCATTGAAAGTTTTGAATGGGGATGTTTTAGGGAAGAATAACCTGAGGGGTTAAAGAGAGAGAGTAGGTGTGATGGAGGCCAATGAGGAGGCAATTTGGGGCTATGGAGGCATCAATTAGTGAAGCCCTAGACTCAGCTATTATCAACGGGGATGAGACCAAAAAGAAGGCACAGCCAGGAGATGAATTAAACAAGTGCTCCACAAACATTTTCACCTCGTGAATTCTTCTGGTGGTTTCTGCAGTTCTTAAGATTCTTCCTAATTTTCCCTTCAGAATAATAGTAAAATTCTTAAAAGATTCCAAACAATTAAAAAGAGGATAGAAAAAGTCTTAACTTCCCACTGTTTGTCCATCTGGCTCAGCTTTGGAAAGATGGGCAGAAGGCAAACCCAAGAGGGTGGTAGGGGCAAGGGTGTGTGTGGGAGGGGGAGCTGCAGGGGTGGGCTCTGGGTCTGGAACAGGAGAGGGCTAGGCCAGAGGGCAGTGCTGAGGGCCTTGGCACAGGTGCCACAGCAGTCACCTCTTTGGAAAAGCTGGAAATTCCTGACTTCACTGGTATGAAGTGAGAGTTATGAGAGGAGAAAAGATTGGTAACTTTTTATTTTCTGTTCAGTTAAAAACAATGACTACATATGCTTTTTGAAATGGTTATACATAATATCCTAAGGATTTTAAATTCCTCTCTAAGGACAAGCCTCAAAGGATATATGCCCCAAGGGAATATACCTGCTTTGAAGAACAAGGTCAGAGGTTGGAGCTGAATATTTGCTCAGAAATGCAAACAATTCTCTTCAGATTAAAGGTTGTTGCATTGGGTTATATTTTGCCTTGTTGTAACTTCAGGTGTTCCAAAGACCAGTGTTTAGATAAGATCTACTTTCATGGATCTATGTAGACAACAGAAGCCTGGCATTTCCAGTTACCACTGCAGAAAGGGATTAGAACTGGGTCCAGATGGGAAGAACACTGCATGATTCTCTAAGCCTGGAATCTACACATTTATAGTTCATATTATATCTTGTTTGTTTTGGTCATGGTTAGTAGCAAAACCTTTCAGACAAAATAAGACTGTATGCCTGTCTTTAGCATAGCAAGCTGGGAGAGCTGGACTCTGTTCAGTCAGGCCTGAGGGCAAAAGAACCAGAGGGGACCCAGAAGTGTGGACAGCCACAAAGAAGTGATGTAAGCCAGCTGGTCTTGGGGCCTTTGTTAATGAAGGAAAAGGAGAACATCCTAATTAGAGGCTGTAATGGTTAACTTTATATGTCAACTTGCCTGGGCCACAGTGCTCAAATATGTGGTCAAACATTGTTCTGGATGTTTCTGTGAGGATGTTTTTGGATAACATTAATATTCAAATTGGTGGACTTTGAGTAAAGCAGATTGCCCTCTGGTTGGTGAGCCTCATCCAATCAGTTGAAGGCATGAATAGAACAAAAGACTGATGTCCCTCAAGCAAGAAGGAATGTTATCGGCTGATGGCCTTTGGACTTGACCTGCAATATTAACTCTTCCCTAAGTCTCCAGCCTGCTGGCCTACCTTTCAAAATTTGGACTTGCTTGAGTCTATAGTCATAAGCCAATTCCTCATCTTTCTATATATACATGTACATCCAATTGGTTCTGTTTCTCCAGAGAACCCTGACTAGAGGCCTAGTTATGGCAGCTCCACAGATTTCCAGACCACTATTGCTAGGACTGTACCCAGATAGGAGGAGAAGCTAGCTAGAGCAAGTAGACTCTTCAGAGGTAGTGTCCCTAACTAACTGTTGATCACTCCTGCTTGCTTTGGTAATCTGTGCTATTAGCAAAGCTTGGAAGAATGCAAACCACAGACAATTTCAAGCAAGCTGGAAGTTTAGAGAAAAGTGTTTGCATCATTTATTAGAAGACGAGTAGCCTTGCACACAAATCCGTGTGCCAGTAGTTCTCTGTGGGCCTGGCTGCTCTGCGCCTGCTGCCCAGAGGCTCTCCATGGCCCAGAGGCTCTCCACGGCCCAGAGGCCCATCCATGGCTGGGCACGAACGCTTGCCTCATTGTCAAGGCAATGAGGCAAGCATTCCCCCACCCCAACCCACTCTGTGCCTGCTGCCCAGAGGCTCTCCATGGCTGGGGTGGAACTCTTGCCTTGTTGCTGTGGCGACGAAGCAAGCATTCAGCCAGGCCGTTCATGCTGCCCGCTCTCAGCAGCTGCTCCCCTCCCCCGGGACTTGGGGACTCCAGAGGGGCTAAAAGGATTGGGTACCACCATCTTGTGGCTATGGGCACTGCCATCTTTGTGACAGAGTGATGTTTAATTTGCCTATTACCCTTTTATTAGATAGGATGTTTGCACATTATTTAAATCAAGGATGCCATAATGATTATTTGCCAAATATGATTCCCTTGACTTGACATTAGAAACAGATATGAAACAGTCCGGGACCCCTCATTCCTTACCACCCGCCTGCTCACTGCTCCTTACTGCTTGGCTTGCTGCTCCTTAGTGCTGCCTGGGAGGCAGGAGAGGCTCTGCCACCACTGCTGCACTCACCAGG
>NW_006292916.1:1593752-1595818 GCF_000327345.1 Myotis davidii | reverse complement strand
CCTGCCGGTCAGGCCGCTGAGAGCTATGTGACTAACGGCTGATTCTGGCTGAGTCTGTAGGGGTGGGACTTCCTCCTCCCTGCTGTCACTTTCCTCAGCTGTGATGAGGAAGCTGGGGTGACAGGTCACACTGTCCCCAGAAGCCTGGGTCAAACACTGGAGGGCCGGTTGGGGCCGTGACTGGTGGTGAATTGCAGCCAGCCAGGATCTCCCCCAGGAGGGTCAGTTGGGGGCGTGACTTCTGGCCACCACTGTGGTTGCCGCACCAGCCCCGATTCCCCCGGTGGGAGAGCCTGTTGGGTGGGAGAGCGGGTTGGGGGCATGAGTACTGGCGGTCGCTGCAGCCACCCTGCCAGCCCGGGCCTGGGTCTCCCCGGTCTGCTGGCGGGAGAGCCGGTTGGGGTCTTGGCCAGTAGGGGACAGCTGCGGTCGCCCCGCCAGCCCTGGGTTCTCCCACCATCCAGGTCACAGATAGCAGGCCTGGATGGCGGAGGGGCAGGCAGGATGGCCCTGTCCCATCCTGCCTGCAGTATGCAAATTAGCCGCCATCTTTGTTGGCGGGCAACTGCCATCTTAGTTGGCAGTTAATTTGCATATCACCATGATTAGCCAATGGGAAGGGTAGTGGTAGTACGCCAATTACCATGTTTCTCTTTTTATTAGTGTAGATTCCTAGCTGCTACCCCAGTTCTTCCAGAGAATGGATTTTCCTTCTTTGGATCTCAGTTTCCCTGGGCTATATCAGGTGCCTGCTACTAGGTTTCCCCAGTTCTGATGCTAATCACATGTCTATTATCTGTTTACAGCACTT
Source organism: Myotis davidii (assembly GCF_000327345.1). Classification (NCBI taxonomy): domain Eukaryota; kingdom Metazoa; phylum Chordata; class Mammalia; order Chiroptera; family Vespertilionidae; genus Myotis; species Myotis davidii. The sequence goes on along the minus strand of NW_006292916.1, from coordinate 1,595,007 downwards.
GGCTTAGATATGACTCTAGATCCTAGGCTTCATCTAAGCCATCACCAAATAGGAATTTTACCTTGCATTTCCTTCTCAGCCTGTTTTGGACATAATTTAAATAACTGACCTCGGGTGTTGCTGTGTGTATGTTCTAATATTGAGCTTTCCCCTTGCCCTGAGGGACCTCTTGGATTTTAGATCTTGGCTTTTCTGGATCTTTCTGTTCTTCCCAACAGTTCCCAATTGTTGGGAATGAATTGTGGATACAATTCCCTAAACCTAAGGATGTGTAGTAATGGGTATCAGAAACATGCTCAAAAGCCTAGATTTTTTATATTGTGAGATTCAAAGTCCCCCCTCCCCACTACACACACACACAAGGACCAGCTGTACTCTACAAAGAAAAAGCCCAAATGTATTCATGCCAGGTGGGGTCCTACTCCTGTGATGTAAATGCAGGCCTCTGTCATAAATAGATCCAATATGGTCCCCCAAAGATATCCACACCAAATACTGAAACCTGGGCATAACTTACATGACAAAAGGTGACTTGGCAGTATACTTTAGGCTCTTGACCTTAACATAGATTATCCAGGCGGGCCAATCTAATCATCTGAGCCCTAAAAAGCAGAGAATGTTCTCTGAATGGAGCCAGAGAGACAGCAGAAGGGGAAGTCAGATTGCTTCTAGTTGTGACAGGGTTTCAATGGGCCTTTGCTGGCTCTGAGATGTAGGGTCCATGTGCAAGGACTCAAGAGAGCCATCTAGGAGCTAAGGTCCCCAGGTGGCAGCCAGCAAGGACACAGGCACCTCACTTGTACAACCACAAGGAACTGAATTCGGCCAACACTCTGAGTAAGCTTGGAAGCAGATTCCTTTTCAGAGTCCCGAGCAAGGAACACAGCCCTGCTGTTAGCTTGATCTCACCCTGTGAGATTCTAAAGAGAAGACCCAGCCAAGCCCCACTGTCCCCAGACCCCTGAATTACAGAATTGTGTGATAATGCATGGTGTGGTTTTAAGCTACTAAATTTGTGGTGGTTTTTTCTGGCAACAGTAGAAAACTAATATAGGCCTTTGTCAAGGTCAGAGTCTTTGGGAAGATTTGCCATTTCCTCTTATCTTCAAGAGTCCAGGTCTGCAAAGCCCCTCTCTGAAGCTCGTCCTTGTCTGCATGGTTAGTGAGGAGAACCCCATGAGCCAAGAGGGTGAATTTTCATCTCTGCCTCACAACAGCTTTCTTCCTGGTTAGCAGCTTTCCTGAGCAACACTTT
>NW_006292916.1:1590540-1593704 GCF_000327345.1 Myotis davidii | reverse complement strand
CTTTTCATCAGCCCTCCAGGGAGGTTGCCCAGCTGAACCAGATTCTAAGGAAGCTGTCATAAAAATGCAGACATTCATTTCATGCATCTACCACCTCCAGCTGCAAAGTAGAGCGGTGCTTATTTTGCAGCAAAAACAAAGTATCAAGGCAAACATTTCTGAGAAAGACCTGTTATGCAGGTGAGTCACTGAAGACTGCCTCCTTTTCAGCAAAGTGAAATAGTCTTCTACGGAAAAGGGCTGGAACAAAGGGCTCTAGTGGTTTTGTCCTGCATTCCCAGTGAATGAGTGGTTCGCTTTCTTGGAAAGAACCCAATGCTTATGAGGTCAACCTCAGGGATTGGCTCTGTAGTCAGGCCACTTAGCTTCAGTCTGTTCCATGGAGAAAGACTCCATCTAATTAAAAATGCCTTTACTGAGCACCTAATATTTGCCAGGCCCTGTGCTAGGGGCCAGAGGGACAAAGAAAACCAAAGTCAGATCCTGCCCACAAAAATTCACAATGTAGTGAGAAGATGGGCCTGTAAATAACAATCTCTAATACAGAGAAGGATGAACTGATGTTACCTGAAGGTATGGGAAATCTTCTATGCACAGAGGCAGGAGATGTTAATTCAGCCTGCGTATTCCAGAGGGGGTTTCACAAGAAAGATGCCATTTGAACTAGACTTTGATGGAGAGTCAGGGACAAATAATTGATGACATATATTTGGTGCTTTACATTTTATATCTTTAATTCAGTGGAACTTTGATAGGCAGAGCATGATAAAGGTATTTTAATGTAGGAAACTGTAGGGTTAAGCATAAATTATCATTAAGAAGTAAAAGTTCATGATGTTTCCTTGAATAGGTGTTTCCATTAATCACTAAGGTTTTATTGATTTTGATGTATCTAGGCCCACTCAGTGGACAGGAAATAGATCCCGATATGTACTTTCATTTACGTCTATACTAGTGGCCTGGTGCACAAAATTTGTGCACTGGGTAGGGCGTGTTCCTAGCCCGGCCTGCTCCCTCTCCAACCTGGGACCCCTCTGGGGATGTCCAACCAGCAGTCAGACATCCCCCTCAAAATCCGGGACCACTGGCTCCTAACCATTCACCTGCCCGCCTGCCTGATTGGCCCTAACCACTCTGCCTGCTGGCCTGATCACCCCTAACTGCCCTCCCCTGCTGGCCCACTTGTCCCCAACAGCCTGATTGCCACCAACTTCCCCCCCGCCCCACCAGCCTGCTCCCCCTAACTGCCTTTGCCTTGGCCCTGCCACCATGGCTTTGTTCAGAAAGATGTCCAGAAGGTCTCCTGGTCTAATTAGTATATTACCCTTTTATTAGTATAGATTTATTCCTATGCCCATCTATACATATTGAAATCTATGAGTTCATACCAATGTGTTTAATTCCAAACAATACCTTAGGGTTCAGTTTAGTTTTTCCCCATTTCCATTCTTTGTAACTCCATTCTTCAGCAGTGGAATGTACCCTGTTTCAATCTGTTCTGGTTGCTATAACAAAAATAATATAATAGACTTGGTGGCTTATAAACAACCAAAATTTATTCCTCACAGTTATGGAGGCAGTGAAGTCCAATTTCAAGGTGCTGGCACACTCAGTGTCTAGTGTGAGCCTGCTTCCTGACTCATAAGGAGCTATCTTCTTGCTGTCCTCACATGGCAGATGGGCTAAGGGAGCCCTCTTTATCAGGCCACTAATCTCATTCAAGAGGGTTCCACCCTCATTATTCAATCATCTTCCAAATGCCCCACTTCCAAATACCATCATATTGGGGATTAGGTTTCAACATAAGACTTTTCAGAGGACACAAGCATTCAGTCTAAAGCATGGCCCTATGTGAATGGCATAGCTGGAAAATAACGTATACTGCAACAGAGAAGACAAATGCTTAGGAATGACCTTGAGGGTCATGATAAGATAAAAACTTTATCTCTTAGATACTGGTGAGTTACTCAAGGTTTTTGAGCAAAGAATAATAAAATTTAACAAGAAGAGTAATATTAATACAAATTTAAATAGAACTAAATAAGGCTTTTAATAGAAAAGGAAAGACCAGGGGAAATTTTTCAGACTTGTGAAAATTCTCTTGAACTATGTTTCACTTAGTTACATGATAACTCCACTCAGTATTCATTTCTGTCCCACTGAGGTGCCTGAGAGTGATGAACTAAGCATATTCCTTCACTCTCTGGTTTTCCTTTTACTTGGAATCTGAAAGTCTCAGTGAATGGCTGTAGGAGATTCCTAGTGCATATTTTTTTCACTATCCATGTTGGTAAGCATGATCCATTTTATTTACCCAGGAGCAAGATTTCTATGTATGTATTTTATAAATGGACTGGAGGCCTGGCCATTGAAATTCATGTGCGGGTATGGTTCCTAGGGTTGGCCTGCAATCGGGGCCATCTTCCCTGGAGGCCTGCAGCTGGCCCTGCCCCCTGCCACCACCCACCCACAGTTCCCTGTTTGCTATTGGGCGATCGGAGCCTGATGGCTGGGAGAAGGGACTGAGAGGTAAGCCGTTCCTGCTCGCTCACAAGCCTGGTGCCCACCACCGGTCACCCTCTGTGTGTGGGGTGACTGATGGGGCCGGGGCCTTGGCCTGGAACCACCCACACCCCCCACCACCCACCCCAGTTTCCCGTTCACCATCAAGCAATTGGAACCTGCTGGCTGGGGAAAGGGACCAAGAGGTGGTCAGTGTGCCTCATGGTCAAGCGATCATTCTGGTCATTCTGCCATTAGGGTCAATTTGCATACTACCTTTTTATTATATAGGATAGAGGCCTGGTGCATGGGTGGGGGCTGGCCAGCCTGCCCTGATGGGGGCCCCGGATTGGGGTCTGGGTCCCCTCTGGGGGATGGGGTGTGGGGCTGCAGGTGGTTTGCAGGCCAGCCACGCCCCAACCGGGTGGGGGTCCTGCTGGGGGGTGGGGCCAGCTGGGGCCAGGGGCTGTGGTCATTCTGGTCTCTGGTCATTCTGGTTGTTCCACCATTTTGCTCGCTGGGCTTTTATTATATAGGGTAGTATTTGTAATAATGGATGTGGGATTGTTAGAGGACACTGGCATCCTTTTTAAACAATTATGAATGAGTCATGGAGCTTTTGATGGCAAATAATTGAAAACTAACACAACCACCTTTGAAAA
>NW_006292916.1:1579888-1590470 GCF_000327345.1 Myotis davidii | reverse complement strand
GCAGAAAGGCTGCAGAACATTACAAATATTTTTTCTCTGAACTATCTGAGAGTAATTTGTCAACTTGAAGTTCCATCCACTAGAATAATTTGTTCCAATGAAAAAAAGACATTCTCCTATAAATTTTCACCCACAGACTCCATTCAAGTTTAGCTACTGACCCCAATAATCCTATATAATAAAACTCTAATATGCGAATTGACCAAATGGTGAAATGACCTGTCCCTATGATGCACACTGACCACCAGGGGCAGATGCTCAATGCAGGAGCTGTCCCCTGGAGGTCAGTGCGCTCCCACAGGGGGAGTGCTGCTCAGGCAGAAGCCGGGCTCATGGCAGATGAGTGCAGTGGTGGTGGCTTGAGCCTCTCCCACCTCTGCTGCAGGTGGGCGGTAAGGAGCAAGAGATCCCGGACTACGAGAACCCTGGACTGTGAGAGGGATGAATGACTGCCGGCTTAGGCCTGATCCCCAGGGGGGAATGGGCCTAAACCAGCATGTGGACATCCCCCGAGGGATCCCAGACTGTGAGAGGGCACAGGCTGGGCCAAGGGACCACCTCAGTGCATGATTTTCGTGCACCGGGCCTCTAGTGTCCTTTATAGGATCCCTGACTTTCATTATTTCAATGTTTAAAAAGAGTATAGCTCAATTATTTTATGCAATTTGGGTTTATATGATATTTCCTCAAGGTTGTATTTGGGTTTCACATCTTTGGCAGAAATAGCACAAGGGTGATGTTATGTTTGTCTCCTTGCATCCTATCATCTGACAAATGATTTAAATTTGTTTAATCATTGGAGATGCTTATTTTGATCATTGGGTTAAAGTTGTATCTGCTAGGCTTCTCCACTATAGAGTTATTCTATTTTCTTTTGTAATTAATAAGTATTTTGAAGGGAAGTGTTTTGAGGTAATGTGGATTTATACTTCTGCATCAAAATTTCAATATAATTATCTATGTATGTATTTATATCAGTATGGACTCATGGTTCCCTATTTCAATGGTTTACAATCTGTAATAACTATCATTTATTTTGATGATCAGAGTATTCATGATTTGGCAGTGGTAGACCATTTAAACTGGTTTCTTTTGAAATGTCCTCTAATTTGGGGGCATTTCCATACTTTCTGGTAGAACAAGATATTTCAAACTCATCTTGTCCTTTTCCTGCTTGAATCTTCAAATCAACCATTTCTGCAAGAAGCCCTGGCCCCATTTAGTGCAGAATAATATTTTGAAGAAAACATTTGGATACTAAGCATTCTTATTGCTACTGGGTGCAATTGCTTCTAGATTCCCTCAGTGGACAGGGCAAGGGAATATATCCTGGTATATATATATACTTCTATTTATTTACATTTGTATTTACCTCTACATCGATATATATATATATTTCTACATTTGTAACTTCCTACTCCAGCAGTGAGAAACTTGGCTCCGATAATTCTCATTATATTTGTTTATTTGATTAATTTCCCATATGTAATTAACTTTGCATTGCTGTAGTCCCTTGCTGGACTCCAGATAGTTCTTCTGTCTAGAATGCCTTTCCTCAATCCACTCCTGGTTTACCTGGTAGAAACCTATTCTACTTTCAAAACTCCAATTAAAAGTCGCCACCTGTATACATTTTTTTGGCTAATTTTGTTTTGGCTCCACTCTACCTTGTACAGATTTTTATCATATATTTTATGCAATTTATTTGTTTGCATGACTAGACTCTGAGCTCCTGGTGGGCAGGGGCTAGATCTTATTTATCTCTGAGTCTATACTCAGCACCAAAACAGTACCTGGCATATGACAGACTCTCAGTTCATGACAAAGTAATAACCATGGAAGGTCTCCACTGAGTGTCAGCCTTGCTGGAGGAAGTGTTCAGACAATGAGGATAGAAGCCAGACTGCTTGGGCTGGACACTGGAAGGAAAGGGGCAGCAGTTACCAATAACATTCTTTACACAGACTTTAATTCTTTAAATCATCAAAGCCCTAGCCAAACAAAATATGAAATCAATGCATCATAAATTAAAGATTACTGTATTTTACAACATAGAAACAAAAAAATCTAGAAAAAGCTACAAAAAAAGGAAAAAAAACAAAATGGGAAAAATACTTGCAATTCATATCAAGGAGTTAATTGTCTTAATATACAAAGAATCTTACAAAGCAGTAAGAAAAAGATCAACCATTCAGTGAGAAAAAGAGGACATAAATAGGCATTCACCAAACGGGGGGGAGGGAGACTTTTAACCATAAAAAAAGATATTCAATTTTATTTATAATTAAAAAAGCAAATCAAAACAACAAAGCATGCTAATTTTATGTATCATATTGGCAAAAAAATTAAGTTCAATAATACCTGGTGTTGGTCCCAGTGACCCAGGTTTAGAGAAACTTGAGTCTATTAACACTTTTCCACCAACACTTTGACGGGAGTGAAAATTTCTCCAACACTGTGATAGAGAACGTTGTTGATATTTTTATCATTTTAAAATCACATACTCTAATTCAAGTAATTATATGGGGAAAGGAAAAAGGAAGAGAGATTGGGGTAGGCTGTGACCTCAGAATATATTTATTCTGCCGTGGCTAAAGCCATGGGCTCTACTCCAAAATCCTGTTCACATTGTTTCCTGTCCATGGTGGCTGTTTACATTATTGGGCTTTTCTCAGAAGTCAGATATTATCTCTTGGCTCAAGAACCAAGGAATTATGCTTCTCATCATTGGAAAGATGATGCAAGGGACCTGCCTTTAGTGTGACGTGTTTGCTTGGTTGAGAGTTGTTTCCAGTAATGGAAATGAGTCTGTACTACTCTTTAGTGTGCATTGTTATTGCTAACTCAGCACCCATTCTATCTTCTTCTTTCCTAAGAAACTTGAAAAGGGCCACACAAAGGTAGTAAGTGGTGGAGAGGATGGAAACCAGACAAGGGGTACAACAGGGGAACACTAGTCAAAGCTTGGTCTTGTTGGAATGGGATGGTTAGTGTGTTGAAGAACAAGGAAGCTGGAGGATCAGGGAAATCAAGTGAAGAGGAGGGAATAAGAGGACTCCAAAGGTTTCTCTTGGTGTAGATGATGATACTGATGACTGAGAAGAGGGCATGGGAGGAGGGGTAGATTTTCAGGGCAAGATTATTTAGTTTTGGACTTCCTGTGATTGAGGCATTGGTGGACGAGCACATAGAGACAGCCAAAAGGCAGTTGGACATAAACAACTGGGGTTCTGAAGAAAGTCTAGACTGTAGATGCAGATTTCTACCAGTCATTGATCATGGTTGACAGTGAGTGAGGTGACCAGGTAATTAAGGAAAATCCTGCATCTTATGCATGTATTTAATTTAAGAAATACTTATGTAGCATTTTCTAATCGGCATTTTGCAACTATTTACTCATTTAATATAAATAGAACTTTGAGGAAGATACTATTATTATCCTCATTTTGCAGATGGGAGAACTGAGGCTAAGAGAAGTTCCCTAACCTGTCCAAGGTATTGCAGGTCATAGTGACATAGACAGAGTTCAAACCCAGGCTATCTAGCCCCAAAATCACCCACTACATTATGTTACACTGCCATTTATACTGGACACTGATTGTCAATGTGTACTTCAGAAATTTCTAGGAGCAAGAATTTCTACCACTTATTCTGTCTTAGGGCCCTGAGACTGTTTGCATACTGACTATTGCTGCCTTACAGGTAAAAGCTGAGATTCCTGGGAGTGGAGGAGCATCACCTGGATTTATGAGTAAAGGTACCATGTTATCTGTGTGTCTTACTTCTCCACGAATGTAAGATATAGAAATAACAACAGGAGACGCACAGGGAGGGCCATTGGGCTCACTTGCATTGCTTGTCCACTTTCAGTTAATATCTACCCACATTTTCTATTTCTTCCTCAATGACTTTTGGTTGTTTGTTTTGCCAGGGTTCACATGATATAAATTTACCACTCCCACAATAAAGTTTTTCCAAAACCATTACATGTCAGTGACAGAGAACATATGAAAAGAAGACATTAACAGATACAGATACATTTGAAAACAAGACAAAATTTACATGGTCCAGACATGTAACAGAAACACAACTCAGAGAGACAAGCTGAAGTCATGGGCCTTCTGGATGGGAGTTTATTTTCAGCAAAGTCCTGGGCACTAAAAAACCTTCTCTTGTTGGGGGAGGGGATCTGGGCCTGGTTCATTGCATAAAACTAGGTGCTGGAATGGGGCTCCCCTGCAGTGATAGAAGCTGAAAGAATTTAAGGGCTGACTGTTTATTTTAGTGGGGGTCTCTGGCTTATACAAATACCAGGAAGGAGGGAGGAGGCAGACCCAACTTTGTAACCAGGACCTGGGCCAAGCTGCCTGCTGCCTGGATGATGACTAAATCTGAGATACCCCATTCACTGTAATATGGAAATCCTGAGTCACCAATATAACATTTGGTTCAGGATTGGAAGAGCTGAGAGAGGGGTACATAGAGGTGACCACCAAACTGCTAGGCAGTGAGTGGTAAGTGGTAGATGAGGGAAGAGGAGACACTGAATAAATTTAACTTTGTTAATTATGGTTAATTATGATTGTTGAAAATTGAAGAGTAAAACTAAAAGAACAGAACAGTGTATTCTTTCAAAGCAGCCAAGGAAAGACAGAGAATTAAAGAAAGCATTATTAAAATTTAAGAGAAGTTAAGAAAGGAGAAAAGAAGAAACAAAAAAACATGGCAAGCCCAAACCACAGGAATATGACAGTAGAAATAAAGATCAGGCATCACAATAAATGTAAATGGTTGAAGCCTTTGAAAGACATATACTTACGGATTTTATTTTTAAAATTAAATTCATTTTTGTGCTATTTACAAGAGACACACTTTAAAAAATGACATAGAATACTCAAAATTAAATAAGAAAGTTTAATTGAAAAAATTAAATTTACAGACAAATTTTAGGGCTAAGATTCATTCATTGGGATAAAAGGGAATACTCATAAAAAGAAAAGAACAATCTTGTAAGAAGAAGCAACAGTAATAAATTTGTATATTATTAAAATACAGCGGGGCCTTGACTTACGAGTTTCCCAACTAATGAGTTTTTTGAGATACCAGCTGTCTCTCGGCCGATTTTTTGCATTGAGTTGATAGAGTAATTTGAGTTAATGAGCTCCTTAACGAGCTCGGTCTCGGAATGAATTAAACTCGTAAGTCAAAGCCCCACTGTATACACTTAAAATATAAAGCGAAAACTAATAACATTACAAATTTATAATGAAATTGAAAGATAAAACTGATAAATACCTATATGTATAAAACCGTAATATGCAAATAGACTGAATGGTGGAACAACTGAACAACCGGTCACTATGACGTGCCGACCACCAGGGGGCGCATGCGAAACATGGTGGGCGTTGGCTGTGGTGGGATGGTGGAGCAGGTGAGTGGGGGCGCCAGACCAAGGAGGGGTCCTGGTTGCTGTCATCGGGCAAGCCCCTGGTGGTTACTGAAAATTCTTTGCTTCCATGTGCCTCAGTACTGCCTGGCGCTTGTACCCATTGCTGGTGCCAGGCGCTGGCCCTGATCACTTGGTGCTGTCAGCGGGTGCGAGCAGTGGTTGCCAGCTCTGATCGCCCCTGAGGGCTTCTCCACCTCCCCCTGCTCTTGGGGGTGATCGGGCCAGCAGCTTCCTCTTGCACCCACTGCTGGCGATGGCCTCACTTGTACCCAATACCAGTGCCAGTCCCGCTTGCACCTGCTGCTGGCACCAGAGCCACCACTCACACCCACTGCTGGTGCTGGCCCCGCTTGCACCCACTACTGGCGCCAGCCCCATTGGCCCCCACTGCCAGTGCCTGGTGCTGGTCCCTACTGCTCAACGCCCTCAGTGGGCGTAAGAGGGGCTGGTGCCATCAGCACGTGGAAGTGGTGGCTGTGGGACCGGGGCTGTCAGCAGACAGGGGACTGGTGGCCACAACGGGAGGGGCTGGTGGGGGCACGGAGGATGGGCCAAGACCGGCCCTGTGCCCACTGCAGCCTCTCAGTCCACAGTTCCTTTCAAGGTGCACAAATTGGTGCACTGGGCCCCTAGTAAGATATAAAGGATTTCAATAGCACAACTAAAAATTGGTTTAATTAGATAAAATTGGTTTAATTAGGATTCCTGCACCTAAGAGAGATTATACATTATTTTAAGTACACTTTAAATATTTAAATATTCACTCTAACTGACATCAATGAATAGATCTTCCACACAGAAAATCAACAAGGAAACAGTAGACTTTTTAAAAAAAATTATTTTTATTGGTTTCAGAGAGGAAGGAAGAGGGAGAGAGAGATAGAAACATCAATGATGAGAGAGAGTCATTGATTGGCTGTCTCCTGTATGTCCTACATTGAGGCCAAGCCTGAAACCCAGGCATGTGCCCTGACTGGGAATTGAAACTGTGACCTCCTGGTTCATAGGTCAATGCTCAGCTGCTGAGCCATGCAGGCCAGGTAAAACAGCAGTCTTAAATGACACACTAGATGACATGGGCTTAATTGATACCTTCGGAGCATTTCACCTCAAAGCAGCAGAATATAGATTCTTTTCAAGTGCACATGGAACATGAGATGACACAAAAGTCTCAATAAATTTAAGATTGAATTCATATCAAGCATCTTCTCTGACCATAAAAGTATGAAACTAGAAATCAATCACAATAAAAATACTGAAAAACACACAAAGATATGGAAGCTAAATAACATGTTACTAAAGAATGATTGCGTTAACAATGAAGTCAGGGAAGAAATCAAAAGGTGCCTTGAAACAAATGAAAATGATAACATAATGACACAAATTCTATGGGACACAGTGAAAGCAGTCCCAAGAGGGAAACTCATAGCATTACAAGCCTACTTCAAGAAACAAAAAATATCTCAAACAATCTAAATTTATACTTAAAGGAACTAGAAAAAGAACAACACACAAAGCCCAAACTGAGTTGAAGAAAAGAAATAATAAAGTCAGAGCAGAAATAAATGAAATGGAGTCTAAAAAAACAACAAAAAACCCCAACACTAATGACAACAAAAACAAGAACTGGTTCTTTGAAAAGATAAACAAGATTGACAAAACTAACCAGATTTATCCAGGGAAAACCAGATAGGACCCAAATAAACAAAATCAGAAATGAAAGAAAAGTAACAATTAACTCCACAGAAGTACAAGAGATTGGGAAAAAATATGAACAACTATATGCCAACAATTTGGACAATCTGGATGAAATGGATAAATTCATAGAAACATACAACCTTCCAAAACTAAATCAGGAAGAATCAGAAAACCTGAATAGACAAATTACAACTAATAAAATTGAAGCAATAAAAAACAAACAAAAAACTACAAACATACAAAAGTCCCAGACTGGATGGCTTCACAGGTGAATTTTACCAAGCATTCAAAGAAGAACTAATACCTATCCTTTCCAAACTGTTCCAAAAATTTAAGAGGAAGAAAGACTCCCAAGCTCATTTTATAGAGCCAGCATTATCCTAATTCCAAAACCAGATAAAGACACTACAAAGAAAGAAAATTATAAGCCAGTATTCTTGATGAACATAGATGCTAAAATCCTCAACAAAATAATAGCAAACCAAATCCATCAATATATTAAAAAGATCATATAGCATTATAAGTGGTATTTATTCTGGGAATGCAAGGTTGGTACAATATCTGCAAATCAATAAACATGATAATCAAAATGAAGAATGAAAATCACATGATCGTATCAACAGATGCACAAAAAGCATTCGACAAAATCCACCCTCCATTTTGATAAAACTGTCAGCAAAGTGAAACTAGAGGGAATATACCTCAACAAAATAAAGGTCATATATGACAAACCCACAGCCAACATCATACTCCATGGGCAAAAACTAAAAGCATTTTCCTTCAGATCAGGAACAATGCAGGAATGTCTATTTCTACCACCCTTATTCAACTGGAAGTCCTAGTCACAGCAATCATACAAGAAGAAGAAAGAAAAGGCATCCAAATTGTAAAGGAAGAAGTAAAACTGTCATTATTTGCAGATGATATGATATTATACATAGAAAAACTTAAACCTTAAAGATTCCACTAAAAAAACTACCAGATGTAATAAATGAATTCAGTAAAGTGGCAGAATACAAAAGAAATATCCAGAAATTAGTTGCATATCTATCTATCTATTATCTATCTATCTATCTCCTATCTATCTATCTATCTATCTATCTATCTATCTATCTATCATCTACCATCTATGATCTTTCTTTGTATTTATTTATTTATTTATTTATTTATTTTCTTTAATTCTTACCCAAGGATATATTTTATTGAAGAGAGAGAGAGAGAGAGAGAGAGAGAGAGAGAGAGAGAGAGAGAAATAGTTTCCTTTAAAAAATTAAAAATGAAACTGACTCATGACCCAGGTATTTCACTTCTGGGAATATATCAGAAGAATCCTGAAACACTGACTCAAAAGAATATATGCATTCCTATGTTTATTACAGCATTATTTACAATAGCCAAGTGCCCATCAGTAGATGAGTAGATAAAAAATTGTGGTAAATTTACACAATGGAATATTACTCAGCCACGAAAAAGAAGGAAATCTCTCCTGGCCAGCATGGCTCAGTGGTTGAGTGTCAACATATGAACCAGGAGGTCACAGGTTCGATTCCTTGTCAGGGTGTATGCCTGGATTGTGGACTCAAACCCCAGTGTGGGGCATGAAGAAAACAGTCAATCAATGATTCTCTCTCATCATTGATGTTTCTTTCTCTCTCTCTCTCCCTCTTCTTTCCTCTCTGAAATCAATACAAATATATTTGAAAAAGAAATCTTACCTTTTGTGACAGCATGGTAGCCCTGGTGAGTATTATGGTAACTGAAATAAACTAGTCAGAGAAAGACAAGTACAAACAAACAAAATAGAAGCAGACTCATAGATACAGAAAACAAATTGACAGCTGTTAGAGGTGAGTGGGTTTAGGGGAGTGGGTGAAAAAGATGAAGGGATTAGGCAAATAATAAAATAACTCATAGCCCAGCTGATGTAGCTCAGTGGTGAGCACTGACTCATGAACCAAGAGGTCACTAGTTTATTCCCGGTCACGGCACATGACCGAGTTGCAGGCTCCATTCCCAGTAGAGAGTGTGCTGGAAGCAGCCAATTGATGTTTCTCTCTCATCAATGTTTCTATCTCTCTATCTCTCTCCCTTCCTCTCTCCTAAAAAATAAACAAAAACATATTTAAAGAAATGAAAACAATTCCTAGACACAGATGTTCAACAGTATAGTGATTGCCAGAGGGAAGGGATGGTGGTAGGAAGTAGAAGAGAGTAAAGGGGATAAATGGTTATGGAAGGAGCTAAAAAGAAAGATGATAGATAGATAGATAGATAGATAGATAGATAGATAGATAGATAGGCAACTAATTTCTGGACATTTTTTTTGTATCCTGCTACTTTACTGAATTCATTTATTACATCTGGTAGTTTTTTTAGTGGAATCTTTAAGGTTTTCGGTTTTCTATGTATAGTATCATATTTATTTATTTATTTATTATATTTAATCCTTACCCAAAGATATATTTATTGATTTGAGAGAGAGAGAGAGAGAGAGAGAAAGAGAGAGAGAGAGAGAGAGAGAGAGAGAGAGAGAGAAACATTCGGTGGTGTTCACTTTGGATATTCACTTTGGGTGGTGAATATACAATGCAATGTACAGATGATGTATTGTAGAATTGTACACTTGAAACCTTTATGATTTATTAACCAATAGCATCCCAATAAATTAAACAACTTAAAAAATTGACTCTAATAATAACACAATCATATCCTCTGACTGTAATGAAATTAAATTAGAAATACACCATAAAAAAGAGATAAACATATATTTGTAAACTATAAAACAACTCCTCAAATAGTTTTTAGGTTAAAGTGGAAATCATAATAGAAATGTCCAGGGAATGGACACATATGTAATACCCTTTGTAATAAAAAATTAAAAAAAAATACCCTATAAAAAAAAAAAAGAAATGTCCAAGGAAACATTTGGCTTTCTACTTACTCCAATTAGCTTATTACCTTGCTAAAGTAGCAACTTGTTTTATTACCTTGGTTTATGGGTAAGGAGTTTCTTCTATATTTTTCCTTTTCCCCTTCTACCCCTTCTCGTATATTCAAGACTTTTGCTTTGAAAATATTTCCCAAAAAATCTTCTTCACTTTTATAGCTTTTGTGTTTTTATTTTTGTTCATTATCCTTTAAATTTACCATCTCAATGGTTTTTTGCTTTCAGTGCCTACTCTTGTAAGTTTTTGTAATGTTTTTAACATTAACACTAAATTTCATTGACTTTTAATCTTCCCTCTGCAATATCTATTTTGCCTCATTATTCTAAATGATATCTGTTTCTAAAAATTTCTACTTAAAAAATGTTAGTTCCGCCCTAGCCAGTTTGTTCAGAGGATAGAGCATTGGCCCTCAGACTGAAGGGTCCCAGGTTCCATTCCATTCAAGGGCACTTACCGTGGTTCAGCCTCCATCCCCAGACCAGCCCTG
>NW_006292916.1:1571624-1579731 GCF_000327345.1 Myotis davidii | reverse complement strand
GGCAAAAGGGGGATTTTGGATCCAGTGGGGTTACCCAGAGGTCAGACACAAGGGGTTGAGGGTGAGGATTAACCAAAAAAATAAAATAAAATAAATAATAAATAAATAATAAAAATTTTTTAAAAGTTAGTTCTTTCAGAAGTTTTTTCTTTTACGTTTAAAAAATCTTCTCTACCTTGTATTTATTATTTTATCTAAGTATTTTTCTTCTGTTAGTTGTTTTTTTTTTCCTTTCTTTCTTAATTTCTAGAATAAAACCCATCCTTGGAAGCTTGGAGTCAAAGTGGTGGCATGGAGGAAACTCCTATGTACTTACAGAAGGGAGCTCGTGTCCACGATGTCTCTTCTCCACGCAGCCCCCAAGCTAACCTTTGGCGCCTGCCAATGGATCTTGGGGTCCATTAGGGTTGAGTTTTGACTTTGAGTTACCTACTCTCAAGGTGGTGGTTTTCTCCATGTAGACAAAATACTTGATTTACTGGAACAATTTTTCTTCCTCAGGACAAGGTCTCCAATATGAGACATTTGTAGTTTGGGCCATCTATACCAACAGCTTGCCACGAGGCTGGAGGGAATGGGAGGAAAGCAAGAGGTCCTGGCTGGAGAACTTGGCCTGACCCAGTAAGGAGCTGATGGTTTTTTCATGAGGATCACACTGCTCTTTCTCCATGTCACTGGCTCTAGTACTTTGTTTATAAATTGACCTGCCTCCCTTCTCAATGGGAATGTAGAAACTTTGTCTTGATATATGGTTGTCCTTAGCTTCCTCTCCTCTTGTGGAATAAGTTCAAGGTTCTTCTGGATTAGGGTTAAATATCAGGATTGCTGAAATCCTGCTGCTAGAATGGCTTTCTCCACTTGGCAAGACCCAAGTAGGGCAGCCCAGAGCTACCTTGACATTAGAACTTACAGGACTGGTAGGTTAATTAGACTCACCTCTCCACTGAGCTCCCTGGGAGAATTCTCAAAGCACACAAAAATGTCTTTGCTTCTTGTCCATCCCCCTAAAAGGGAAGAGGACATTCTTCTGAAGAGGACAGAGTCCCTGAAAGAAAATGTGGCCAACTTCTGGAGCCTTGTCCATAATGACCACACCCTCGTCTTTATTCACCTTTATCCCACCAACACATTTTTTGGTTTTCTAGAGATTGCTGCTCAATAGTAAAAGAGTTGTTTATTGGATATTTGGGGTTCCAAAAACAAGGGCCCTGATGTTTATTAAATATTTGAATGAATTTTATTGTGGGAAGCCTTAATTTTAAAATGTGCATCTTCTTATTTTCAAGAAGGTTTAGATCCCTTATCTTTCATGTTATTAAGGTAAAATACTTTGAAACAGAGTAAGTCCACTCCTACTCCTGTCACCTTTAAGCGACCCAGATGAGCTGACAGAACACCTTCTTTTCAGATTTGCTTTAATTCTCTGGCAAGCTTCCTGTCTTAACATATGCATTCTCTCAGTCAACATGCATACTCAGACATATGGTCGCTTTCCAGCTATCTTTTAAGTTTGTATTTATTTTATGCATTCTAAGACAGAATTAAACATCTCTGGTTATCTGTGAGCCAAGATTGGCTCATTTACTAGTACTCATTTAACAAGTATCTATAGGGAGGTAAAGGGTGGGGGGGAGATATCTGCAATACTATGAACAATAAAAATACATTAAAAAACAACAACACAAGTATCTATAATGTTTTCACTTTGAGCCATATCTGAACACCATTAGAAAATGGGTGAATTACTTCCCTATGAACCATTCTTTTAGAGGCAAATGTACTGGTCTAATGGGAAGTTTTTCTCCATACTTTGTTAAATATGTAAATATATTTTGCCCCATTGTTAGTGACCAGAGTAACTTGTTTTCTCTGCCCCTGGATCCAGCCAGTTAGGCCCCTTCACAGGGTAGCTCTCATCACCCTTCACAGAATATGACAGTTCACAAACTGCCTGTGGTAGACACTGACTATGTATTTGCTCAATGAATGTATACTTCTCACTAAAAAGTTTTTTAAATGACCTGACGTTCTCTCTAAAGGTTGTATTCGGCACTTTCCACAGCTCTCCTCTTGGGTTATAGTCAGCAACATTTCAGAAACAAGATGCCAAGTTGGAGCCCATACTTTCTAAGGCACAGAGGAGGCTGTGGAGGTGCCCAGATGATGACTCAAAACTCTTGGGGGTTGGAAAATGGGGAAGGAGATGGTGTGCTCACCTTATAGCAGGACAGGCGGAGTTTAGTATGATGGTGGGTGCCTTGCATGCCACTAAGGAAATATCCCACAAACTACATTTGGAGTATGTGCTGAAGTCTTCAACCCCCTGAGTTAACAAGCAGTCTTGCCCAGCTGCTCTCATGATGCCAGGACCCTGGGCTGATCTCTTCTAGGTGATGAGGAATGCCAGGATGGGGGTTTTATGTGCTGCTCCTGCTGCCAGCGCAGCTCTCTCCCCCAAAAGAACAGGGCACCCAAGAATCTCCCTCAGAATGACATCTGCTCTTGGAATAATTTATCTTCAACTTTATTTTGCATTTCCTCTAATGTTCCTTCCTCCCCCCTGACTTCTGCTCTCTGCATGATATGCTATCGAGGAAGGTGGGACTCTATGAACAGTCTAGTCCAGTGATGGCGAACCTTTTGAGCTCGGCGTGTCAGCATTTTGAAAAACCCTAACTTAACTCTGGTGCCGTGTCACATATAGAAATTTTTTGATATTTGCAACCATAGTAAAACAAAGACTTATATTTTTGATATTTATTTTATATATTTAAATGCCATTTAACAAAGAAAAATCAACCAGAAAAATGAGTTTGGGTGTCACCTCTGACACGTGTGTCATAGGTTCGCCATCCCTGGTCTAGTCCTATTGTTATTCAAAAGGAGTGGTGTGCTGGTAAAGGTCTAAGGGCCAGCTCTCCAGAAAAAAGGAAAAAGCCATGATTTGCAGTGTTTGTCAGTTTCCCTGATGTAAATACTCCCATGATGGCCGATTTCACTGCCTATAGACTTGGGAAGAGATGTGTGCATAGTCGCTCCAGCCCCAAGCTGACAGCCACACTTGACTTTCTAAGACCCCTCCCTTGAGGTGGCCTCAGTAGATCAGCCTGCAGGCTGGAGACCATGGCTCACAGCGGAGCCATTCGGAGTTGCAGACTGGGCTCTCCCGAAGCAGGCTGAGAGATGGAGTTTGAGAAGCAGCATTGGGCAGAGGGAGAAGCCAAATGATGACACAGACACCCACAAGCCTCAGAGTGGTCCCGTGTGGGCTGAGACAGCCCCGTTATGCCCCGTACCTGGTTCAGTCCCAGAAGAGACCCTGAAGGACCCCCTAAGTGGGGGCTGTCTGCTGATACACTCTGCACAGCTGGCGGCACCTTCTCCTTCACAGGGGAATCTGGGCAGCGCATCTTAGTGACCACCACACCCAGATATGTCTAAGTCAGCGTATGGAGCCCCTGTCATGTGAGCGGCATTGCGGCGGCAGGAGCCCCTGACAGCCTGTTCCTGCCTTCAAAGAGTCACCTGAGCATCTGTCCTCACCTGGTCCCTGCCTGTCCTGAGCTCAGCTTTGCCCCTGTCTCTATCCTCAGGCTCATGCTCATGCTCACAGGAACCCCCTCAGGCTCCTTCCTGGATCCCATGTGGTTTCAGTCTGTGTTGCCTTCTCAGCCAGGCCTGGGTGTTTCTGCTGCACCCTCCGGCCCCGACCTCAGCTGCTTCCAGCTTCTGGCCTCTCTCCTGATGCTGGCCGCTAGGGATGGAGGGGAACCTGTCCTGCAGGACAGGATGGACCCTGGTTCCCAGCTCAGCGGGGCTCTGGCCCCAGGGCAGGAAGCAGGGCCTGCTCGGTGCAGAGGCTGGGCAACCCCACCTGCCCAAACCAGTTTGAGGAAAATGAGTGGGTTTGGCCTAACCTCATAGGATAGGGGGAATGGGGGAGGGTGACTCTAGAGCAGTGATGGCAAACCTATGACACGTGTGTCAGAGGTGACACGTGAACTCATTTTTTTGGTTGATTTTTCTTTGTTAAATGGCATTTAAATATATAAAATAAATATCAAAAATATAAATCTTTGTTTTACTATGGTTGCAAATATCAAAAAATTTCTATATGTGACACGGCACCAGAGTTAACTTAGCGTTTTTCAAAATGCTGACACGCCGGGCTCAAAAGATTCGCCATCACTGCTCTAGAACATCCATGGTTTATTCTCCTCATTTACTTATGAGGATACTGTGACATACTGCAAATAACTCATTTGCCCAGAGTCTGGTGGTGGTCAGAGACAGAGCTGGGACTGGAACCCTGACCAGCAACATTTTTATACATCTTCTTCCCAAGTCCAATTTGTTCACTGAATTACAGTCCTTTCTTCCCTCTCTCCTAGCCAGTCTGCGTGTTTAGAAATGGTCTCGTCAGCAGATTTCATGTCTCCTTGGTGAGCTCCTCTGCACGCTCCACCCCACTCCGGCAAGTGGCCTGTCTGTCTGAGAAGGAATCATTCTCCCTGCCAACTGAGTGCTGGATGTGCCCACTAGCTGGGCCCCAGGGAGACCATCTGGGAAAGTTAAGCAGCTCACAGCATTCTCAGCCTACAGGGCAGCTGCACTATGGATGGACACCTTCTGCCCTAAGAGGACTCAGTCCTGGGCCTCAGCCCGTGACCCCCCGAGAGGCAGCTCTTCAGGGTCCTGCCATGAGCTCTTCCGGCCCGAGGCCCAGTGCTCCCACCACTCCCTCTTGTACTTGCCACTTTATCCTCTTTCAGTGGACCATTTTAACAAACATTGCATCTAAAAGAATTAAATAATCCTCTTTCAGCCTTTTAACGTGATTCTTTAGTATAGTTTTATCTGTAATTGTTGATTTCATCCTGCTTTCCATTATTGTATACTTTAGTTATCTTTTATGTATTTTTTGCTAATTTTAATTAATTAATTAGTTAATTTTTCCAAGAAAAGGAGATTATGTTGTTGGAGGAAACCTATAAGTAAGTGTGTGTGTGTGTGTGTGTGTGTGTGTGTGTGTGTGTGTGCGTGAGAGAGAGAGAGAGAGAGAGAGAGAGAGAGAGCGAGGGAGAGAGAAACACTGATGTGAGAGAACATCAACTGATTATCTTCCATATTCGCCCCAACTGGGGATGGAATCTGCAACCTTTTGGTATATTGTACTACTCTCCAACCAGCTGAGCTGCATCAGCCAGGGCAATCTATTTATTTAACTAATTTCCCCCCTTGGTAATGAGCAAGAGATCTTGCTGTATGGGGTATGGTGGGGGCGGGGGGGTTCAGGCTGCTGTTGCAATTGATGTCCTAAGCAGGCTGTAAGACTCTGGGTGTCACTGGGCTCTGCCATGCTCCCCTGGCCCTCTTCACTGAATTCTTCTTCTCTCCTTGGGTGAATGCTTTGATTAAAGAGTTGGCAAAACTCCTGAAGCCTAGACATCCTATTTAATAAAGATGAAACATGCAAATTGACCATCACGCCATCACAACAAATTGATGGTCATGCCATCACAAAGATGGCAGCGCCTACAGCAGAGGCCAAGTTCCCGTAACGAGACTTAATGAGCAATCTGCAGGGACCTGAGGCTGTGCTCCTGACCCAGTGGGGCTTGACAGGGAACCTCAGGCTATGCTCCCCATCCTGGCGCCAGGCCAGGGGACCTCAGACCATGCACCCTGCCCAGCAGGGCTTGACGGAGGACCTCAAGGTGCAGCCCCCCACCCCGGTGCTGGGCTGGGGGACCTGAGGCTGTGCCCCCCCACCCAGTGGGGCTTGATGGGGGCCCTGAGGTTGTGCCCCACCCCCCAGTGGGGCTTGATGGGGGATTTCAGACCACATACCCTACCCAGCAGGTCTTGACAGGGGACCTCAAGGCATGCCCCCATCCTGACCCGGGTTGGGGGACCTCAGACTGTGGCCCCTGCCCCAGCACCAGGCTGGGGGACCTGAGGGTGCACTGGGGGACCTCAAGCTGCACCTCCTGCCTAGCACCAGGCCAGGAGAACTCAGGCCGTGCCCCCCATCTGGTGGGGCTTGATAGGGGACCTCAGGCCGCAACCCTCACTCTGGTGCCAGACCTAGGGACCTCAGGCCATGCCTCCAACCCCAGCACTGGGCCAGGGGACCTGAGGGTTCACTGGGGGACCTGAGGCTGTGCCCCCCATCCAGTGTGCTCTGGGGGACCTGAGACTGCACTTCCCCACCCAGCGCTGGGCTGGGGGCCTTGAGACTGTGCAGCCTGCCTGGCACCATGCCAGGGGACCTGAGGCTGTACCCCCCTGCCCAGGTGGGGGGGCTTGACAAGGGTAGGGCAGGCCGGGTCTGGATCTCGCCCAATGGGGGTGGGTCTGGCTGGGTCTGGTGTCATGCAATTTTGAGGTGCTGCAGGTAGATGGGGACTTGACTCTGGGTTCTGTAGCATTCCCTAGACTCTAACAGGAGGAAGATTTTCATATACATTTTACTAATTTTCTTTCATCTCTGACACTCCTACTACAGAGAAAGGGCAAATAGCAATATTAAAATATTTCCTCTAATTAATCCCCTTTTAATGTGCACGAATTTCATGCACCAGGCCACTACTTATAGGTATAAAATAGTTAAATAGCAAAGTTGGAGAATGGACTTGGAGGTGGAGTGTGATATTGTCAAATAAGTATCATTGAGTCATGGAAACCTGAAGAATGGTAGGAAGTTGTTTTGTTGTTGGCAACAGTATCTAAATAGGAAGTTTCTTTTTTCCCTCTGGAAGTCTATGTCAAACCCACAAATCACAGGACAAAGTGAAGAGCATGACTAGAGAGATAAGCCACTTCCCAGCTAACAAGCAGCTTCTGTCAGAACATGGGAGGAGGAGCAGTGGGTGCCCTGAAGGAAGAAAAGGCTTTATGAATTTCACTATTGTATGGGGCTTGCTTTCACCAGGGCTTAGATATATAGCTGATGGAAACTGCACTTAAAAACAAAGTTTTTCTTTTTTAAAAATTAAATATTTTACCAATAGTTTAAAATGTAAATCACTGACATTTTTATCCATAGTTTAAACTTTTTTTGTTGACCTGTGTTTTTCTTTAAATTTAAATTTATTGGGGTGACAGTGGTTAATAAAATTATATAGGTGTCAAATGTACAATTCTATGATACATGATCTGTATATTGTATTGTGTGTCCACCACCCAAAGTCAAATCTTCTTCCATCACCATATATTTGACCCCTTTTACCCTTTATGATTTATTTAACTAATTTCCCCATTGGTGATGAGCAAGAGGCCTAGGCTGTATGGTGAGTCGGGTGGGGCTGTCTGGGCCCCAACCCTCTTTCTTTCAGGTAACCACCACACTGTTGTTTGTGTATATGAGTCTTTGTTTATTGAGGTTTATTTTGTTTGTTCATTGTTGGGTTATATGGCACATATGAGTGAAATCACATGGTTCTTTGGAGAATGGCAGACAATGCTATGGAAGGTTCTCTGTGAGTAACAGTGAAAAATCCCGATTCAAAGATGCACAGACAGAGGAAAGGATCGTGTGTCCCAGCCAGACTAGGGCAGAGGCATTGACCCAACCAGGGCTGATGGCCTGGTGAGGAGAATGACTGGTAAAGTAACTCCGCTGTGTAGGAGTTGTAGCTTCATATGGGGAGAATGATGCTTCAGTTCACTCTGCCATCAATGGCAAGTTTTTCTCATTCTTTCATGTATAGTTCAATCATACTTAGTGATTTCTTTTGTGAAAGAACCTGTTTAGTTCGCTAGGGCTGCCATAATGACTACCACAGGCTGGGTGGCTTAATACGAAAAATTTATTTTCTCACAATTCTGGGGCTGAAAGTTTGAGATCCAGGTTGGTTTCTTCTGAAGCCTCTCCCTGAGTTGTAGACAACTGTCTTCTCCCTGTGCCCTCACATGGTCTCTCTCTGTGTGTCTGTGCCCCAATCTCCTCTTCTTATAAGGACACAGTCCTGTTGGATTAGGACCCACCCACATGACCTCACTTTAACTTAGTTACCTCTTTGAAGGACCTGTTTCCAAATATAGTCATGAGGTCCTGGAGGTTAAGACTTCAACACATGAATTTGGCAGGGGTTGGGGGCTGGGG
>NW_006292916.1:1566072-1571595 GCF_000327345.1 Myotis davidii | reverse complement strand
GGGGTTGGGGGTGGGTGGGGGGGGGGGCATATTCAACTCACAACAGAACATTTCTGGATATTGTTAAAGATGCATATCTGGCCAGGCTATACCCAAGTGACAGTTTCTGCCAGAACTCTGGGGTCTAGGCTGTGCAGAGCAGATAAACAATATTCCCTTAAAGAATACTGCCTTATGGGGTTTATTCCTTTCATCATCTAAATCCATGAAGCTGGATACACCCATGAACAAAAAGGCCCAGACTCCTCATGGTCATGGTCCTGTCCTTGTGAAGGTACCGCACAAACGGTGGTTCTAACATTTTCCATTAGCTGATCCCTCAGTGAGGAAATGCATGACGTAAAACCAATTATCTCCATTCTCTGACATCCAATCCATGTTCTATATAAATATGTGTCAGATTTAAGTATGAAATTTTCTGCTCCGAGGCTGAAGTTTCAGGCTGGCCCTGTGAGTGAACTGGCAGTTAGCAGGAGAGCACCCAGGTGTAATGAGGTCATGGAAGTGAGATAGCAACTCTTGCTAGATTACTTTCCCATGTCCATTCTCTCCTTCTCACTCCTAACAAAACCCCAGTTTCTTTGGGGTTAGTAAGTAATATGCTCAGTTAAAAATGCTACACATCTGATCCTCCCATCCCAGGTAGGAAGGATGGTTTAATATACTTATGGCCAATGAGGTATAAATGGAGGGGACCAGGTGGGCTTCCAGACTTCATAAAAGTAGTTTGAAGGGATCTACCTCAGACAAGTCTGTTCCTTTTGCTCTTTGCCCTTCCTCCTTCTCCCTGTCTGGGACGTGGATGTGATAGCTGGAGTCCCAGCAGCCATTTTGTAACCATGAGCATGAAGATGGTAGAGTGGAAACCCAGACAGAACCTGTGTTCCTTATGCTGTGGGACACTGCCACACCAGCTCTGGCCTGTCCTCCTCTCATTTCTTCTTACAAGATAGTAAAACAAGCCCCTAGGGGTGCTGGCATCCACAATAGCTGCTCCAGGAGCACAGTATGAACTGTTCTCCCTGGCATAGGCCACCTAGTGTTCTTTAATCCCTATCTTGTTTAGGCCACTATTTGGGAGTTTCTATTACCTACCACCACATTTTGCTAACTGATGAAGGTGGGTTGCAATCATTAGAATCATTCCCTTATTCTCCCTGGATGCACATACAGCATCTTCTGAAAACCTCTGTGAAGCCTCATGTAGATACAAGTCTCTCTGGAAAAAATGCTGAGGAAATCCAGGCAAACTTGGATTTACATATACCTCTATTATTATGGTTTTAGCTGTATGACCTTGGGCAAACTACTTAACCTCTCTGAGCTTTACTTACATGAAGGCTATCATACAGGGTTGTTGTGAGGATTAACAAGATAATGTATGCAAAGTGCCTGGCTCTATCCTTGCCACACAGGTGCTAAGCAGATAGTTCTCACACTCTGCCACTTTCTCCTTGAGACTTAACTGGAGCATTTCTCTATGCAAGATCGCCCCCTCAGTGCTGCTAACAAGGTGCTCCATTAATTAAACTCATGAAACTGTCTGTGTGTGTGTGTGTGTGTGTGTGTGTGTACTCTTACCTGCTGAGAGGTCCACTCCACTTTGTAAATTTTTGCTGACTCTCTGGGCCTCTTCCTTCTTTCTGTGTGATTCTATCATCTGTGGGCTTCCCTCTGCCTCTGGTGACATAGTCCCTCTGTTTACACCTACAGGTCAGTTTGGGGCTGGAAGCCTTTCCCCTTCTACCCCAGCGTTACTAACACACGCAGAAGTTCTGAGCAAAAGTAATCGTCCATCTCCAGGTCTGCTATTACGGCCACCCCCTGGAATTGGTCATCCCAAGTCTGTCTTCCATGGGTCACTGTGGCCGCTTGGTTTCCACCTCTGCTGCAGCTCCCCTTGGTTGGTAATCGCTTGAACAAAGACGTTTCCAAAGGATTCGCCCTTGCTCCTCTGTTCTTCTTTCTCTCCTCTGTTCTCTCCTCTCCTCTCTATACTAGTGCTTCTGAAACATTTCAACCCGTGCTTCTAAGAGATATAAGGTAAGGTAAACACTGGCTTAAAGCAAATCAGAGCAATGGCTTTGGTACAGACTGTTTACACTCCCACCCCCACCTTGGCCTCAAAAGCAGGCTCTAACAAGTCCTTTGAAAGGGTGTGCACTTTCTGATCCCAGCTCAGAACGCTCTGACAGGAAGTCCTACTTGGAATGAGGTGAATCTGGGTTCACATAAGCTTCCACCATTTCCTCGCTGTGCGACCTTGGGCAGGCCACTTCTCTGAGCCTCACTTTCTTGCGTGCTATCATCCAGGGTTGTTGTGAGGATTAGTGAGATAATCATGCAAACCACTTGCCCTCGTCTCTATCCCTGTAAACAAGTGCTCAGCAGGCTGGCCTCCTGTTATTATGCCAGCACTTGTCCCCTCCAGAGGAAGACTCAAATCCACATGCCCAGGTCTTACTTTTCCATTGGGTGCTCAGTTAGCTCTCCTGTGTTCCTGGTAATCTAGTCCCCAAACTCCCTCTCTCTGATGATATCACTGTCCATCCTATATCTGGTTCTCCTGCCCGATGGTTCAACTTGACACCCCATGCCATGACATGAACCATGCCACACCATGCCCTACCACACCAGACTATAATATACCGTACTGCACCATGACACACCAGTTGTACCACACTTTGCCATGCCTCCTGGACTATGCCACACTATACCAGACCAGACCATGTCATGCTATGCCAGACCAAATCACATCATACCACACTTCACTGTATCACATTACACAATTCCAGATTGTACCGCACCATACCATGCATGCCATCCCAAACTGCACTACACCATGCCACTGTATGCCATGCCACACCAGGCCATACTACACCATGCCCTGTCATGTGCTTATTAACAAGCTCCAGAGGTTGCCCCAGACTTATCCCTGTTCATTTGGGGGCCCTGTCTGTGTTCCCCAGCGTTCATCCTCACTTTGCCCCCTTTGGTTGAGTTAACCTACGTGCATTCCAGTTTTGACTTCTAAGGTGGCTCCCAGCTCTGCTCCCTTGGATTTGGAGTCCCCTCCAGCCTCGGGGAGACACTCCCTTATCTTCCCCAGGCTTATAGTCCTTCTCTCCTCCACCCCTACCAGGGCTCCAAAACCACTACTTATAGGAAACAAAAATTTGCTTTCATATTAACATAAGCTATATGTTAACAGAAAAGTTTAATTTTTAAATTTAATTTGTTAGAGTACAATGTTCAATTTTAAAAATTTACTGTTATCTTAAGATTGACTAATAAGGGTTTTATCTATATCTATACACCTATATGTGTTTATAGATATACATATATACATATAAATATTTTTAAGAATTAAGGTTATTATATATATTCAAAATGAAAAACAATTTATTTGTATAGGTCATGCTTGGATCCTTTACAAATTTATTTCCCCCAAAATAGCCTGGCCAGTGTAGCTCAGTGGTTGAGTGTCAACCCATGAACCAGGAGATCATGATTTGAATCCCAGTCAGGGCACATGCCTGGGTTGCAGGCTTGATCCCCAGAGAGGGACATGCAGAAGGCAGCTGATCGATGATTCTCTGTATCATTGATGTTTCTATCCCTTTCCCCCTCTCCCTTACTCTCTCTGAAGTCAATAAAAATATATTTAAAAAAATTAAAAAAATAATAGAAAGGTATGATCTACAAGAAAATCCACCTCATTGGTCGTGATTTCTTATGATTTATGCTTCTAATGCTCTTCTTTCTCTTCATATGTACAGTGTCCTGACCAAGACAGTCTCCATTCCTTCCTGACTGCTTCCGACCACAGAAGAGTTGAAAGAGAAACTATTTAGCTACTGAACTTGTCAATCATTTTTTCTACTAGTTTTTCTCCAGCGATGAAATGGGTTAGTGTCACAATAGACTGAGAACAATAAAATTATTTTTGCATAGATAGAGGTGTGTGAATATAGGCACATATTTTTATTATTTTATTTGAACCTAACATTTAATGTGTGCTTTATTATTCTGGCAGCTAGCATCACTAAGCACATAGGGCGAGGAGGCTGTTTCAGTGATGTGATTCTGAAAGAGAGGTTCTGATAGGACGCTTGCCCAGCACATGACCATTGCCCAGTTAGCTTTCCTTAAAACCTTCAGAGTCACCCGTGACTCCTCTGCCTTTCATTCATTCATTTTCCCAGTGAGAAGTTCCAAGTTGGGTGGTAAGAAGTTGGGAGGTACAGAAGGGAAAGTAAAGAAACTCTCTTGGGGAAGGGCTAGCAGAGGCGGTGACATTTGAGCTGAGTCTTGAAGGATGTTGGAAAGTTTGGCAAATTGGGGGGAGTGTGGAAGAATGTATTCCTCATTTGTGATTGCACATAGTAATTAAAAACACTCCCTTTTTCTTGGAGTCACCGCTTGGATTTATTCCATTCCTCCCTTATTGGTGACTGTCCTAGTTCAAGCTTGAGTCCTACCTTTACCTTGGGCTAAAGCTGAACTCCTCTCCCTGCCGCCAGTGCTTCCTGCGTCTTACTCAGCATCTAGCACAGTCCCTTGGACATGAAGTGTTTATTGAATAATTTATGGACTAAATAAGTCATATGAAATGCTGCTCCTATTACTTTCTGGCTCTCTGTTGTCTTTAAGTGTCCAAGATGAAGCCTAAGCTCTGTATCTAGCATTTGATGTCTCCTGCACTCTGGCCCTAACCCAGTGGTCGGCAAACTCATTAGTCAGCAGAGCCAAATATCAACAGTACTTCTTCAAAATAGACTCACCCAGGCCGAAAACCGACTTCTGCGCATGGGCCACGAATTTTCTATCGTACTGGTCCCACTCAAGGGACCAAAGAGTCGCATGTGGCTCGCAAAGCCGCAGTTTGCCGACCATGGCCCTGACCTGTTCTCTCAGTTCCCGTACATGTCTGCACCAGCTCTCCTTTCCTGCCCAGCACATCTGCTGACTGGCCCTTAAACTTACCTGGAAGGTTTGGACCGCCATGCCTTTGTTCATATTCTTCTTCCTGATTTCTCTACAACTATCCTGATCTTAAGCAGCCCTCAGGACCTCATTGTAGGAGTTTTCCCTTCACAAATTTCTCTTCTCCATCCCACAGCCTACTTTTCTCTCTTTCCTAATTATTGGTTCCTCAAACTGCTTCTTTTTTAAGCATTCCCATTCCTGTTTTGTAAGTATTGCAATTGCCTTGTCTTACACTGAACACATTTCCATGTGTTTTAGTTTAATGGAAAGTTTGTAAGCTTCCTGAGAGCAGGAATTTTGTATTTACGTGTATGCCTGAGCCATGCTATTCAAATTGTAGAGTGCAGACCAGTATCCATTAGCAAACTCTTAGGCCCTGGAATGAGGTAAGTGTGGCAATTGAGAGTAAGAGTTTAGAAACTTTCAAGCACTGTGCCATTGCCATGGCATTCCTATCTAAGCACATGCCAGGGGCTCTTTTTATTGACCGGGGAACAGACCAGCCTGGGTGTTGTTGAGTTCTGTGTTGAGTCT
>NW_006292916.1:1562789-1565999 GCF_000327345.1 Myotis davidii | reverse complement strand
ACATCAGTCTGCACAAACTGAGAGCAGCAGCGGCTGGCCCTTCACTAGAGAGTTGGTGAAGCACCACCTGGGAGCAGCTAGGGTGGAACCTCGCACTACACAAGTGCTTTTATGGTGCTAGTCGGTGATAAACACCACAGAGTTGAAGACTTTAATAGTCCTTCAATGTCTGCAAAACAATCAGAAGCATCAACAAATGCAATGAAATTCAATTCATATCATATATGTAACCCAGGTGTTTCCTGGGTTACCCTGATCCTTAAGAACTAAATGAAATTGCCTTGTTCTACAAATTATGGAAAGATTAATGTCTTCCTCAAGATTTGTACAAGTTTTGGATCCTTGTCTGTCCTCAGTTACCATATTTTTCAGTGTATAAGACATCCCCATGTATAAAAGCGCCCCACTTTTCCAACCCCAAATTAAGAAATCAGTATTTTAAACATTGTGCTGGTTTTCCTCTTAAGGCCTTCTTCCTTTCTGGCATCTTAAGGAGTTGTTCCTCCTGTTTTCTCCACTGTCTGATCATACACTCAGTGGGAGGAGGTCCAAATTGTCTCTCTGCAGCTCTATTTCCATGCTCTTCTGCATACGTGATTACATTCAGTTTGAATTTTGCAGAGCAAAACAGTCATTTACCAGTATCTATCTGTTTATTTTTTGACATCTTTATGGGCTCAGAATGCTCTAGTCCCTGTTGGCATCTGTGCACTCTCCACCTCCACCATCAATTGCAGTGGTCCTCAACCTTCTGCCCCTTTAAATACAGTTCCTCATTCTGTGACCCAACCATAAAATTATTTTCTTTGCTACTTCATAACTGTAATGTTGCTACTGTTATGAATCGTAATGTAAATATCTGATAAGCAGGATAGTCTTAGGCAACCCCTGTGAAAGGGTCATTTGACGTCCAAAGGGGTCGCGACCCACAGGTTGAGAACCACTGAATTAGGGCATCAGCTAACTTCAGTAACAATAAGGCTCATGATTGGAGGAAGCCTCTTTGACAAGATATGGGCAGCTACACATCCGCGCAGCTCCCTCCTTGGCTAACTTCTGTGTATAAGATGCCTCTCGATTTTCAGTCTAATAATTTTAGAAAAAAATAGCGTCTTATACACGGAAAAATATGGTACCTCTGGCTCTTAGCACTTACTTGCACATCTCACCGCACTGTGCTCCCCATGGCCTTGACCTAGATGGGGATGGTAGCCTTTGTTTAAATTTTTATAGCTCCCTCTGCTCTCAGGTAGAAAAACCCCCCACCAGGGCCTTTGTGTGGGTAGCATACTTTAGCGAAGATTTGGGGACACAGACAAGTTTTGTTTCAGAGGTATTAAAAGATGAGTTGCTCAAGTGTCTCACTGCTTGTGATGCTCTGGAAGCTTCTCAGGAGTCTGGCTCTCTGGTCCTTCCCTTTCATCCTCACCTTGGTCCTTTGCAGATACCATCAGCTTCTCCAATGTTCCCTAAGTAGGAGTTTTTTGTGGGTCCTGGATGGATGTTTAATCCCCTGGGATGCTGGTGCAGCCATCATCATCTCTTACCTAATGGAAGTTGTGGCTTTAGTCAACCTGAAACTCTTAAAACTATTCAAACATTTTTTTCCACCATTTCCCAAATGTATATGATATGGACCATACATGGGGACTGAAAGAGGCGATCCACACCTCATATCCCTCTCTGCCCACTCGGGGGCTTATGCTCATGCAGTGGATTCATGGGCATTAAATGCAAACACACTGGGCTCCATTTATCACCTCAGAGCCTCCTATTCTATCCCCTTAAATTTTCGTGTAAGAATGAGATGGAGACTGGCCAGTGTGGCTCAGTGGTTGAGTGTTGACCCAGGAACCAAGAGGTGACTGGTTTGATTTTCAGTCAGGGCACATGCCTGGGTTGCAAGCTTGATCCCCAGTAGGGGGCATGCAGGAGGCAGCCTATCGATGATGTTTTGTTCTCATCGATATTTCTGTTTCTCTATCCCTCTCCCTTCCTCTCTCTCTAAAAATCAATGAAAACATAAATAAAAAAGAATGAGGTAGAGTGTTTTTCCCCATTCCATATATGAAACCACTTATCATAAGTGACTGGCAGACTCAGTGGCTACTTCCTAAGGTGGGAAATTCTTGTCACCCACTCCTTTGTAGTTAACACATGAATTGCTGGTAGACAGAGACTGCAGAGCAGTAGGAAGCTTTTGGACGTGTGAGCTCACTCTCCCTCGCTCTAGGTACTGCATTTTCAGCAATGAAACCAAGTGGATGAAATTTAAACCAACCATGGCTTTTCCTAATTCTGTGGGGCTACCTATTTTCTATTATATTGATTTTTTTGCTACAAGACACTTCCCTGTTATATTTTCAAGAGCCCGAAGATGCATCCCAATTGTGGCATTGTGAGAGAAGGGAGAGGGCATTGTAGTCTAACAATAGGAGAAAACCCCTAGAGACACATGGTTATGTCATCGGGAGGCAGATAAAGGCTATTGTGTCTGGGACAGGCCCAGAACTGAGAAGGAAAAAACTGTAGGTTCATGGAGTGCTGAGATGGGCCATTATCTGCCCAGAGCCAGAAGTCACAGAATCTGAGGTGTGACAACCAATCTCCCTGCAGACTGGTCAGGGAAATGGCTCCTGCCAATCCCAAGGGAGGAGGGACTGAGGGTAGGAGGCGGGGGGGGATGCGGGGGGCGGGGGTCGTGGAGTTGGGGGCAGCTGTCTACAGGAGGTGGGTGGCAGAGGGCTGCAGAGAAGTAACAGTTTGCCTCACTGGGTGATCAGGGGAGGCTGAGCCTAAAAGAAAGAAAGGAGGGAGGGGCCACAGGGACCTGACTGTGTGGCCAGCACTACCTGTTTCCAGGGGTTGGGCTTCAGTGGCTCCCTTTGCCTTCGCCCAGTGTCCCCTAAACCCTGCCTCTGTACAACATTGAGAGAGTCCTCATCAGCTTCTTGGGAGTCGACAGCTGGCACTGTGTCCCCGAAGTCTGACAAGGGAGGAGTGTGCCGGCCAGTTTCTGTGGTTTTCCTCCTGGGTGTGGCTGAACGAGTCAATTGACTGTCTCTCCCTACAGCCCAACAGCGGGTGAGTGAGAACATTGCTGGGATTTCTACAGAAGGAGGCAGAGATCTGGCTGCTGAGACAAAATGAGCCAGGGATGAATCTCCAAGTGCCACTGCTGGCGGCTTTGGCTTCTGTCTTCCAGCTTGG
>NW_006292916.1:1558897-1562765 GCF_000327345.1 Myotis davidii | reverse complement strand
GGGGGAGGAGGGCAAGCTGACTTTTCACGAACCTGTGAGGGCCTGAGCTGACTGGCCTGTGACACGTGGCTGTTTGCCTACATGTAATAGTCGGCAAGGCATTGCCTGCAAAGTGTCCCTGGCTGCACTGTTTTGTCCATTGATTTTGTAAGAATACACTCAGATGGTTGCCAAAATCCATGACTGGCAGTGTGCATCTGCTTTTTTGTTTGTTTTCTTTTTGTTTTGACATGTTCATCCTCCAGTCCCTGTAACTGGGGCAGGTCATGTGTCACTTTGAGCCACTGTGCTTGTGTCAAACCTCATTCATGCCTCCTCCCACTCTTTTTGCCTCCTGCCTGTCCCAGGAAGCTGGGGCGAGGCAGGGGGTGTCTCTGAACCAGACCCTCTGCGCCTTGAACTCCCTGGGGGGCTATCAACAAAGCTCACCTCCATGTGCTCCTCCCCCAGAAGTGGAGTCTCTGCCAGGGGGAGTGGCAGTATTTTAAAAACCTCCCCAGGGCATCATTATGTGCATCCACGTGGAGAAGCACCACGCGAAACCCACTGCACAGGTGCCAGAACTCTCGGCCACCCAGTAAATTCCACCAATGGGCTTTTTCATTTCTACACAAGGCAGTTTGGGGCCCCTCCAGCGGCAAAGGGAGTACAGATGAATAAGGTACATCAGAGGGTTGCACCGTTTGGGGGAGGGGTGAAGGCAGCATTCCTATTCCCCAAAGGGCTCTAGTCACTAGAGTCTAGTGGATTTCACTCCCCATATTTGACACCAGAGAAACATGATGCTTTGCAAAGTTAAGGCACCCAAGATGACACCGCTGGTAGGTATTAGAGTCAGAATTCAAACTCAGATCTTTTTGATTCATAGGTTCATACTCTGTCTACCCTTTGTCTCCCAGGACAGAGGAGTAGGCTGGGGATTTGGAGGAGGTGATTTTTGAGCTGGACTCTAAGCTGGCACAGAAGTGTCTCAGGCAGACCCGGGAGGACCCTCCCAGGCAGAGGAGAGAGTGTTCACAAAGGCAGGGAAACTGGGCAGCCCCAAGGCTTGCGGAGGCACTGGCTGGATCAGGAAAGGGCCCGGCAAACATTCTGAAAATAGCTGTTATCCTCAAGGCAGCGGGAGTCATAGGAACATGCATTCAGAGATGGCCAGGATTGTGTCTCAGAAAGATCTCCTACAGATGGGTCATTGGCCAGGACCCACGGGAGACCCTGGGGATCCTCGGGCAGCCCCAGCCAGGCCGAGCCAGGCTGAAGCTACCATGGCGCCTCCTGCACTTTATGAGGACCCAGAAACAAAGCTGACTGTCCTGTAAAAACACTGCGGTCAGTCTTCCTGGCTTAGGCAGCAGGGCTTTCCTCTGAGAAAGCTGTTCCTCTTCCCTCACTGAACGCTTTACACATTTCTAGGCCTTGTATATGGGTCACACGGGGTTCATTTTTGAAGTGACTAAGATTTCACCTGGCTCTAGAGCGTCTTCATGCCCCGGAAGCAGCCTGCTGCCCGTGTGGACTTCCAGGAGAGGCTCTCTGCATTGCACAAAGCCCAGCTATCGCCTGCAGCCGTTTGTCTCCTCATAATCAGGCCTTCCTGAATTCCCTGCATTGATTGGTGTCAGCGGTTTTCTCCCAGCTTTCTTTAGAGAAGGAAAGAGTTTTTTTTGAGTGGCGTGTGCTGCGGCATTTCAGCCTGTGCTCCCAGGACCTCATGAGCCATACTGTGCCACTGTGAACCCCCGGCAGGGTGAACACAGCCCTTACTTTGTCCCTGTAGCAGGGAATCACATTCAGATATTTTCTGACAAGGTGTTCCAGAATATAACTCCTGAATCAGATCTGACCAATGTTATGACAAATTGAAAATATAAAGTTGCAGCTGAAGTCCAAGTGGGGAACTAATACAGATACATTTAGAGGATACAGGTATGGCATGAACATGGTTGGATGACGAAATAGAGAAATGAAAATCTGAATTGGAAGTCACAATAGCTTGGAGGGACCTGGAGAGTATTATGCTAAGTGAAATAAGCCAGTCAGAGAAAGACAAATACTATATTACCTCATTTATATGTGGAATCTAGAGAACAAAATAAACTGATGAACAAAATAGAAACAGAGGCACAGATACATGGAACAGACTGATAACTGTCAGGGGTAGTGGGGTTGGGGGGCTGGATGAAAGAAAGTAAAAGGGATTGAGCAAATAAAAAATGTATATAACACATAGATGTTTTATGTGTTATATACATAACAGTGTGGTGACAGCAGGGGAAAGGAGGTCCTCACATATATACAATATTATGTTTTTATTGATTTTAGAAAAAAAGGGAAGGAGAGAGAGAGAGAAACCAAAGGAGAAACATTGATATGAGAGAGAAACATGGATCAGTTGCCTCTTATATGCACTCTGACCGAATAGGGATCAAACTTTCATCTTAGGTATGTGCCCTGACTAGGAATCGAACCGGAAACCTTTTGGTGTATTGGCCAACACTCCAACCAACTGAGTCATTTGGCAAGAGCATCTCTTAA
The DNA here is from genome assembly GCF_000327345.1 of Myotis davidii. NCBI lineage: Eukaryota > Metazoa > Chordata > Mammalia > Chiroptera > Vespertilionidae > Myotis > Myotis davidii. The sequence continues at coordinate 1,560,230 of NW_006292916.1, read as the reverse complement.
ATACTTTAAAATTTCTCTTACATGGCCTAACGGTTAGACCTAACTTAGGACAATAAAAAAAGTGGCACCTGGAGGCATGGCTCAGTGGTTGAGCATTGACCTGTGAACCAGGAGGTCACAGTTTGATTCCTGGTCAGGGCACATGCCTGGGTTGCGGGCTTGATCCCCAGTGTGGAGGGTGCAGGAGGCAGCTGATCAATGATTCTCTTTTATCATTGATGTTTATCTCTCTCTCCTTTTGCCTTCCTCTCTGAAATCAATAACAAAATATATATTTTTAAAAATGGCATATTTTTTGTAATCCTTTTGCATTTGGTCAGGGAATATTCAATCTGGGCCCAGGGTTCTCCAACTAGAAATTCAGGCAACTCAGATTTAACTTAAAAATATTCACACAAATATTTTTATGTTTGAAGTAATAAATAATACATATACAAAATATGGAAAATATGGAAAATAAAAGAATGATGAAGATAAAATCACCCTTATTATAACTCACCCTTTCTGTAAAAATTTTTAGGAAAATGTATGCATAATAAACTAATTGTCCTGTAACTAAAAACAACAACATTTAGTGATACATTGAAAACATTTTCCCATGTGACAAACTATTCTTTGACAATATGAGCATTGATTGTATAGTGGCAGTGTAACACTTTGTTTCACCATGCCTCATTTTTGTGCATTTGCTTTAAATTGTTGTAGGTACATCTGGTGAACATCTGTGATTATTGCTAAGATGAAATGCCTAGAAGTGGAATTGCTGTGTTAGAGGACATGCACATGTAAAAGGCTTTCATACATACATATGTATGTCATATGGAGGGACACTCCTGGCAGTCTTCTGTTTCTTTACATCTTTGATGACACTATAGACCAAATTTTGAAAAAATCTCTTTCTCATTGAAACTTGGTCAAATTGGGGTGCACTCACCTATCTTTTTTTCTTAGGTCACAGATGCCTTGTGCTTTAAGTTCACAGGGTCACTATTACCGCCCCCCTCCCTTTTTTACTGTGATAAAATACACATATCAATTTACCACTTTAACAGTTTTTAAGTGGACAGCTCCGTAGTGCTACATCTACACTAATAAAAGAGAAAAATGGTAATTGGCATACGACGCTACCCTTTTCATTGGCTAATCAGGGCTATATGCAAATTAACTGCCAACTCAGATGGCAGTTAACTGACAACAAAGATGGCGGTTAATTTGCATATGTAGGCACAATGCAGGGAGGCAAAAGGGAAAGCAGGAAGAAGCCCCCTGCCACTGACAGTGATCGGAAACCCAGGGGGGAGCTAAGAGCTGGGGGGCAGGGCAAAGGCCACGA
>NW_006292916.1:1553959-1558394 GCF_000327345.1 Myotis davidii | reverse complement strand
GCAGGCCTGACACCTCGGCCGGAGGCCTCAGGCCTGGGCAAGGGACCGATGCGGTGATCAGCGATCGGATGGTGATGAGGGTCAACTCCTCTGGCAGAGGCGTCAGGCCTGGGCAAGGGGCCGATCCTGCGATTGGAGGGTGATGGGGATCAACACCTGAGGGCTCCCAGTATGTGAGAGGGGCAGGCTGGGCTGAGGGACACCCCCCCCCACACACACACACCCAGTGCACGAATTTCGTGCACCGGGCCCCTAGTATATTCATAATGTTGTACAAACATCACCACTATCCATTTGCAGAACTTTTTTATCTTCCCAAACTGAAATTCTGTACCCATTAAACACTAACTTCTCATTTTCCCATCAGCCCCTGGCAAATACCATTACTTTCTATCTCTCTGAACTTGACTACTCTAGAAACCTCATATCAGTGGAAATATCTAGTATCAACTATCTTGTGACTGGCTTATTTCACTGAGCATAATGTCTCCAATATTCACTCATGTTGTAGCATATATCAGAATTTCCTTTTTTATGGCTGAATAATGTTTCATTGTATGTATGTATCATGTTTTGTTTGGTGATCCCTCCATTGATGGGCATTTTGATTGCTTCCACCTTTTGGCTATTGTGAATACTGCTGCTCTGAACATGAGTGTACAAATATTTCTTTGAGGCCTTGTCTTCAATTCTTTGGTGTATATAATAATTCTGCTTATTTGTTTTCTAGATAAACACCTTTCTTACATGAGCTAAGCTAGGGAAAAGGATTTATTTGCCTCTCCAGGCCTTGATTTTCCTCAGATAGAACTCCAGCTCTTGCCCTTAAGCACATAGCCATCTGCTCGGCCACACTGGCCTGATCTTGAAGTGATGCCTGCAAGAAGACTGCTGATTTTGGCATTCTTTTTACTTTCATCACATTTCTTCTGAAATTTCTTTGATCATTTTTTGTTTAAAATCTCTTCCTCCTCAGGAGTCAGCTTGCCCCCTTCTTGCAGCCCGGGGACAGTGCATAGTGGGACTCTTAATGTTGTCGGTATGATGTGCTGTCAATGAGAACGATGCAGTTCTTTACCAGGGTCTTGGTTTGGACCAGTTTGTTGTTAGAAGCATTGTAGACAATGTCAATAATCCTTGTTTTGTGCGTATAGCACTCTGAGCCCCAGGAGAAGTTGCCCACGTCCAGCCTCAAGGCTCAGTACTTCTTGTTGCCTCCTCACACACGGACTGTGTATATGCTGCGGTGTCCAATCTTAGTGTTGGCAGCAGGGCATCCCAGCTCATAGTTTTGCTTCTTGTGATAGGGTTTTCTCTTGCCCTCGGTCTTGTGGCATTTGTGCCATTTGTCCTGAGAGATACCCATTGCTTGGCCTTAAATTTTTTTTTAAATATATTTTTATTGATTTAATAAAAGAAGAGTGAGAGAGAGAGAGAGAGAAACATCAGTGATGAGGGAGAATCATCAATTGGTTGCCTCCTGCATGTCTGACACAGGGGATCAAACCTGCAACCTGGGCATGTGCCCCGATTGGGAATTGAACCGTGCCCTCCTGGTTTCATAGATTGATGCTCACCTACTGAGCCATGCCAGCAAGGTTCTATTTTAAAATTTTTGAAGACCTACTATATTCCACAGCAGCTATAGAATTTTACATCCCCACCAACAGTGCATAGGGATTTCACATCCTTACTAACACTTGTTATTTTTGTATTTTCAGTGTTTGTGGGTTTTGTTTTTTTATAGTAGTCATCCTAATGGATAGATGTAATATCTCATTGTGGTTTTAATTTGAATTTCCCTAAATATTAGTGATGAGCAACTTTTCTTGTGCTTGTTGGCCATTTGTATATCTCCTTTAGAGGAATGTCTATTCAAGTCCTTTGCCTATTTTTAAATCATGTTGTTTATTTTTTGTTGTTGAGTCAGAGCGTTATTTTTAGAGGCTCCTACAAGTCCCATTTTCAGCTTCCCTGCCCCCTCTCTTCCTCAGGGTCTGGCAGGCTGGCCATCCTGCCCCCAGGGAGCAAAGCAGACAAGTAGGAACATGACTCATCACAAGGCACTTTTACCATTTGCATTTTGGGTCCACATAAATATAGGCTCCATCAAACATATCAACATGGGAACTTGCAGAACAAGTAAATTAGGAACTGAATGCTTAGATTACAAGAAGTTCTAGCCCTCGTATATAATTACTTTCAGAAAGAACAGCTACAGATCAAGCATTTAAAAATCAGCAATGGACATGTCTTAACTTTAATCTTGTTTTTATTTATTTTATTATTATTTTTTAATTTAAATTCTTTATTGTTTAAAGTATTACATATGTCTCCTTTTTCCCCCATTGACCTCTCCCCGGCTGTTCCTGCCCCCAGGACATGCCCTCACCCCTTTACTGTCTGTGTCCATGGGTTACGCTCATATACATGCATACAAGTCCTTTGGTTGATCTCTAACCCTCTTGCCCCGGCCTTCCCTCTGAGGTTGGACAATCAGTTCAATGCTGTTATGTCTTTGGATCCATTTGTGTTCATCAGTTTATGTTGATCATCATATTCCACAGATGCGTGAGATCATGTGATATTTATCTTTTTCCAACTGGCTTATTTCATTTAGCATAATGCTTTACAGGTTCATCTATGCTGTTATGGTAAGAGTTCCTTATTTTTTACAGCAGTGTAGTATTCCATTGTGTAAAGCTTCTGCACAGCAAAAGAAACCAACAATAAGAAAGCCCACTACATGGGAGAAGATATTTTCCAATATTACATCCAATAAGGGTTTAATCTCCAAAATTTATGGGGAACTCATACAACTTAACAAAAAGAAGATAAACAATCTAATAAAAAAATGGGCAAAGGACCTAAATAGACACTTTTTGAAAGAGGACCTACAGAAGGCCAGAGACATGTGAAAACATGCTCAAAGTCACTAATCATCCAAGAGATGCAAATCAAAACGACAATGAGGTAGCATCTCACACCTGTCAGAATGGTTATCATCAACAAATCTACAAACAACAAGTGTGGGCAAGGATGTGGTGAAAAAGGAACCCTCATGCACTGCTGGTGGAAATGCAGACTGGTGCAGCCACTGTGGAAAACAGTATGGCGTTTCCTCAAAAAATTAAAAATGGAACTCCCATTGACCAGTAATCCCATTTGTAGGAATATATTCCAAGAAATCAGAAACACCAATCAGAAAGGATATATGCACCCCTATGTTCATACAGCACAATTTACCATAGCTAAGATTTGGAAACAGCCTAAGTGCCCATCAGCAGGTGAGTGGATTAAAAACTTTGGCACATCTACACAATGGAATGATATTGTTTTTAATACTAGATAGCAAGTATTAACTATAGCAAGATAGACACCAAGGTTTGCATATTATAGCTTTGTAATCCTGAAGGCACACCTACTAGCTCCAGCTTTCGAAGCCAGACATTCTATAGGTGCTCTATAAAATTCTTTCATGTGGGAGATAACTATGACTTAGGGTTTTTTCCAAGTTAAAATGACTGTTTCCATCTTAACGGCATAGAATATCCATATTCTAATGTTTAAACATAAAACTTTCTCTTCAGGCAAAATCATGCTTGAAAGCTATGAATACTGTCAGTAGAGATGAGTAGTTGAAGCAGTGTTGGGAGACCTATGCCTGGGCCTTGGGTCTCCCTTCCCCCTTCCTCCACTTAAGTTGGGGGCTCTAATTTGTGGAAAGATTTCTCATTATAATTATATATTTTTAAGCTATAAAATATAATTATACTTTTTATAGCTCTACTTAGAGCTTCTATTTCTTAAGTTTTAGTCATCTAAGCCTTTCTAGGAACTTTTTCATTTCACTGAATCATCTAACTTGTTGGCTTACAGTTATACTTAGTATTTCTTTATTAGCATTTACATTTTTGTAGAGTTGGTAGTGCTGTTCCTTCTTTCATTTCTAATATTAGTTATTTATGTCTTCTCTCTTCTTTTCTTGCCCAGTCTAACACACACACACACACACACACACACACACACACTCACAGGAGTCCAAAAAACATGTATATGCACTTTGAATAATTATTGATTCCAATGGGTTAAATCTGAAAAGAAAGAGACATCAATTGAGCTATCAGTTATTAAGTTTATATACATATTTGGGGGATAGCGTATATATTTTAATCCTCACTTGAAGATATGGTTTTATTGATTTTTAGAGAGGGAGTAAGGAAGAGAGAGAGAAACATTGATATGAAAAACATCAATTGGTATCCTCCTGTTTGCACCCTGACCGGACATCAAACCCACAACCAGGCATGTGCCCTGATAATGAAATAATGAACCCATAATATTTTTGTGTACAGATGATGCTCCAGCTAACTGAGCCACCCGGCCAGTGCCTAGCAAATGTTTTTAGTGTATTATTTAAAATTTCTGTTGACTA
>NW_006292916.1:1537323-1547464 GCF_000327345.1 Myotis davidii | reverse complement strand
AGCGCTCAAATCCCCCGGCACCAGGAATCCCGCGGATCGCCTTTCCCCAGTCAGGGGCTGTGCCTGTCCCAAGGGACGCAGCTGTCTGCCACGCGGTCTCCCTCCGACCGTCTGGGCTCAGAGGTCCGGCAAACTTTCCTGCCCAAATCCCTGGGTTCCTTTTACCTTTCCAGGGGAGTTCTGCTCTTCCCGGCTGCAAACCGTCTCACCAGCTGAGCCCTTTCGCCAACTCGGGGTGGGTGCTATTAGTTTCAGCTGCTCACTCCATTTGCTCCGGGACACGACCTGGGACGCGTCTGCCTATATCGCCGCCATCTTCCGAAAACCCTATTTTCTTTTTTAAATTGAGATATAATTCACACCATAAGATCTATCCTTTCAAAATGTACAATTTAGTGATTTTTGTATATTAACAAAGTTTTGCAACCATCTCCATCTAATTTTAGAACATTTCATCCTCCTACACACACATACAAACCCTGTATTCATTAGCAGTCACTCCCTATTTCTCCTCCTCCCACCACCTTCTAACCAATCATATGTCTACTTTTTGTCTGTATGGATTTTCCTATTCTAGACATTTTATATTAAAGAAATCATAGAAAATGTAACTTTTTGTATCTAGTTATTTCACTTAGCATAATGCTTTTAAAGTTCATCCATTTTCTAGTACATATTAGTATTTCATTTTTTGTGTGGCAAATACTATTTTATTATATACTTACACCACATTCTGTTTATCCATTTACCTGCTGATGGACATTTAGGTTGTTTCTATCTTTTGGTTATTATGAATAATGCTACCATGAATACTCATATACAAGTTTTTGTTTGGGCATGTTGTTAATTTTCTTGAATATATACCTAGGAGTAGATTTCTGGATCATATGGTATCTCTGTGTTCCACTTTTTGAAGAAGTACCAAACTGTTTCCAATGTGGCTGAACCACGTTACTGTACATTCACACCAGCAATGCAGGGAGCGGGCCTAAGCTGACAGTCAGACATCCCTCTTGCAGTCTACGACCCTTTGCTCCTTACCACCTTCTTGCTCGCTGCTCCTTACTGCTTGGCTCACTGCTCCTTAGCACTGCCCAGGAGGTGGGAGAGGCTCCCGCCACCACCGCTGTGTTTGCCAGCCATGAGCCTGGCTTCTGGCTGAGTGGTGCTCGCCCTGTGGGAATGCACTGACCACCAGGGGGCAGCTCCTGTGTTGAGCGTCTGCCCTCTGGTGGACAGTGCACATGATAGTGACCAGTCGTTCTGGTCATTCTGCTGTAATGGTTGCTTAGGCTTTTATTATATAGATTTTTAATTGTTATTGTTGAAAGTTTTACATATGTCCCCCTTTTTTCTTCCACTGACTCCTTATAGCCTATCCCAGCCCCCTACCCCAGGCCTTCACCCGCTATTGTCTGTGTCCATGTGACATCATACATGCGTACAAGTTCTTTGGTTGATCTCTTTCCAGCCATCCACCCTTGGTTATTTTATATAATTCTTTTTATGTTACTAAATTCAGTGTGCTAGAATTTTGTTAAGGAATTTTGTATTCAAATTTGTGAGAAATATTGGTATGTAACTGTTTTTCCTTTGTGATGTCTTTATGTAGTTTTAGTTGCAGGGCAATTTTGGCTTCATAAAATGAACTCAGAAATATCCCCTCTCTTTTATTTTCTGGAAGTGTATGTGAAGAATTGATGTTAATTATTCCTGAAATTTTTGGTAGAATTCAGCAGTAAACCCATCTGGTCCTGGGTCTTTGTTATGGACATTTATTATTATTATTACTACTACTAATTCAATCTCTTTACTAGTTAGGGGTTTATTCAAATTTTCTATTTTTTCTTCAGTCTGTTTTGGAAGTTTGTGTCTTATTTCCCATTTCATTTATGTTATCTAATTTACTGGTGTACAATTGTTCATATTACTCTCTTAAAATTATTTTTATTTCTGTAAGTAGCAGTAATGTTTTGTCTTTCATTCCCAATTGTAGTAATTGAATCATTTTTATTTCTTCACCAGTATAACCAAAGACTTGTCAATTTTGTTGATTTTTTTCAAAGAATAAAACTTTGGTTTTATTGATTTCTCTATTGTTTCTTTTTTAAAAATCCTCACCCAAGGTTATGTTTTTTATTTATTATTAGAGAGAGGAAGGATAAAAGAGGAAGAGAGGAACATTGATGTGAGAGAAACATAGATCAGTTGTCTCCTGTATACCATGATCAGGGATCAAACCTGCAACCTTTTGGTGTATGGGATGATGCTCCAACCAACTGAGCTATTGTTTTCTTTTTTATTTGTCAATTACAGTTGACATTTAATATTATTTTATATTAGTTTCAGGTGTACAGTGTAGTCGTTAAATCTTTATATAATTTACAAAATGATCGCCTGGGTAAGCCTAGCACCCACCTGGCACCATAGTTATTTCCATATTATTAACTATATTCCCTATGCTGCACTTTACATCCCTACAACTATTTTGTAACAACCAATTTGTACTTTTTTTTTTAATCCTCACAAGAGGACATTTTTTTCATTAATCTTTTAGAGATGATCTTTTCGAGAGAGTGGAAGGGAGGGGCAGACACAGAGGGAGAAACATTGATGTGAGAAAGACACGTACATTGGTTGCTTCCTGCATGGGCCATGACTGGGCCAGGGTTTGAATGCAACCGAGGCACAAGCCCTTGACAGGAATCAAACCCTCGATCCTTCAGTCCAACGGTCAATGCTTTAACCACTGAGCAACCTGCTAGGCCCCAATTTGTACTTCTTAATCCCTTCACCTTTTTCACTCTCTCTATTGTTTTTCTGTTCTCTACTTACTTATTGCTGTGTTAATTAATGTTCTAATCTATTCTTGTCTTCCATATGCTGGATTTGAATTTAGTTTGTTCTTTTTCTAGTTTCTTAAAGTGGACGGTCAGGTTGTTGGTTTTAAATCTGTCTTCGTTTTTCAGTGTAAGTTTTTTACAGCTATAAATTTCCCTCTGAGCACTAGTTTCACTGCATCCCATGTTTTAGTATGTTGTGTTTTTGTTTTCTTCACCTTCAAGTATTTTCTAATTTCCCTTGTGATTTTTTTTCTCTGATTCATTGGGAGTTTAAGAATATATTTTTTAATTTCCAAGTATTTGTGATTTTTCCAGAGTTTCTTTGATTATTAATTCTATTCATTGTGTTCAGAAAACATACTTAAAATGATTTCAGCTTTTTAAAATTTACTGAGTCTTGCTTTGTGGCCTAACATATTGTCTAACCTGGAGAATGTTCCACATGCTCATGAGAATAATGCATATTGTGCTGTTGTGTGTTTTCTATGTGAGAAGGGAGGGTTCCTCAGCCTGGCCTGCGCCCTCTCGCAGTCCAGGACCCCTCACTCCTTACCACCCGCCTGCTCGCTGCTCCTTACCTCTTGGCTCACTGCTCCTTAGCGCTGCTTCAGAGGCAGGAGAGGCTCCTGCCACCGCCGCTGAGCTAGCCAGTAGTGAGCCCGGCTCCTGTCTGGGCAGCGCTCCCCCTGGGAGAGCACACTGACCACCAGGGGATAGCTCTTGCATTGAGCATCTGCCCCCTGGTGGTCAGTGTGTGTCATAGCGACCAGTCGTTCTGCCACTTGTTCTGGAGTTTGGTCAATTTGCATATTAGGCTTTTTTATATAGGATTTGTGTGAGCTCTTTTTTTTAAAAAAATATATTTTTAATGATTTTAGAGAGAAAAGGAGAGGGAGAGATAGAAACATCAATGATGAGAGAGAATCATTGATTGGCTGCCTCCTGCACGCCCCTTACTGGGGATCGAGCCCGCAACTCAGGCATGTGCCCTTGACCCAGGGAGCACATTCTGGGACCCAGCTGGGCTCCTGACCCTCAGAGGTTTCATATTGCAGAGCCTTCTTGCCCGGGAATCTGGTATCTGGAATCCAAGTTCTCCCAGGGGCCCCCAGGACACAGAGCAGGCAATTTCCACACCTGCCTACATTGCCAGTTAAGCACTGGCAGGGCAGGGCAGTTAAGCCCAGTGAAGGCAGGGGGCAGATAATCACAGTGACAACAGTGAGGCTTAGTACCTGTCAAGCACCTGGCTGTGAGCCTTACGTGCATAACCTTATGCACACCCAGTAACATTCCAATGAGGCCGGTACTATTATCATACCCATTTTATAAAAACAGAGACTCAGAGGTTACACAGGTCTAACTGGCAGAGTCTGTGTGACTCCAAAGTCTGTATATCGTCACCATGTCCCTCTGCTAACCCCTACCCTTGGGTGGGTGGCATTGTTAAGTTCAGCTTTTCTGTCCCTCCTGCTCTGGGACACCTGATGAGCAGCAGAGCTGAGCAGGGGAGGAGAGACGGGGCTCCAAGGGACCTAACAGGGGAGCTGGCCATTATTTCTCTAGAGCCCAGCAATAAAGAATCAATAAGGAAAAAGACTTGCATTTCCAGGCTGTTCTAATGTATCTTCTTCCCACTAATGGAAACTAGTATGCCATGGGCTATCAGACCCTGCAGGCCAGGGGGAGGGACTGAGAGGTCAGCTGTTCTGCCTGCTTGCTGGCCTGCCCTTACCTCGAGTTGCCCTTTGTGTGTGGGTGACAGGCGAAGCGGGGCCTTGGCCTTGTGCTGCCTGCCTCCCCACGCCACCCATCCCTGGTTCCCATTCACCATTGGAGGATGGGAGCTGGCCTGCTGGGGAAGGGACCGAAAGGTAGTCAATGAGTGGTCATTCTGATAGTACTGCCATTAGGGTCAATTTGCATATTACCCTTTTATTATATAGGATGATGTATTTCTTTCATTTTTCTTAGTTTTTACATCATGTATGTTGAGGCTCCGTTGTAATATACACATAAATTTATAACTGTTATATATTTTTGTTAAATCAACCCATTTTTCCTATTAATATGTCCTTGGTTGCCATCTCCAGTAATTTTTTTTAAAGCCCATTTGTGCGACACTAGTATAACCACTCTTTTGGTTCCTGATTATATGACATATCTTTCTATTTTTTTCTTACTTTCAATCTATCTGTGCTTTTGAGTCTTGTGTGTCTCTTGTAGACAATAAATATATGGTTGGAATATGTTGTTGTTTTTTGAGGTTGAAGAACAGGCATAGTTGGAGTAAAAGAAAGAAGTAGAAAGAGAGTTGATTGCAGTCAGAGACTAGAACAGTAGTTCCAACTCTGGTTGCCTATTGGAACCCCCTGGGGGGCCTGAAAAATGGTCAGATGCTTGTGTCCTAAGCTAGATCAATGAAATTAGAAACTCAGAAGGTGGAGCTAAGGTGCTGGTATTTGGAGACCAGGTGGTTCTAGTGTGAAACCAGGGTTGAAAACTGCATTGGAAGATCTGATGTTGCAATTTCAGAAATGCAGTATAAAGAGTACAGGGTGGCCTGGTCAGTGTGGCTCAATCATTGACTGTCGACCTATGAACCAGTAGGTCACAGTTCAATTCCAGTCAGGGCACATGCCAGGGTTGCCGTCTCGATCCCTTGTAGGGGGCATGCAAGAGGCAGCCAATCAATGAGTCTCTCTCATCATTGATGTTTCTCTCTCTCTCTCCTCTCCCTTCTGCTCTAAAATCTATAAAAATATATTTTTTAAAGAAGAGTACAGGGTGTACAGAGACCACAGCACACCGCTGAGCCAGAATGAAGCAGTACACTGAAAGTGACGAGGACAGGGCCGAGTGGCTAGATGTTGGGTGGGCATGCATTTTGATTCACTCAGGAAACACACAAGTATCTGGTGAGGAATGAGAGCTAGAAGCCAAAGTCTTTCAGGGAAGAAGGGAGGTGACTGGAGGTTTGAAATGATAAGAGGAGTAGAAGCTTTTTTTTTTTTTTTTTAAGTAGATAAAGAATGGTGTGGAAACAACAGTGAATGTATAGGATGGAACTGCTCTGGTGCACCCTGAGGTACATGGTGTGGAAGAAAGAGCATCTGCCAGAAGTGGGTGCAGGGGAAACAGGTTTCTTGAGCAGATCCAGGTCTCTTTACGGTCAGGAAGGAAAATAACAACTAGTTTTGCAAAACCATATGGCAGCGGTTCTCAACCTGTGGGTCGTGACCCCTTTTGGGGTCGAACGACCCTTTCACAGGAGTTGCCTGAGACCATTGGAAAACACATATATAATTACATATTGTTTTTGTGATTAATCACTATGCTTTAATTATGTTCAATTTGTAACAATGAAATTGGGGGGCACCACAACATGAGGAACTGTATTAAAGGGTCGCTGCATTAGGAAAGTTGAGAGCCACTGCCGTATGGTCTCTCCTACAGTTGTGTAACTGATCATATATAGCTTGAGATGTTGATTACCAGACAGCTTAGAGCTACATTTGGGGACCACCTCTGTGAAGTGCAAAGACTTTCACTGATTTGTGTACTTATTTTACTCCTGGCTACCATTATGTTCTGTTTGCCTTGAATCCATTATTGTTTTCAAGTCGTTCTTATCTGGAATTATACATATGAATCTTCCTAAGCTGCCTGAAACATGTGTTTGGTAAGGGGTGGATTATGAATAAATTCATATAAGAGATTTTTTCAATACAAAATGATTTACTATTGCTTTTCAAATAAAAAGTTTCCCCTTGTGTATTTAACACATTATTCTGTTTATAAGTTGCTTTCCACGGCACATTTATTATCTGAGAAACATTTTAATTTGATCTAGCTTTTCTTGCATAAGTTACAGAACATTTTAAAGGCAAGGAAGAGAAATAAAATTTTATATGACTTCCTAATGTTAAAACAATTACCTATATGTTATATATAAGAACAACTGTTTCTTCTTTATATCTAGCCAATAAGTCTGCTGTTCTCATGTCCACTTTGTCAAAATTGACAAAGATGGACTGTTTATAAAGATAACCCCAAACAACTGAGATGACATTTTTAGCACCTGGCTTTGTCACAGTTGCATCTGAGCTGTCTGACAGAGTAAAGACAATCTTAGTAAATTTAGGGAGTTTGTTTTTGATGTTGATTGGGGACTGGAGGCAGACCCAATGCCTGGAAATGTGGGCTTGTCTTGCTGCTTGTATCTGATTAAATGCTCAGAGGAACTATAACATGGAGTGTAAGGACCTGGGCTCTGAACATGGTAACTACCAAACGTTCTAAGTCTCTGTTTTATCATATGTGAAATGGAGACAGCAACAGCATCTGCCTCAGTGAGATGAGATGGAAATTAAATGAGACAATGCATTTGAAGTATTAAGCATAGTGTCTGGCACATATTGTGAACTGTTTATAGATGTTAATTTGAATAAAAATAAAAGATTTCACTTTGCTCTTGCTCACTATACTGTATAATTCTAATTGTTGCAGTGCATTTAGGTACGTCTCTAAAAAAAGATTAATTCCTTAAGGATATAGAATCTCCCTGTTATGTCCCACAGTGCCAAATGCAGTAGATTCCCTGATGGATTAATTTGGCTCTCTGGATCTGTGTCTTAACAAATGTCGCTGGTATGTTTGAGCCAACATGCTTAAAAAAATTCACCAGGAATCCCCGTGTAATGTGAAAACTACTGTCTAATCTCATTGATCCATTTGCCTTCAAATCTTTGTCATTTGCCTTTTTAGTTCACAAATGTATTTACATGGTGCTTAGATGATATGAGTATTTTTGAAAAAATATATTTTATTGATGTTTTACAGAGAGGAAGGGAGAGGGATAGAGAGTTAGAAACATTGATGAGAGGAACATCGATTCAGCTGCCACCTTCACACTCCCTACTGGGGATGTGCCTGCAACCAAGGTACATGCCCTTGACCGGAATCGAACCTGGGACCCTTCAGTCCACAGGCTGATGCTCTATTCACTGAGCCAAACCAGTTAGGGCAAGCATATGAGTATTTTTGATGTAATAGTGTCTTTTCAAAACCAACTTAAAAAATTCTTTAATTTTAGTTGTGTAGTATTTGGTGAAACAGAATATTTCTAAGTAATTTCTCCAGGAGCGCTTTCTCTTGCTGTTCACAACACCTTTGGGAATTGATGGTGGTGTCTGGCTGGTGGAGAGGTGAGGTTTTCCCCCTCCTTCTTAATAGGATGTTCCACCGAGAAATTTCTAATTTTTAGGTTTTGTGAGGTTTTTGTTTTGTTGTTCTTCATCAACAAATGTAATCACCGAGTCCCTAAAGCAGAAACATGAGAAAGTGGGCAAGCATTCCCAGAGAGATCCCTGAAATAATGAGCCTGGTGAGCCGTCAGGCCTGTGACGGCACCCACTTCCACACCTCACCACATGCTCTGTGGCTTTTGATTCTGACTGACATGAATGCTGTGACTCCCAGTGGCTGGGAGGCTTCTGGCTGTAAGGAACAAGGCGCTGGTGTGTGCAGTGCTCCTGGGGCTCAGGACCAAAGGCAGGCTCAGCAGGGAGAGGGACAGTGTGACCAATGAGAAAACAACTTCCTGAAACCCTTTCTCTTGAGGGAATGTAGCGGATAAAATCTACATCGTTGAGAAAGCAGTTCAAGCATTGGGGATTTTTCCTTTCCATTTTTCTGGTACTTCAATCACCTTAATGACTACAACACAGGATCTAAGCCGCATTCTGCATCCTAGCAAAGGTTTTGACTGTGGGTCTGACTCATAGCACTTGTTTTGTTGTTAACAGTGGTCTCTCATCAGCCTTCAAAATATATTTCATGCTGTTGGTTTTATCAAAAGATTTCATAGTTCACTGAGTTCATCATGCTATCTTTTCAAAATTGAAAAAGTGATACAAAAAAGTGATATGATAAAAAACAAACAATAGTTTAAAAGAATATATGTGAAAAAGCAAAAACAAGTCTTTCTTCCACCCCAGATTTCCAGTTCTCTACGGCTCCCTCCCCAGAGGTAGCCATTTTTAGCAATTCACTTTGTATCTTTCTGGAATTTTCCATGTATACAAATATTGATTTTATGCATACAGATCTATGTCTTGTTTTTTCCACTTAATGTGTCTTTCCACCTCAGCTCATATATACCCCCCTCATTCTTTGTTAAGGCTATTGGACTTGTCCTTTACATTTTAATTTCATTACTAGCACACTAAGGCATTCATTTTCACCTTCACCTCCTGTTCTGATCGTTCACAGACTGTCACACCAGGGCAGGCCTTGTGTGGTCTCATTACAGTGACCTGAGAACATCTCCTGGTAGCAACATTTTGTCCTCCCTGGCATTCTCCAAGTCTGTGATTCCTTAATTAGATCTTCATCCTTTCGATTTGAGAATCTTGTGTTCCTTTTCATCTTGGTCTCAGTGCCAATAAGTTTCTCAGCTCCTTTGCTGAGAATAAGTTTAGCTGGGATAGGGACCTGACCAATTGGGGGCCTAGGAACTGGGGTTGAGGGTGTGAGGAGAGAGGAAAGTTTGGGGTCCCTGCTTAGCTCACTTTCCATTTTTTTCCCATAGTCACGTCTATCTTTCCCCCCGGTGGGTGACACCATAAATGGAAGACAAGGTCTGCGGAGGCTTTCTCTTCTGTTTCATTCATTCCAAAGACTTATCCACTTAGGAGAGTGGTGCAGAGGAGTTGAGGATGTCCATTCCAGTCTGAGCAAGAGTACCTTTCTGCCTGGGAAAATGCCAGGCAAGACTGAGGATCTCGCTGATAATTTGATAAAAGCTGCGACTCTCTTTCTAGAAAAACAAACACATGCATAACAATGTATATACCACTGTAAGATTATTATGTTGGTGGGTTTTTTTGAGACTTTATTTATTTTTATTTTTTGCTGGGGTCCAGCCCCAGCAGGTCCAGGGGTCCCCAAAGGTGTGGACGGAGTCGGTGAAGAAGGAAGGACACAGAGGCAGAGTTCAGTTGATCAGCAGCCTAGCCAGGATCTCCAGCCAAGTTCTGTCTATGTTCTCTAGCCAAGTTCTGGTTCGGTTCTCTCACTAGGTTCTCCAGCCAGGTTCTCCCGCCAGGTTCTGTAGCCAGGTTCTGTCTAGGTTCTCCAGCCAAGTTCTGTAGCCAGGTTCTGTCCAGGATCTTTTGCCATGTTCTCACTAGGTTCTGTCTCTAGGTTCTGTTGCCAGTTTCTGTCCAGGATCTTCTGCCATGTTCTGTCTCTAGGTTCTGTCTCTAGGTTCTGTGTGTAGGTTCTGTGTCAAGGCT
>NW_006292916.1:1536520-1537051 GCF_000327345.1 Myotis davidii | reverse complement strand
CCCTTCCCTCTGAGAATTGTCAGTCCACTTACTTTCTATGCCCTTGATTCTTTTCTATTCACCAGTTTATTCTGTTCATCAGATTTTTTATTCACTTGATTTTTAGATTCACTTATTGATAGATATGTATTTGTTGTCACTTTGTTGTCCATAATTTTTATCTTTCCCTTTCTCTCCTTCTTCCTCTTCTTAAAGAATACCGTTCAGCATTTCATATGATACTGGTTTGGTGATGATGAACTCCTTTAGTTTTTTCTTATCTGTGAAGCTCTTATCTGACCTTCAATTCTAAATGATAGCTTTTCTGGGTAGAGTAATCTTGGTTCTTGCTTTTCATTGCTTTGAATATTTCTTGCCACTCCCTTCTGGCCTCAAAATTTCTGTTGTGAAATCAGCTGACAGTCTTATGGGAGCTCCCTTGTAGGTAACTATCTAATCCTTTTCTCTTGCTTTTTCTCTTTGTTTTTAATCTTTGCCATTTTAATTATGATGTGTTTTGGTGTGGGCCTTTTTGGGTTCATCTTACTTGGT
>NW_006292916.1:1527522-1536366 GCF_000327345.1 Myotis davidii | reverse complement strand
CACCCTTATGGGGCAGGACTTGCTTCAGTGGGGCTTTGGTGCTCACTGAGTCTGCCCCCTGAGTGTGTATCTTATGGATCTGAGGAGTTGTAATCTGATGGTTTGACTCTGACCACTGGGTACCCTGGCTCTTGGATCTCCAAGGAGTTGCAAAGTCAGCCATTGCCTGAGGCCACCCAGGAGGAACTACAGAGAGATCTGCAGATTCCTCCTCTTTGTTTGGGGTTTGGAGGTGCCCAGATGAGGGGCAGCTGTGAAGTAATACAGGCTTTTGGCTAGCCTTAGGCCTTCTTTTGGAAACTCTGGGGTTCTCTGACCCAGCTACAGTTTGACAGGTTTTTAGGTGGAGAAAGGCCAGGCCATTAGTATGCAAAGGCCTCTGCTCACAGCTTGGGTGGGGTTGTAAAATGGGTGGGGCGGGGTCTCAGGGAATCACCAGGATGGAGCAAACCTCAAATGCTGCCAGTCTGCTCTGCCTCAGAGTGGTTCTGGGGTCTGTATCCCATGGCCCTGTGCAGGAACAGTGACTGCTGCAAGCTCCTCTGCGAGAAAGCTGCTCTCACCTTCTGGCCCAATGCCAGACAATACAGTTTCTCTCAGTATGAGTCTAGATCCCCAAATTCTATCCTGGAATTGGAGTTCAGAGCAGTCAGGAGCATGTATCTTCCTCCTGATTGAAAAAGACAACAGTGGACCCAGCTTCCAGCCCTTTTCGTGTGCGCCTCTGTACCTCCACACTTCCACACCTCTGCACCTCCTACCGGACTCAATGCGCTTTTCTCTTTCCTTCCAGTTGTAGAATTTCCACTCAGCCAGCCTTCCTGTGCTTCTGGATGATATTCGTTTTGTCTTTTAGTTGTAGTTTTAATGTGGTTGTGCGTTGCAGCAAGTTCAGGTGTTTACCTATGCCTCCATCTTCGTGGTTCTCTCCAGATTATTATGGGGTTTTTTGGTATGTTAATGCTAATATGTATTGAGCAGGTGTTTTGTGTTGGGTGCTGAGTCAAATAGGCCTGCATACTTATTTATTTTTGCTTAAACCTTACAAAAATAGCATTGTGAGGTTAGTGCTGTCACCATCATTTTATAGAGAAAAAGACTAAGTTTCAGAGAGTTTAACTGCACAAGGTAGCAGAGGATAGATTTGGCTTTGAATTTGTCACAAGATCAGAAGGCCCTGCTGAGGTTCCGCTTTGACCAGCTGAGGCTGATGGAGGGCCTGGCTTGGGCAGTGTCTGATGTAGGGGAAGCACGCTGCGGTGTTGGGAAAGAGGGCACTCCGAGCATGCCCAGCCGAAACAGCAGGGCAGCACAGAGAGAATGGAGTGTCCTCAGTGTTACTAAAAGCAGAAGGAAGGAGGGAGAGTCGGTGCTGTCATAGTAGCATGTGGTGTGGAAGTGGTGGTGATAGAAGCTAATGTTATTGAGCGCTACTTATTTTACAGATGAGAATACGGACCGACAGTGAGGTTAATTAGCTTGCTTCACATCATACAGCTAGTAAGTGGTAAGATCAGAATTTGAAGCAGGCAACTGAGCTCACGTCTTTCCTCTTACCACCCAGATTAAGGTGCCCCTGTGTCATTTGTTTGCAATTATCTTGGTAAAATCCCTTATGGTGATTTTCAAGGCCAACTGGAAGGACCCATTTTCTGTGGAGTCTTTCCCAATCTCATTTCCTCCTTTCTCTGGCCTCTGAGGCGTTAATCATTCCCTTTTAGGTACCCTCATAGCACTTGGCTTTTGTAAATACTGTTTAATGGCTAGATTACAAGTGTCTTGAGGTTGAATAAGGCACCTTTTTTTTTATTTTGCCCTTGTTGCTTAAAACAACACTGGTGACATGGTAGATGCTCCCTATGTTTCCTGCATGGCTTATAGCTAGATTCCACTTTGTTACGATACTGAAGGGGACCCCGTGGAACTCCTGGCTGTGGAGAGAAGTGGAACATACAGGAAATCACTGTCGGGGTTCTCACTGAATCATAGATGGTTTCTTATTAATGTTTAGGGTCCAGTAGCAGTTGGGAACCTAACAACACTTATGATGACCAGACCCCTTGCTGCTCACCTGGAAGCAGGTTTTATCTTTACTGTAGTGACTTCACTCGTCTTGCACACAACCATTTTTCTGCTCCTTTATGTCTGTCTGCTTTTTTACACATGGACAGTTGACTCTGCTTATCTTAGAGCAGCGGTTCTCAACCTGTGGGTCATGACCCCTTTGACGGTCAAACAACCCTTTCACAGGGGTTGCCTAAGACCATCCTGCATATCAGGTATTTACATTATGATTCATAACAGTAGCAACATTACAGTTATGAAGTAGCAACGAAAATAATTTTATGGTTGGGTCATAACATGAGGAACTGTATTTAAAGGGCCAGAAGGCTGAGAACCATTGTTTTAGAGTCAAACTCGAGGAAAGGGATCTGGCTGCCGTGGCTGGTCACCATCCAGTGTAAAGTGTCCCTCTTGGGCAGAGTCCCTCTTGGCCAGGCTCCCTTCTAGACCACTGGCCCTTTGTATATGACCCACGTGTCAATTCCTGGATGTTCTGAATCTTGGAATTTCCCTGGGTTTTTTGTGCATGGTGAGAAATAGTCAATACAATTTCTACTTTGTTGGTAGTTCAATTTATTAATCTTCAAACAATCAACATTCATCTAAATATTAGCCACTAGTTACACAATGATTAAATGAGAAAACCTTATGAATTTCCACAAATATGATTCCTCCAAATTTAAATATTGACTGCAAATTTAATTTGGGTCCTCCCAAACCTAATATTATTGAGTATTCTTGGTTGTTTTAAATGACTTAAGAAGGAGACAAAACATGCAAGCAGCATTTCAAAGATTACAAAGCTAATTGGTACTTGATTTAAAACTACCTACCATTGTGCTAATAATGCAGATTTAAATTTGTTACTCTATTGTCTGTATTTTTATTCCTTATTTATTCTTGTCATTATCCTTACCATTATTGTTTCTACTTTTAAATTTTATTTTATTGTTGACACTATTACAGATGTCGCCCATTTTCTCCCTTTTGCCCCCCTCCACCCAACCTTTGCCCTACCTCAGGCCTTCCCCATGCTATTGTCTGTGTACATAGGTAATGAATATATGCATATATGCTTTTTGGTTAATCTCTTCCTGTTCTCCTCTGCCCATACTAAGATCTGTTATTTTGTTCCATGCATCCATACCTCTAGACCTATTTTGTTCTTTAGATTCCACATGTAAGTGAGAGCTTGTGATATTTGTCTTTCTTTGACGGTCTTATTTTGCTTAGCATAATAATCTCCAGGGCTGTCCATACTGTGGCAAAGGGTAAGAGATCTTTTTTTTTTTTTTTTTTTTACAGCCCACATAGTATTCCATTGTGTAAATGTACCACATCTTTTTTATCCACTCATCTACTGATGGGCACTTGGGCTGTTTCCAGTTCTTAGCTATTGTAAATTGTGCTGCTATGAGCATAGGGGTGCATACATTCTTTCTGGTTGATGTTTAGGGATTCTTAGTATTTATTCCCAGAAGTGGGATCTCTGGGTCAAACAACCATTACTGTTTTTTTATTCATATAACCTAACCAGGACTGATAATAATCCAGAGCTTTTGTGTGAATGAGAGAACAGTAGTCCTTCCTTGAGTAAGAAAAAAAAAAGGAGTATATTATTTATTTCTCAGTAATAATATTACAAAGAATAATTACAATGAAGTCATTCTAAGAGAATTATACAAATCAAATTATTAAACATAAAATGATAGTTCAAGTTTTAAATCATAATAATTAAAAATTTTTGAGTTAATTTTTTTGTTGTAAAATAGTTACATGTCTTGCTGTCATGGAAACCACTTTTTGAGAGACATTTTCAGTGTTTACTAGTTTCAATATTTTGCTTTCTGTAGAAATGATTATCATATTCTATAGTCTTTCTTATGACTTTATAGACCTTAAGTAGTTTTAAAATAAATTTTAATGTTGAGTAGTTCCATTCTCTACTGATGAGATATATTGGCAAAATTAAATAGATTCTACCCTGGCCGGTGTGGATCAGTGGGTTGGGTGTCATCCTGTTCACCGAAGGGTCACTGGTTCAATTCATGGTCAGGGGACATGCCAAGACTGTGGGCTTAATCCAAGCTCAGTCTGCAGGGGGGAGGCAGGTGACGATTCTCTCTCACATCTCTCTCTCTCTCTCTCTCTTTTCCTCCCTCTTTCTCTCTCAAATAAAAAAAATTTAAATAGATCCTGATAGCTTCAAAGTTTTACAAATGTACTCAGCTTACTGTTGTTGGAAATAAATTTCAGCATCTCAATGGGTGAAATACTAGATTTTATAAAAACAATTTAAGGACTTAATTTCAACACCGTACATCAAAAGTCCCATCAATATTTTACTCCTTATTACATTCATCAGTCAATTTCAATGGTAAAATTTTGTGTAGTTGTTGTATTTATTTTCATTCTTATTTATCAAATATGTAAGTTATTTAAAACATTGAAAAGGCTATAATATTCTTTTGTATAGTATTTCTTTTGTATCATACCTAAGAGAAATGATTTGTAAATATTTCTTTTAGGTATGATACAGAAAAAACTGATTTCTAAAATCTTTTTATTTTGAAAATTTAAACATATAGAAAAGTTGAAAGCAAGTAATGAACATCAATAATATTTTTACCTAGATGTATCAGTTGTTAACATTTTGCCACATTTGCTCCACCCCGCCCCATTTTTGTTGTTGAAATATTTGAAAATTACAGATGTCAGATGTTCCCTCTTCATACTTCCACATGTCTACACTAAGAACAGCAACATTCTCCTACATGTCCTTAATGCCATGTTCACACCTAAGAAATCCATTAATTCAATGTAATGTAACACATAGTTCATATTCACATTTTTCTAATTGTCTCTCAATGATCCTTTGTAGATTCCCCCCCATCCCCCCAGGGTTTCATCAATATTTATTCAGCGTATTTAGTTATTATGTTTCTTTACTTTCATTGATCTAAAACAGTCTCCTCCTCTTTTGTTGTTATCATACTGACAATTTTGATGAGTTCAGACCAGTTGTTCTGTAAAACACCTCACAACCTGGATTTATATGTGTCCTCATTATTAGATTCAAGTAAAATATTTTGGGCAAGAACACTTCCCAGGTGAAGTGTGAACTAGTGTGTAATGCTAGGAGGCTCATGATATCAGCTTCTCTCTTGTTGGTAATGCTAAGTTTGACCAAGAAATCAATTTTGAATATTTGTTTGGGTCATGACATTTTTCAACTGAAATAAGTCTTCTACTTTCTAGAATTTTCTTTCTTTCTTCCTTTCTTTCTTTCTTTCTTTCTTTCTTTCTTTCTTTCTTTCTTTCTTTCTTTTTCCTTTCTAGAATTTTCTACATTGCAAAAGTTGCCATCAGGGTTAAGAGACTGTGAGGTTCATTGAGTGTCTTCATAAATGGGAGAATTGTGGGATACAAAGGCATTCCAGGCAGGGAACAGAAGCTGCAAAGGCCTTGAAGCAGAACTGTGGTGGGCATGCCCAGAGAAGAGCAAGGAGGCCAGGGCTGAAGGACCATCAGCAGGAGAGAGGGCCAGGGAAGAGAGCCAAGAGGAGGCAGAGAAGGCCTTAAAGGTCCTGTAAGAATTTTGACTTCAGCCTCAGTGTGATGGGAAACCATTAAGAAGTCCTGAGGCAGAGACTGTGATCTGACTTACATATCTTTCTTATTACTTTTCTGAGATTTTTGTTGGCTATTCTGCTTGTGCATACATAAAAAAGGAAAGTATAAGTGATAGAAATTGTTCAAGGCATTTTTAGGGTGACACAAGTATATCACAGCTGCCACCTGGCTGGCAGCAATTTAAAAACCACCCTGACTTCAGGGATGATAAACTGTGAAAAGGCCTGATAGGAAGCACCTGTGTACCAGCACTTCACTCTAGAAATGCAATCCCCAGCTCTGTTGAAGCCCCTGTGTGCCTCCCAATCACATGCCCCCCCTCCCCACCTTGCGGATATCCTCACCCACGACCTCTGTGTTTTTCATGGCCACCTTTCTCTACTGTTATGCCAAACATGTGCCCTTAACACAGACGCTTCTTGTCTTTGAACTGCCCTGTAACATATATTGTCACTTGCTAGTTCGCTCAACAGCATGGGAGGTGCAGCTTGCTCCCTTGTGCCTGCTCCCCTTTCACTCTGGTTCGGTCTCACTATGTGACCTCCACACCTTCTCTGTTCTCCTGTGCAGGGACGCTTGGAGGCCCCGTGTTTGCTGCTACAAAGTACTTTCTAGAACATTCCCACCGTGTCCTGGGCCACGCGTGAGCATTTTCCAGAGCTTGGCCCTCCGGAATCACAGTCACAGGACAGACTTTCCGATTGTGTTTGCCAACAACCAGAGCATCCCTCCTGCGTCCCTGAGCGCCTCAGGGGACAGGAATCCTGCCCTGCTTAGCCCAGGTCCTGGACAGAAAGTCTGCGTTCAGGGCTGGGGGAGGGGAGCAGGGAGACTGGAGGAGGTGATGGGGCAGCGGGGGAAACCGAGGCCAGGGCTGCGGAGGGAAGGCTGTGCCTCGCACTGGCTCTCAGGTGAAGGTGTGAGGTGGGGCCACCCCTGGAAGGTGGGAACTTGCGCTGGGCTGTGGGACGCGGACTCCAGTAGAGGACAGGTGTCCTTCGGAGCTGCTTTCATCTCGGTCCCTTCTCTGAACCCGCCGTGAGGCGAGCCCTGGGAACGCTGTTCTGAGCCCCCCTGCAGCTTCCTGCTCTGGCTCCTGTTCCACAGGGTCCATGGTTACCGCCTCCGGGCCGGATGCGGCAGCTGCAGCAGGACCCGGCCCGGCCCCCTGCTGCTCCAGCACTCCGGATGCTCCTGCGGTGGTCGTGACCGCTGCGCAGGGCTGGGCTGGCGGTGCCCTCTTCAAGGTAGAGCCGCCTGCTGTCTGTCACCCACACCCTGGGCGGTGTCCGCTCCCCTGATGGGGAAGGCCAGCCTCCTTCGGGGCGGCGGGTCTGTGCGGGCAGGAGCCCTGTGGGCTGTCACTCCGCTGCTCAGCCGTTGTCTTTCAGTCCCCTCTGGTGGGGGCAGCCCTGTGGTGAGGGAGCCCCCATGGTGGGTTCTGCCTCTCCCACTTCCCTGCACCCCTGTCTTCCACCTGTTTGCTCCTGTCGCTGTCCCTCGGAAGGATGAGAGGAGGCTCCAGCTTCCGGGCCTCCAGCTGTCTCCATCTTAGACCTGGTGTCTCTGCTCCAGCAATCCCGCATCCAGGCTGCCCTCTGTGAAGGGGCTGGACAGAGCCCGCCACCACCATGGTGGGACCCTGAGGCCCTGCTGGCCCCTCCTCCCCTGCTTTGCTAGCCCCCTCTTCTCGGGAGGAGGGCTGCTCCTATCTTGGCCTTCCAGATTTGGGGGTGGCTGTGCTCACAGCACCGGCTGCTGCTCATATGGTGGCCCCTTTGACCACAACTGCAAACTTGGTGACTGCAGAAGGAATGAACTTGGGGTGGATGGAATGGGCATCCCATGAGAAGAGCTGTGTGTGGGTGTCATGCTGCATTCTCCTCCCTCCTTGCCCAAAACGCACCATCACCTCCATGGGGGACAGGCCCACCTTACTGGGGGAAGAGGTGGGAGTCCTGCTTATATTTTACTGGTGTTGCTCTGGCTGCTGTGTGGGGAATAGACTTGAGGGAGCAGAGTGTAAGAAAGATTACTTAGGAGGCTACTGCAATAGTCTAGGCAAAAGATGATGGCAGCTTGGGCAAACAGTGTAGTGGAGGGCTGACGGTGCTTGGGTTGAAATGCATTCTGAAGAGAGATCAGACTGAATTTGATGGTGGTGTGGATGGGGTTGGTGTGCAGAGTTAAAGATGTCTCCAACATTTTGGCTTCAGCAAGTGAGTGAACAGTGCTGCTCTTTACGCTGGGATCTGGCAAATAAAGGAGGTACAAGTTAGGAATGAGGGGGCATCACGAGCTCAGCTTTGGACAACTTAAGTTTGAGGTGCCTATTACACATCCAAGGGAAGATTTACCAGCCTCGGCAGCCTGGAGTTCGGGGAAGAGTGTGGGAAGGAGATATAAATACATGCCATGGGAAAGCATAAAGGAAAAACCCCACTTAAGTGAGTGATTGTCCCAGGACAATCCCAGGAGCACCCCTAGTGCTCAGAGGTCAGGCGACAAGAAGATCCAGCAGCGGAGGCTGAGATGAGGCAGACACTGAGGTTGAGCAGTGTTAGGAGTGGGTGGTGGCCTGAAAGCCAAGGGACAGAAGTGCTTCAGGAACGATGAACTTATCCACGGTGTGAAAACTGCCCATGAGATCTGGCCATGTGAAGGTCCTTGTGGTTTAGTGAGAAGGCCTGGGTCGGGTGGACTAGGGAGAACAGAGGGTGAGAATGTGGGATAATGGGTTTCAACAACACTCTGGAGGGATTTTCAAATGGGAGCTGAGAAATGGGCTGGTAGTTGGAGAGGCAAGGGGATTAGAAAAGATTTTAAATATTAAAAAAACTTTTAAACTTGACTTTATTTTAAACACATTTATTAAGGTGTACTTTATCCTATATCAGTGATGGCGAACCTTTTGAGCTCGGCGTGTCAGCATTTTGAAAAACCCTAACTTAACTCTGGTGCCATGTCACATATAGAAATTTTTTGATATTTGCAACCGTAGTAAAACAAAGATTTATATTTTTGATATTTATTTTATATATTTAAATGCCATTTAACAAAGAAAAATCAACCAAAAAAAATGAGTTCGTGTGTCACCTCTGACACGCGTGTCATAGGTTCGCCATCACTGTCCTAGTGGGTGGGGCG
>NW_006292916.1:1504968-1527395 GCF_000327345.1 Myotis davidii | reverse complement strand
CCCGATTGTGCACCTGTGGGGTTCCCCAGCCTGGCCTGTGCCCTCTTGCAATCCGGGACCCCTCGGAGGATGTCAGAGAGCAGTTTCGGCCTGATAGCAGAATGACTGGTCACTATGAGGTGCACTGACCACCAGGGGAGCAAACGCTCAACACAGGAGCTGCCCCCTGGTGGTCAGTTTACTCCCAAAGGGGGAGTGCCACTCAGCCAGAAGCCAGGCTCAAGGCTGGAGAGTACAGCAGCGGTCGTGGGAGCCTCTCCCGCCTCCGCAGCAGCACTAAGGATGTCTGACTGCCAGCTTAGGCCCTTCAGGAAGTGGGCCTAAGCCAGCAGTAGGACATCCCCCGAGGGGTCCCAGACTTTGAGAGGGCACACGACGGGCTGAGGGGACCCCTCACCGAGTGCACTAATTTCATGCACCGGGCCTCTAGTATACTATAATATTCAACCATTTTAAGTGTGCAATTGAGAAATTTTTAATAAGTTTCTCAATTATGCAATCATAACTAAAACCCATCTTAGAATATTTCCATCACTGAAATGAAGTCCTCTGCCCACTTACAGTTAATCCAGGTCCTAGCCCCCCCTCCCCCCCCCCCCCCCCCCCCCCCCATTCATCATTTGGTAGGCATTTGGATTGTGGAAGATTATTAAGATGGGTTTGTATTAGTGTGCTGAGGATGCCATAATAAAATACCATAGACCGGGCAACCTAAACAACAAAAATTTGTTTTCTTAGAGTTCCAGAGGCTAGAAATCCAAGCTCAAGGCACCAGCAAAGTTGGTATCTGCTGAGACTTTTCTTCCTGGCTTGCCAATGCTGCTTCTTGCTGTGTCCTCATGTGGACTTTCCTCTGTGCCCATGGAAAGAGAGAGATTGGTGGAGTCTTTTCCTCCTCTTACAAGGACACCAGCCCTATCAAGTTAGGCCCCCACCCTTATGACTACATTTAACCTTAATTAAGGGTACTCTTTCAATATACAGTCACATTAGGGTTTAGGGCTTCAACATATGGATTTGTGGGCACACAATTCAGTCCATAATAGGGTATTATATCACATTTGTGTGCTGAATGAGAAGGATCTAGTATAAGGTTTCTCAACCATGCTCTACACCCCACCAGGTCCTAGTTGTAGTCCCTTATCATGACAACAAAAATATTTCCAGACATTGTCAAATGTTTCTTGGAGGGTGCAAAATCATTCTTGCTTGATAAACTGATAGACTAGAAAGGAATTTGAGGATGCAGGGGAAAGAGAAAATAATTTCAGGAACAAAACCCTTGAGTAGGCAAGAGGAGATAGGATTCAGCAGTGAGTGCCCCTGTGTGGGAACTGTCAGAATTTATGCAGAGACCTTACCCTACAGAAAGTGGTAGGGCCTGAGGGAGGAGCTCTCACACACTATGTCCATCGCAGAAGCTTTATAGGAAGAACCCTGTGTTTACAACAGAGCTCGATGGTTATAACAGCTCCTCCCCTTAATTTCCTTTCCCCCTCTGTGAAAAGAGCTTCTTGCTTCTTACTCTCTCTCTGTGCATGTCTGCATGTAACAAATTACAATTCTTTATTTTTCCTGAATAAATACTTTTTGGTGATGAAATAAGTAGTTGACTTTTGTTTACAGTTGGCAGAGCAGGGAGAATTCATCCACTGGGACAGGACAGAGGTCATAGAGGCAGGACGGTGGTAGATTTGCTGATGGGAGGATGTGTCAGTTTTCTTCTCACACTCATCATTTCCAGTGAAATCAGCCATCTGTGGAGGGGGCAGGATTGTGTAGCACATGCATGGCTACTGGAGGACCCTCTAAGAGAATAGGGAATTGTTATTTCCTCAGGAGTGAATATGTACCACATTCTTCTTCCTTTGAATGCATAGCACATTGTGTTGTGTGTTTTTTAAAATGCTCATCTGAGGATATACTTAGAAAGTGGAAGGGGAAAAGGTAGATGAGATAGATAGATAGATAGATAGATAGATAGATAGATAGATAGAAGATAGATGGATAGACAGACATTGATGTGAAAAACATTCATGGGATGCTTTCTGTATGTGCCCCAACTGGGGATCAAACCCGTAACCCAGGTATGTGCCCTGACCAGGAATTGAACTGGCAACTTTTCTATGTGCAGGACAATGCTCAACCAACTGAGTCACTCTGGCCAGGCACATAGTGCATTGCTTAAACCACTTACTATATAATTCTAAATAGTTCTTGGTATGTGCACTACCAGATTGTAAGTTTTTGAAGGTGGGAACTATCTTGTGCATATTTACATAGCTTATAACAAATAGCTGAGTTCACAGTAGGTGCTCAGTAAATGTTTACTTGAAATAAATTTTCATAAAAACTATATAATCTTTACTTTCTAAATCATTTTCCCTGTACAACTAGCAAGTCTCTTAGAACTCATTGGTGGGACTAATAGGTAGATAAAGAAATACATGCATTACTAACTATAATTTGGAAAATGTTTTCAATTAGAAAATGATCTTTTCTATAAGATGGGAATATAAACTAGTATTTCTCACTCTTTATTCTCCATATAAATTAGTTAATGGTGTTATTAAAATGCATATTCTGACTCAGTAGATCTGGGGTGAGGCCTGAGATTCTGCATTTCTTACAAGCTTCCAGATAATGTTGATGTTCTTGGTCCATGGACCACAATTTGACTAATGAGGATATAAGTCCACAGAAGATTGGATTGCATAAAGGAGTGAAGAGCTTAGGCAAAAAGCTCTCAAAGTTATTGCTGAAGATGGGAGGGAGTTCTCAGGGAGGCAGTAAAAAAAGAGAGAACATACCTTTAAGTATCTCATGGATTCATCAGGCTGGAGTGGGGACATTAGGAATCAGCTTCTTGTTATGGTTCAGAATTCAAAATGGCCTTGTAGCTTACAGACATGGAGAAAAACCAGTAAAAGTGAGGTTTAGAAGAGATAACGGGCATTGTGCTTTCAGAGAAAAAATGCAAATCTATGATGAGCATTGGCAGGGGCAGTGCACGTGCCGCTGGAAAATATCCTAAATAATCATATGAACCCTGGCTGATCATGAGTCAACAATAAAGTACTCTCATATGGAAATCAGGTATAAAAAGAAACCACAATTAGAAACCACAAAGTAATTCTTATTATATTTAGCACTGCTCAGAACCTTGCTAGAATTTTGCATCTAGCTTTGAGTTAAATGAATCTAGAAATATGCAAAGAGCTCAAAGTTCAAGTGAGTTTCAAGAATGATTAAAAGTTTGAGAAATAAGATTTAATGGTTAAAGGAGAAGGCTGCCTGGTGATTTAACAATAGTATTTCATTCACAAAAGGATGTGTTATGCAGGGAGTGGTGAGCAGTACTTCCATGTTTCTTTTGACTAAGGTGAGATGCCTTTAAATTACTCAAAGACTGACTTTGGTTGTACATGAAAATAGTCCCTTATGCAAAGAGTGGATAGTAAGGCATTGGAATGTGCTACCATGGGAAGTTCTTGAATACTTTTCCTATTTGTTAGGGATTGTGAAATGGAGCCCAACTTGAAGACAGAGAAATGGCATAGGTAAAATTGTAACTGCATCCAGTGGTGGCACTCTGAGCCCCTGAGGACCAAAATGCTCGATAGAGTTAAGGTCAGTTACACCCTGAGAACAGGATGTCCTAGGGCTCTCTAAAGGTACCAAGGTAAGGGATCACTCACTAGTGTCATTGCTGAAAGCTGCTAAGCTGACTGGAAGCACTAACTGAGACAAGGACTAGGGAGTGTGTAGTGAAATTCAGGCATGGTCCAGGGGCTTTACATCTTTTCTCTTTGGTCTAATTCTTCAGAGCTGGCCAACACCACCACCCAGTGAAGTGGAGTCCCACATAGTGCCCAATGGGCTTGAAAAACAGGTCAAACCAAGATTCCACAGAGGATTCATATAGAGTAGGGGCAGCGATTCATATTCATACTAGGACCTAGTACAGGGGTGGGCAAACTTTTTGACTCGAGGGCCACAATGGGTTCTTAAACTGGACCGGAGGGCCGGAACAAAAGCATGGATGGAGTGTTTGTGTGAACTAATATAAATTCAAAGTAAACATCATTACATAAAAGGGTATGGTCTTTTTTTTTTGTTTTAGTTTTATTCATTTCAAACAGGCCGTATCCGGCCCGCGGGCCATAGCTTACCCACGGCTGACCTAGTACATGGGTGAAATAGTGAGATGGGTGTGAAACAGGGCCTGGTAGGAACTGGAGAGCTCATTCTACAGGAGGCAGCAGCTGCTCTGAGTCTGACACCTCTCATAAAGCAAGAACTGATATGTGACTCATGAGAGAGAACCAAGGGGAGCTCAAGCCTAGAAGTGACAGTGCCAGCCATGGTGTCTGGTGTTTGCCCTGCTCTCACCACCAGGGTCAACATTACAGAAGGCTCCACAGCATGACCTTTATGCATTGGGTGGCATGCTTAAAACAGGTGTTTCACTCTGAATTAACTGAAAGCTAAAGCTGTGTAGACATTTTTCATAGTTCACCCCTAAGATGCTATTCAGCTGTCCCTTCCCACATAAATGTTACAAAACAATGTTCAACGAGCAGAGAAACCCAAGCTTCTGAATGTAACATCAGCTTCCTTATAAGCTGAGTTATTTTCATGGCAACACGTTATCAGGCTGATTTCTGAAGGCCTGTGGACATATTTGAGAATGTCCACTTTGTGAAGAGCAGGCATTCTGAACAAAAGTAGGTGGTAGGTGGAAACCACTAGTCATTATAAACAGAGCACCTTACAGGAAAAATGCTGCCCAGTTCTTGTAGGACATATTGAAGTAGTTGCTGTTGGCTGGCCCACTCTGGGTGTAGAGTGCTTTGGGGAAGAGTGGTTGTCTTCTCAGGGCTTTTGCACACAGTGGTGATGCATTTTTTTTTAAAAGAGTGACCATCTATATATATAAAAGGCTAATATGCTAAGTGTCCGACCATCTGACCAGTCTCTATGATGCACACTGACTACTAGGGGGCAGACGCTCAATGCAGGAGCTGCTGTGACGTGCACTGGCCATTTACAAAGAAATGGCACCATGGACCTGACGCCCACAAAGCAACACTCGGCTTCTCCCATGTGGGACATAGACCCCACCACAATTCTGGAATGACAGCCCACCAAATTGCAGCCAATGCTGCCAAGACGCCATGGAACAAAATGTGGCCTACAGCCCAGTTCAGCCTGGAAATGGTTGCTGTGGGCACCAGGTAATGATGTCACATAGCAACACCCAGCTTCCTCTCCCTAGTGACTAGCCTTCTTGGAGTTTCTTCAGCCTAGGAACATGACTTGCTTTATAGCCAGGTGCAAACATTTCACACTTTAAACAAATGTCTGTGAAGCATTTTCCCATGCCTCATTTCATTTGATACTCACAGAAGTCCTGCAGTAGGTAGATAAGAGACTCAGTGGAATCCTATTTTCTTTTCATTAGCCAGAAAAACAGATTTAGAAAGTTTAGAAACTTGACCCAACTGAAAAGAAGTAAGAAATGGTGGACCTTGAAAATGATTTGAGATTTTCTCACTGAACAGAATATAGTCAAACACTGCTACAGTTAAATATTTTGCTCTTTATTCTCCCTGCATGATCTACAATAATAATCTCCTTCGTGTTGATATTTACTGCTGTGTGGCTGACAATTACCTGAAAGAGAAGTTGGGGTGCTTCACTGGACTGGAAAAAATTTAGCTAAATCAGAAAGCAGGTCTAATTAAGCAAGTTTATTCTATACTAGAGGCCCAGTGCATGAAATTTGTGCACTTGGGGGGATGGGGTCCCTCAGCCCGGCCTGCACCCTCTC
This sequence comes from Myotis davidii, assembly GCF_000327345.1. NCBI lineage: Eukaryota > Metazoa > Chordata > Mammalia > Chiroptera > Vespertilionidae > Myotis > Myotis davidii. The sequence continues at coordinate 1,521,562 of NW_006292916.1, read as the reverse complement.
ACAATCCGGGAGCTCCCCACGAGTAGTGGGCCTAAGCCAGCAGTCAGACATCCTTAGTGCTCTCCAGCTCAGGGCTTCTGGCTGAGCGGTGCTCCCCGTTTGGGAGTGTACTGATCACTGGGGGCAGCTCCTGCATTGAGTGTCTGCCTCCCTGGTGGTCAGTGTGCATCATAATGATTGGTCGTTCTGCTGGTCAATTGATTTGCATATTAGCTTTTTATTATATAGGATATAATAAAAGGTTAAGTTGACTCACATGTGTGAGATACATATAGAGCTCTCGTTGACACCAATTGCACACATGTGTTTCCATCTGTCATTGTTGATCGTGAATTTGGTTGACATTTCTATATAGAGAAAGGGCGAATAGCAATATTAAAATCTTTCTTCTAATTAATTTCCTTTCAATGTGCATGAATTTGTGCACCAGGCCTCTAGTTAAATAATAAGATTTATCAAGGATCACTTATTGAGGCCTACAACAAGACTAAGGTATCCTGGGTGCCAGGAATCCAAAGTCACAGGAGTGCCAGAATTCCTGCTTCCACCTTACTTGCTCTGGGAAGAACTAGACAAATGAGACAATAATTTCTATTCTGCTTGATTCTTTAGCTGTCAGAATTTACCACAATGGAACATTTGAAGGGTTTGTTTTTGTTTACTTTCTTTCCTATGTATTTTATGAGATCAAAATAAGACAAAGAAGCTGGCAAGCTTACTGAGAAGCCATCTGCCTTTCTGACTAAATTGTTTTATTCAATTGAGGAAGAAATTCTCAACTCTTTGGAGACACCTATTGTGAAGGAACCTTGTAGATGCATACATGATTCTGGCTAGGATTGAGTCTCCATTTTACACAACTTCTTTGCATCTCTATCCTGAAGGAATGAATGAGCTCCCCATGTACTGTGCACAGCATCATTGTTCAGTAAGCAGTGGACTGGTGGATTGGTTTCATGGTGGCACACCATTATCTCCTACAAGTCAGAGTTTCTGCTTCCCTCTCTCCATTTTAGCCTTTGAGCATGGTGCTGAGCTCTGGCTTGAGATTCAGAACTTGCAGGTGGTTTTCACAGCATCTCCTACAGCTCCCTCCTACTCACTTTGGCTGGGACCTAAGCCTCTTTTAGACTTCTCAGACTGCTCTAGGGTCATGGCAAAAGGACTGTACCAATTGCAGTCTTCCTTAGCTTTGCATCTCAACAGAGAGAAATAACTAATCCAGTGCAAGCCAGATGTTGGCCTTTTGCTTCAAGAACCTTCTTCACAAGTATGCCTCACAAGGGATTTGGAAGCATTTGATTTATGTCCTGTCTTTTTATCAAGAGCTCTTAATCTGTGGTCAACATGGTCTGGGGCAAGTTACTTAACCACCCAAGACCTCTGTTTCATTTTCTGTAAAAGGGTGGTGGTGACAGAGGTGGGGCAATGATGATTACCTACTTCATCCAGTTGTTATTTGAAAGAGCACAGATTTGGCTGGCTGGACTTGAATTCATCTTCTAACTTGGGCCAGTAACTTCTTTGAGCCTCGATTTCATTAAGTACACAAATGAAACAATGCTTCCTAGGCCTTAGTTTTGTTGCAAGGATTAAAAGAAAGAATATATGTATAGAGTGAACTCAGATCCTAAGATACAGAAAATGTTTAATATTAATTATTGTACTCTTATTGTGTTGTCCTGGAAGTCCATGGATGGTTTTGGAGGGATGCAGTCCATGAATCTTCTGAAACTACATGCAGATATTTGGGTGTGTACCATGGGCACCTTTCCTGGGTCAGGGTTCCATAACACTCACCTGATTCTCAAAGAGTCCAACCCTCTTCCCTCTTGCCACCAAAGTTGAGAACTACTACTCTAGATACTTAGAGATGTGAAGAACTCATTAACATCCTAGATACAACGTCCAGAATAGGATTTAAATTTGGACCTGTCTATGCTTTATCTCCTGTGTTTGAATTTAAAATTTTGAGATTGATTCTCTTTTCAGCCTATATTTAGCTTTCTAGCCCACATCTTTTCTTCATGGCCACTTGTTCTTCATGTGCATGTTGTACATTGTGGCTTTTTGAATTTCTGACTAAACTGTAATCTAATTGAAGGCATGGGTTTAATTATTCTTGTGTCTCCAATGATGGAAGGCTAAACACAGATCTTTAAATCAGTCTGAAAACACTTGTGAAATAACCAATGGTTTGGATCCATCGGAGCAGTGTTCTGAGAAAGCTCCAGGAGCCATCTACTCTGCAACCCAAGCTGGGCGAAGAATTGAGGGAAGACTTGAAACATTCAGACTCAGATCCCAATTTGAAGCTGAACTAATTTCCATCCCTCACTGAGACAAGTTTCCTCTTTCCAGTGCAATTCCTGGGACAGGTTGGGACAGGTTAGTAAAATGTAGAAATAACAACTTGGCTTGCCAATGCATTGGCTAGATTTGCTTAGTCAATTTTGGTGTAAAGTGAAAAAGATAGAACAGGTAAAATATGTTTTGCATTGAAAAATTAAACTAGTTGGAGTAAAGGAGAATCTTTTGCTTGGTTTGGTCAAACAATTCCAGGGGAAAACAGTGGTGGCTGGCAAATCTGGACCGTTGTCATAATCTCCTTGACTCAAGAAAAATGGATTTTGAAATTTAAGTAGAAGGAAAAGAGCTTCCTTAAATTCTGTTCACCTACTAAGAGGAAGTTTAAAAAAAGTGAGTTCTACCAAGTTTGGTAAAATTCAGAACAAGCATTACCTTTCTGTCTCTTATTTCTTTCTAACATCTTTCTTTAATACTATACTTGATTGTTATTTTCCCCCTAGAATTTACATATCAGTCTATAGAAGGTAAAGCCCTTGATTTCCCTGCACTTTTTCAAATTATGAATTTATTTTCTCATTAAAGAGTCATGTGGATATACATTAAAATCTGAAGACTAAGAGAAATAAGTCACTTAAAATTTGACCAACCATCCAGGCCAGTGTTGCTCAGTGGTTGAGCATTGAACTTATGAACCAGGAGGTCATGGTTCAATTCCTGGTCAGGGCACACGCCCAGGTTGCAGGCTCGATCCCCAGCAAAGGGCATGCAGTAGGCAGCCGATCAATGATTCTCATCATTGATGTTTCTTTCTTTCCCTCTCCCGTCCTCTCTGAAATCAATAAAACTATGTTAAAAAGAAAAATTTGACCAACCATAATCACCATAATTCCTTACCCATTATTAGAACTATTTCTTCTTTGTGTATATATAGTATTGATAATTTACATATAAGTTTGTATCTTGCAACTTTCATTTAAACATTCACATAAGCACTTTTCTAGATGAGATATGATCTTTTAAACTGATCTTTTAATAGTTAGTGGTTGTATAACATCTTATTGAGTGTATATACCATATTCTCCTATTGATGAATAGTTAGATTGTTTCCATGATATGCTGTTACACCAAATGCTACAGTGAACATCTTGTGCACAAAGGTTTTCTACAGTTTGAATAACTTTCCTAGGCTTGGTTCCCAGAAATAAAATCAGAGCTCTGGATCAGTGAGTGTTAAGGCTTGGCTGTTCTTGATGTGACTTCCCCACTGCTTTCCAAAAGGCTTGCGCCAACTTATACTGGCAGCAATAGTAGGTGAAGGTTCCAGGGTTCTCAGATGAGTTTTTATTTAAATGGTGATATGGAAACAGATGGCCTGGAATAGTCTCCTGGTAACCTTTTTCTCCTAGGAGACAGGTAGGAGGAGGCAGGTCTCTCTCCTGGGTCACTAAGAATCTGAAATCATGATCTCACCTTCTTTCTTCCACGAGGGATTCCCTTTGTTCATGGACCAGCGCAGAGTTGGGCATTTTATAGCACTAAACTAGAGAAACTAAAAGGTAGAAGCTATAATTCATGCTGCAATTAGCCCCTTGAGACAACCTTTCCTCATTGCTTCCTCATGCTTGGTCCATTGAATGAGGAAGGGAAACCCCTCTTTTTGTATCAGTTTTCAGTATGTTGGGCTAGTGGTGTAAGACAATCAATATTTATTGTTCTACCAATCATGTCCATAGATATGTTATGCTGGATATGCTGGATCCCAGAATCTAGAAGACGTCTAAAGAGGATAGACATTTGATATATATTTGTTGAATGCAAGAATAAACTCATGGTAGAATGGGAGTAGTAGAGGCCTTGTTTCATATGAGGCATGTGGCAGACTTTGCTGTTTGCAACCAAACGTGTAATTCCTTCTTCTTCTTTACCAACTGAACTTTCTTTTTATTTTCACTCAGTGAAATTTCCTCAAGCCCCTTGCACTAGGGAAAATGAGCCATGTGACACAGTTTGAATCTATGAGGCGTAATTGAAGAATTTCTGGGGAAGTTGACTTTCTTCTTTTCTTCTTTCTCGTCTTTCTTCTTGTGAGGCTGAAGTTGGAAGAGCCATCTTGCCATCAAAAGATGATAAATGTGAGGATGAAAGTCACAGGCTGAAAATGGTAGACTGAATAATGGGAAGCTGCGCGTTGATGCCATCTTCAGGCTGCTGCAAGAGCCCAGGGCACATTATGCTTTTGAAAAATGTTCCACTTGTTTTAGATAAGTCACTGTGGTTGGGTTTTCAGTTCCGTGAAGCTGAGTGCCATCCTTACTGATAGGAGGAACTTGAGGCCCAGGAAGTTTCATCTTGACTAAGATCACAGTGATAGTGTGAGCCAGAAATAAGACAGAACCCAGGTCTATTAATTAAACCCACCCTCTGATTAACACCTCTTTCCACTGTTACCAATGTTAAATTGAAAGCACCCTCAAAAGTACAATAAGATTAAAGCGTTTTAAAGTATTTTTGAAAGAGGTTTGATAAATATTGTTTTCTGACTGATTTGGCAAACAAAGGGGACCTGAGGACACTTATGAACACAACAGTTTTACTTTGGAGTATATGCTCTAGTCCAGGGGTGGGCAACCCCTGACATGTGTTCCAAACATGGCATGCCAGTAACTTTTGCTGGCACCCAAAACCCTCTCTTATAACCTTCCATTTACAATGTTTTTCTTAATATCAACTTTTTAATTTTTCAGATAAATTCAGTGTAGATGCATCTTAGATAAATAAATAATTTTACATAACAAGTTATCTTAAAGACCATAGACATGGATTGATGAGAGAGGGGAAGAGCGATTTCTATGCCTCTGCCTTAACTCTCCCAGCCTTCCTGTTTTGCATGTATACATTAAAAAAATGTATTTTTCATCATGTATTCTGTTTTTGTCACTTGAATGGATTTTATTATTTCTTCAAGGTTCTTCACATACGCACACCTTAAGAGATATCAAGTAGGTGTAACATGTTCTCAAAAAATTAGGGTTGGCACGCAGAAGAATTTTGAGTCAGAGATTTTGCTGGATTTGGCCCGCACTCACAAAAAGGTTGCCCACCCCTGCTCTAGTCTAAATAGGAGCTCCTTAAAGGAGTATTTATTTAGTAGAAGAGAAAATAGAATACCAGGAGAGTTTTCTTTCAGAGCTTTATTATTACTGTTTACTCTGCCCTTGTATTTTATAGAAAATTGAAAATTAAATCTGGTATATTTGATTTGGGTTTTGATATTTCAGAACTTTGACATAGCCTTCCACATCTTTTTATTTTTATTTTTATTTTTTATTTTTAAAGAAGTCAAGAAAGGCTGGAGGTACAACTGACAATGTGGATTTTCTTGATGTTCTCTTATTGTGTTAGAGTATGGAACCTTTGGCAATACTTCTCAAAAAACTGTTTTTAAATGACATTTGGAAAACATCTTCACTGTTCACTTCATTTGTTCCTGGGTAAATAGTCCTCTACATTTGGAAGTGACTTATATAGAAGAGAGCAGTTAAGGAGAGAAGAGGATTGAGTTCATATGGTAGTTCTTGTGCTGAGATGACTCAACAGGGAAGCACTTCCATAAATCAACTAGAGCGTTTTCCTTTGTAAGCCACAGAGAAACTGCTCTGGAATTTTGTGCTTGGTGCATTTGTCAGCATCAGGTAATTTCCCACAGGTGGGATGAAGCAAAGCAAATGCTCCAGTCTTTTCTTTAGGAGTCATGCTACCTTTTAGAAAACAAGGTAAAGATGTAGTTCAGACAGTGTCATCAATAGCCTACTCCTCACGATACTCATTAGTCCATTTCTATCATTTTACCCAGTTGCTGCACTCACTTTCATTGTTGTTCTTCATCCATTAATACATTAACACATGTCAGATAACTTCCTCCAACCAACGTGTTCACTCTAACTCAGTTATGCCCTTCTTTTCATGTTTTTCACTGGCCACAAGTCCAAAGACATACGGATGTCATGGGACCCTGACTAGTTCTTCACTTTGTCCTGTTTTCCACCGCAACTCAAAAGTCATGCCAACAACAGGCCAGTCTGGGGTGATGCCATGTTGCTGCTGCCATCTCGCTCTCAGCCCTCAGGTAGAGTCAGCATGAAGGATGACAAAGTGGACAAATGGAAAGTCCTTGATGACATTTACCACTGACCACACCGCCTCCGGAGCACAGCTCATTGGAGTCTTAGTTTCAAGAAGCAGTAAACGTTCTGGTTTATGAATAATTTATAGCATAAACACATCTCAGATGGACATAGACATGCATGGGACATATTAGTACTAAAAACTTATTCCTTGTGTATCTGAAATCCAAATTTACCTGGGCATCCTGTATTTTAGCTGGCAGCTCAACTGTAGGCTCCTGAAAAGACTTCTGAGGTGCTTGTGGGGTGCAGGGATCCCTATCTTCCTGGGGTTCTGAATCATTTTTGTCTGCGACTCATTTTTAATTAAAGACCATCCTCTGGGTGAGCTTTTTCCCAATTTAATGAAGAAGAACAGCAGGGTTTCACAATGAACACTGGGCCCTTCCCTTGCTGGGCAAGGTGAGCCCTCTGCTCCTTTGTCCTTCCTTCTTTGCACCATTCTTCGCCTCTTGGCACTAGCTCTTCCCCACTTTCCTGGAAACTAGTGCTTCTTCTGCTGCTCTTTGGCCATCGGAAACCCTCTTGGGCCTGTGTTTCGAGCAAGCTCAGTGTTGCTTCTTTCTTTCTCCCTTTCTCCACAGCCCACCCTCACCTCAGCAACACCCACTAGGCTGTGACTGGCTAGCTGACAGACCTGGCTCTTCTGGGAGTATCTGCTCTTTGACTCCACCACCCCAGTCCTAGGGACCCTCTGGTTCCTGACTGGAGAGCCTTCCCCTTCTGTCTTGAAGGACACCTCTCCCTGGTCATCTTGCCCACCTGGACCCTCTAGACTAGTAATGGCAAACCTTTTGAGCTTGGCGTGTCAGCATTTTGAAAAACCCTAACTTAACTCTGGTGCCATGTCACATATAGAAAATTTTTATATTTGCAACCATAGTAAAACAAAGACTTATATTTTTGATATTTATTTTATATATTTAAATGCCATTTAACAAAGAAAAATCAACCAAAAAGATGAGTTCGTGTGTCACCACTGACATGCGTGTCATAGGTTCGCCATCACTGCTCTAGCCCAGCCCAGGAGTCTCAGAGCTCTGTCTCTATTTTTCTGTCTGGCTTGGTTTCTTTGGTGAAGGTCTTGTTCTCCCCAGAGGCTCTGGAGGTCGTGCAGCTTTGCGGGCAGCCTCCACCTTTCCCTGCAATATGCCCACATCTCACCAGCTTCCTGTGATGGCCAGAAACAGACTTGTCTCTTCCTGTTTCTCTCATCAGCCCCCCTCTCCTCAGGCCCACCCACTAGGTTCCTGCTTTCAATTGGTGAGAAGTCTTGGGCCCTCAGTTCATTTGCTGCAAAGATAAAGATCTCAATTATAGATGCCACAATCTTCAAAGTGAAGGAGTGAAGTATTACATTATTTGGTTACTAAACATGTCTGGCTCCCTTACCTGGGGTCATAATGGTAGGAAGAGGGCAGCAAGAAAAACCAGTTTCTCAACAAGTCGAAAGATTCTCCAGAGTTCTAATTTCCATTAAGCAACCATATATTGAGCATAATTTTTACATATGTGACCTAATTTATTCCTTCTAAGAGTGTTTTTTTTAAAGACAAGAATAGTGAAATATTTATGTCTCTCTTACCTCCAACCCAACACTGACTCCATTATGGGCTTATCACCCTTAAGAATGTGCTTGTGTTTGGCTGAAATGTACTTCCACCCCAAATTCATAGTGTCAAGCACTAATCCTCAGCACCTGAGAATGTGTCTGTATTTGGAGGTGATAAAGTTAAAATGAGATCATGAAAATGGATAAACAATAGGATAGTTTATAAGAAGACTAGAGGCTCAATGCACAAAATTCTTACAAGAGTAGGCCTTCCTTCCCCCAGCTGCCAGCACCGGCTTCCCTCTAGCACCTGGGACCCAGGCTTCCCTCACAGCTTTGGCTTCATCCAGAAGGTTGTCTGGAAGGACGTCTGGTCTAATTAGCATATTATGCTTTTATTATTATAGATGATATTAGGACATAGGCGCACATGGAGGGAAGACCATGTGAGGGCACAGGGAGAAGACAGCCATCTGCAAGCCAGGGAGGGAAGCCTCAGAGGAAACCAACCCTGCTAGCACCTTGGTCTCAGACTGCCAGCCTTCAGAAAGGTGAGGGAGTAAATTCTGCTGTGTAAGCCCCACAAGTCTGACCTACTCTGTTCTGACAGCCTTTCATCACATATCAAGGTTACCATTTCCCTGGGCTGGTATGAGGCCTCAGGTGGCAGGTTGTGAGGGAAATGCACAGGGGCCAGGGATAATCTCAGGCAGCATTCCAGGTGCGATTACTCTCTGCTTGTCCTGGACCCTCTGTTCAAAGCCCCTTGTCCCCATAGTTGCTGCCAAGTCTCAATCATAAAAAGGACTGGTGGGAAGGAAGGAATAGAGGATCGAGAAGACACCTAACGGATATTCTGTGAGCTACATCCCAGTGATGTGGGGTCTTGCTTCCAAATTTTATAAAGGCTATGCTTATGACTGAAAGAATCCTCATAGAGAATGGCAGAAGCAAAGTAAAATGAAGGGAAGAGTGGAAAACTCTAATTTAATGGTAGTAATATCACCTTCTATTTGCAAAATACATTTAGGTTACCAAACAACACTGTATGGTGGACGGAAGAAGTACGATACATGTAAGGTGAGTGAAGGTGAACATCTTGCCCAAAGGCATTTGAAGAGTAAGACATGGGGACAGACACAGCTTCTGTACCTGGAACTGCACAATGTTCAGTGTGTGCTCCCAGTGTCCATTGCTTCAGTGGCCCCTCATTTGTTGAAAATGTTGAGATTTCCCCACCATCACCCTGTGGTGGGGGCTTGCTTGAGTGGTGCCTGCCACCGGGAGCCCATCCCCTGTTCCCTGAGTTCTTTCACTTTCCCCCTCTTCTCCACAGAAGAGGACCCTGTGACTTTGCCAGGTTTGACAGCCGTAACACCCACGTTGACAGCCCTCCAGGCTTCCTAGCCAGAAGCCAAACAAAGTCAAAGTTGGCTGTGTTTCCACCATCCCCAGAGTGGCACCTTTTAAAATTTAAGCTCAGCATGTTACCTTTCTAAATTTTTTATTTTATTTTATTTTATTGTATTTTAATTTTATTGTTGACAGCATTACAGATGTCTCCTATTTTTTCCCATTTTGCCTCCCTCCACTTACTCCCCGCCCGACCAGGCCTTCCCCATGCTATTCTGTGCCCACGGGTTATGCATATATGCATATATATTCTTCGTTTAATCCCCTATCTCTCCCCTCCCCGTGCTCCTGAGATCTGTTATTCTGTTCCATGCATCCATACCTCTGGATCTATTTTGTTCATCAATTTATTTTGTTCTTCAGATTCCACATATAAGTGAGGTCATGTGATGTTTGTCTTTTTCTGTTTCCTTTTCTTAAATTCACAATGTATTGTAAAGTAAAAAGAAAGGCAATCACCCTAGTGATTAAGTTTCAGAAGGATCACCTTTAAGCATTGCTGTAAATGCTGCTGCTGGAAGGCCAGGGTATTCAAAGAATGTGAACAGGAATTCTTGTTTCCAAGCCCTTTATTTCATGTGCACAGTGCTAGGGCATTTGTCACGAGAAGGGCATTTCACAGCTATCAGGTCAAGTGCAATAAACTGGTGAGCAGTAGTCTGACATGGAAGTGAGTTTGTTTGCAATTCTGAATAGTTAATAGTAGGGAAGGCTGTCAGTCACCACCCATGCTTCTCGTTGCTCTGGGCTTTTCACTTTGGGGGAAAATAGCTGGGTTAGGGTTTGAAAGGTGCTTCTGGGAGCAACAGGAATTATTTGGTTGCTAAAGTTGCTTCTTGGTTAAGTGCTAGCTCTAATTCTTCCAGGCCGTGTTTCCTTTAGGGAAATACAGGAAACCCCATGGCCGTGTTCTCCCCTCTGCCCACAGTATCTTTGCAAATCAGGACCTTCTAATATTTGTGGGAAAATCTGGAAGGTTCAAGCTCTGGCTCAAAATATCAAAGAGGGCAAATTCTCAGTGCTTGGAGATTTGGAATTCCTGATCATTTAGGCTGGGGAGTTAGATGCAAAAAGTGTATGGCAGACAGACGATAAGGTGGTCCTTATGAGTCTGGCCCTAGTGTTTATGCCTTTGTTTCATCCTGACCCCTTGAGTGTGGGCGGGTCCTGTGACTTGCTATCAACTGATAGACCATAGTGAAGGTGATAATCCCACGACTCTATTCCGTTAAATAGACTCTGTCTTCCTAGCAGACTCACTCTCACTCTTCTGCTGGCTTTAGAAGAAGTCAGCTACCATGTTGTAACTGCCTATGGAGGAGGCTGTGAGACAAGGAACTGTGGTAGCTGGAAGGAATGGAGGGCAGCCTCCTGATGGCAGCCAGAAAGAAATCTGAAGCTCTCAGTCCTACACCCACAAGAAAGAAAATTTTCCAACAACCTGAACGATCTTGGAGGCAGAGTCTTCCCGTCAGGCTTGCAGATGAGAACATAGTCTGATCATCAACCTTGATTGCAGCCTGTGAGAATCTGAGCAAGGCACCCAATTATACTATTCCCAGGCCCCTATTCCCAGTCACTGGGAGATAACAAATTCATGTTGTTTAAAGCTGTTAACTTTGTGATAATTTGTTATGTAGCAATAGATAACTCCTACCAGGGATCTGTGAAATGAACAAATAAAGAAAGCAATGTCACAGGGCTGGTGTGTAGCTACTAGAGAAGACAAGCTACATAAGCCCTTTTGGAAACACCCCTGCATTAAAGGAAGAGCAACTTCTTGGATGTCTTAGCCATTCTGGGGAGAGCAGTGGAACTGTTACATCCTGGATAGGTGCTCCTGTGACAGAGTAACCCTGACAAGAGGTGTGGTCAGTGGGTGGTGTGGGACTGCGCTGGCCCATCTGATGCATAGGAGGCCACTGTGGCTGGAGAGCAGAGTAGGTCAGGGAGGTCAGGGAGGGGCCTGGGGAAGTCAGATAGGCCTGTGAAGCCAGCATAGGGAGTTTGGCCTTGATTGAGTGGCATGGGAAGCTGTTCAAGGATTTGAGGAGTGTGGGGGGATGACATGACCTGACACATTCTAAACCATCTGCGCTCGCAGGCCTCATCGAGGAGTTGTTCAGGAAAAGGTGGATGCTGGGTGGCAGAGACTTTGATTCATTCCTGTATCCCTCACACGACTTAGCATCGGTCCAACATTTAGCTGCCCAGCAAGTGTTTGTTGGGTTGAGTTGAATGTATAACCACCATTACTGCTGTGAGACTTTTTAATATTCTGAAGAGTTTAAGTTCCAAGCAGTATCCAGCTGTTTGATCGGTCTATTGGAGCCATTGACATGACTGATGAAATTAAAGGTAAAGCTATGTTGATGAATAGGGCATTTCTGGATTTTTAGTTTTCCAAAGTTCATGGGAAAGAAAAAGAATGGGCAGGTGTTACTTCAGGTGGGCAAGGGGAACCCCCTTCTTTGTCTGGTGATATTAAAGAGAATGGGATGGAATAAGACCTTTTCCATTTCCCCGTGTGTGCTCACATGTGTGTGTGTGTGCTCATGTGTGTGTGTGTGCGCATGCGTGCGCATATGTGTGTTTCCTGCAGGATTCTGGTGGCTTTGTCCATAGTGTCTGCTACTTAAACTGTCATTGGCCTATTCACCAAATTTAATTTGTGACTTCTACTCTGTTGTTATTTTGAATGCTTTATTTGTCCACCCCCCACCCCACCCCCCCGCTAAATGTCAGAAACCCGGAGGAATTCCTAGGACCAATAATACTACTGAAATGTATGACCAGTTGGTAGGTTAAGATATGTGTGATGATTACTTTATGTGTCAATTTGACTAGACTGCAGTAGCCAGATATTCGGTCAAACAACAGTCTAGATGTTACTGTGAAAGCATTTATTAGGCCTAATTAAAATGTTAGATTTTGAGCAAAGCAGATTATGCTCCATAATGTTGGTTGGTCTCATCCAATCAGTTGAAGGCCTTAAGAAAAAAGGTAGAAGTCCTCCAAGAAGAAAGGAATTCTGCTTCCAGGCTGACCTCAGACTCAAGCCTGCAATATAAGCTCCTGCCATATTTTCCAGTCTGCCAGGCTGCTCTGCAGATTTTGGACTTGCCAGCCCCCACAACCCTGGGAGCCAATTTTATTTTTTAAAATTTTTTTTTATTGATTTCAGAGAGGAAGGGAGAGGGAGAGAGATAGAAACATCAATGATGAGAGAGAATCATTGATTGGCTGCCTCCCGCACACCCCCTACTGGGGATTGAGCTTGCAACCTGGGCATGTGGCCTTGACTGGAATTGAACCCTGGACCCTTTAGTCAGCAGGCCAACACTCTATCCACTGAACCAAACTGGCTAGGGTCTGGGAGCCAATTTTAAAAAATAAGTCTCACTTTTTTTCTCTCTCTCTCCCCTTCCTCCTCCTCCTCCTCTCCCTTTCTCCCTCTCCCTCTCTACACATGGAATGTGAATCATATTGTCCAGGGTGCAGGGCCCTCAGCTTCTGCCAGGTACCTCCCTGACATCTCTGGCTTCTCTCAGTGGAAGCCTCTAGCTCCCTGGGTGCCCCAGTACAAGATGCTCTCCTGACTTTCCCTTTCTCTCCCTCCCCTCTCCTCTCCCTCCCCGACCCCCTTCTCCTGCTCCTCCTTCATCTTCAGGAGCTCAAACAAATTTTCCCTTCTAGGGGTAATGACTGCAGAGTCCTTGATTTGGAAACCATTTGTTTCCAACACAAATCCTATAATCAGGCTTTGGGAGGATACAAAAATGAGATTCCACTATTTATGTATTAAGAATAAAATATTCACCCTGGCCAGGTGGCTCAGTTGACTGGCCCATACACCAAAAGATTATGGGTTCGATTCCTGGTTGGGCACACACCTAGGTTGTGGGTTTGATCCCCATTTGGGACATGAACAGGAGGCAACTGATCCATGTTTCTCTCTCTTCCTTCCACCTTCTTCTCTCTCTAAAATCAATTAAACGGTAAAAGAATAAAATGTTTTCTATTCCTTCCTCCATTTCACATTTGGTAAATGGACATGCTTGTTACACAAAGAAAATGGGCCGTGCAGGCGAGCGGTTATCTCCACAGTAAACCACTGTGGAGGAAAGGGGAGGAGTGGGGAGCAGCTCTCCCCTGTGTCTATCAGCACAATAATATAGGGACACATTGTCTCCTCGACCTGGAGGGGATATCTTGACATAAACGCTACAGTTGCAGTCCATTAAGAAGTGAACTGAACATTCTTCCCTGGTTTATGCACTAGCAGACAGGATTATCCAGGAACAGTCTGGGGGTGGGAAGTGTGACGCCAAAACCCTTGCTGAGAGAAAGAACACGGCTTGAGTCACTTTCACTACTGTGAGCGTGTGTGTGTGTGTGTGTGTGTGTGTGTGTGTGTCTGTGCGCGCTCACACAGCATGTGATCTGCGTGTCTTTAGGACTCTCTAGTTTCTGCCAACCTGTTTGCTGCTTCTCCATGAAGGAGACTGGGTTCTCTGGTTATTGGCTACAGCAGACTGAGGGAAACCTAACACATTTCAAGCAAATTCCAGGCATCTCTCAGCATGCTCTGAATCCCCAATTCGCAGGGCTTGGGTCAAGAGGTAGCAGTCAGGTTGTGAGGTACCTGAGGGAATGTGCAGGTGTTCGAGGCCGCATTCTGGAGACAGACCAGCACAAACAAAGGGGGCGCTGTCCTTGCTCGTGCACAGCTCCCTCCTTACTCAGCTCCCAGAAAATGGGGCCTCACTCCCAGGAGGAAGAGTGCTCCCCTCCTTCTCCCTCCCCCTCCCCCCATCACATATACTTCTCTGGATTGCCTACCTCATAGGAAGGGTTTGGACTCAATTGTCTGAAAACTCTTGAACTCAATTTGGGGGAGACAACCTATAAAAGGCTGCTTTATTTAATATGCTCTTATTTTACTGCCATCATATTTCCTTACACCTGCCTTCATGGTGCCCTGATTTACTAATATATTACAGACCCGAGACAAAGCCCACACCCTTCTCCTAGCTGCATCCTGCCAATAACGATAGAGCGCATTCTGTGTCAAAGACCCACACCTTGTGGTCTCAGAGTCCCCCAGCCGATCCAGTGGTGGATGCAGCAGGAACATGGGGGTTTCCCCAGGGTCTACCTGAGAGGCAGCATCTCAGGGAAAGTGAATCAAATAACAGGTGGAGCACCTTGTTCTGTGGAGGGGCCAAGCAGGGAGAGATTTCAGGTCTGAGATAATGAGGTAGAAACCGCAGAAACCAAACACGCGAGAGACATTTCAAAGCAGAAGCTTGGAAATGGAGCTTAAGGACCTCTCCAGGCATGACAACAATCTGGCAGTTGAGTATCAGGAATGTGCTGAACAAACAAGATCATCCCTGCCTCACTCAAAGGGGTTACTCCTCAGGGGACATAAGACCAGGAGTGAGGTGGTGGTGGTGGTGGGGGCGGTGAAGTGTGGAGGGGGAATGAGGAGAGGGGAGAGTGAGGGAGGGAGGAGTGAGGGGACACAATATGCCTGCATATTTTCATGTTTTCGTCCCCCAAATTCATGTTGTAGCCCTAACCCCCGATGTGATGGTATTTAGAGATGGGGTCTTTGGGAGGCAATTAATGTTAAATGAGGTCATGAGGAGAGTGGGTGGGGCTGTAATCTGACAAAGCTGCTGCCCTAACAAGAAGAGGAAGAGACAGAGCCTCGCCTTGGTCTGCATAATGAGCACATGGTGAGATTCCGGAAGATCCTCACCAGGAACTGAATCCGCTGGCACCTTGATCTCGGACTTCCCAACTTCCAGACCTGAGAGAAACAAATTTCTCTTGTCTAAACCACCCAGCCTGTGGTGTTTGTTTTGGCAGCCCGAGCTGACTAAGGCAATACCCAAAGGCCACGAAACAACACACCATTTACCATGTCCCAAGGAGAGTCCAAGTGCTTTCCACAAGCAACTCGCTTTGTTCTCACCATTGTATCTTCACAAATCCATGAGGTAAGTACTGCTTCCATCCCACTCAGCGATGAAAGCATGGCATACACAGGTCAGGAAGTAGGACCCAAATTCACCTGGCTGGTGCGTGCAGCACCTGGAGCTTGCACCCAAGCTATCTGGCTCTAGAGCCTGGGTGATTAACCCTGGGATTGTAATGGTAGGAGCATTAGGCAAGGATTGAACACTTTTGGGTTCCTGTGACTAGTGGTCTGAGGCTGCTGCCACCCCATCCTCTGTGGGACCCTCCTTTCAGGGCAGGGTCAGTGGGCAGGGAAAGGAAAATGTTGGAGGAGCTGCTGGTCTGGGGGTCAGGGAAGGCACAGAAAGGCCGGGCCTCCTGTTGATCCATTCTTCTCTTTTTGTCCCCTTCTTGTCCTTTGTCCCTTCTTCTGAGCCCAGGAAAGCTCTCCCGTCATTTCTATGGGTGGACAGGGTGGAAGCTGTTACTCAACTGAGCTGCTGAACAAGGGACCCCGAGGGCCTGTTCCCAGCCCCATGGTCATTCCGAGGGTCCTCTCGCTGAGCACAGCGGGCAGAAGTTCAACATTCCCCACCTGTTTCTCAAGAAGGTGGTATTTCACTGCCGCCCACGGGTACCCAAGGTGAGGGTGAATGGGTACCATTAACAGAGGCTGCATGCGATGACCCATTGCTCTGTGTGAGTGAAAATGTCACAAACAACACGATGCTTTCAGTTCCTCTAAGAATAAAAGTAATACTTTAAAAGGAAGAATCCAGAAGAAGCATATAGACAGTATGAGAACACCATCTGTGCCACCCAGGCTCCCGAGGAGGCTTAATGTGGCATTTATTGAAACAAGCATTTGCAGGCACCACCTTTTCTGGGCAGAGAAGAGGCAGAGGAGCGGGAAGGAAAGCTTCAGAAGAACTCCCTGTCTCAGCTCTAATGGGGAGGTGCTGAGGGAGCTCAACTGGGGGGCAGACGCATCTTTCAGTATTAGTCTTCTACTTGGCTGTTTTCCTAATATTTGACTTTTATTGTAAATTTAAAACTTTTTTTTTTCATCAAGAATGTTGTGGTGCACATCTTTAAATCACAGTTGTTATTAAAATTTCCACTTTATCAAGCCATAAAAATGCCAATCCCAAAAGCCATCATGATGATG
>NW_006292916.1:1496428-1504881 GCF_000327345.1 Myotis davidii | reverse complement strand
TGACTTTTATTGTAAATTTAAAACTTTTTTTTTCATCAAGAATGTTGTGGTGCACATCTTTAAATCACAGCTTGTTATTAAAATTTCCACTTTATCAAGCATTAAAAATGCCATTCCAAAAAGCCATCATGATGATGTGTTGCAGCATATATATATTTATTATATTCACTTAGTTAAGCCACAAAGTAGTAGTGGCCACAATGATAACAGTATCTGTACTGTAGGAAGTAAATGATGACGTATCAGGCACTGTGTCAAGCATTTTAGATGCATCATCTCAGTTAAGCCTCCAGACAGCCATATGAGTTGGGGACTTTCCTTATCCCTGCCTCACAAATAAGGAAACATAGGGAGGGAGGGACAGGGTAACTTGTCCAAAGTAGTTGGTGGGCACTTAAGAAATCAGAGAGACCATACTTAGTAACGTAGCTGTCCTGGCTGGAAAGTAGCATATGCCCTACTGCCTCTGTGTGGCTTCAGGATTGGGGTCACTGAACTACCAATTAGAGATAGGCCTAATTCTAATTGGTAGATCTGTGTCTTTTTCTCATTCTCTATTTTCTTCCATTTCTCTTTTCTCACTTCTAATTGCAATAGAAACACTTGTTTGTATTTACTAGCCAATCACTCCCTGTTATGGACTGAATTATGCCCCCCTCCCCCCTGCCCCATATGTTGAAGTCCTAATCCCAAGTACCCCAGACTGTGACTGACTACATTGAAAATAGGGCCTTTAAAAAGGTAATTAAGTTTAAACGAGGTCATTAGTGTGAGGCTTTAATCCACCCTAATGACTGGTGTCCTTATATGGAGAGAAAATTTGGACATAGAGAGAAACACCAGGAGTATGTGAGGACACGAGGCAAGGAGAGGGGCCTCAGGAGAAACTAACCCTGCTGACCACTTGATCTTGGACTTCTTGCCTCCAGAACTATGAGTAAATAAATTTTTGTTGATTGAAACCATCCAGTCTGTGATATTTTGTTACAGAAGTCAGACCTGACTAATACACTCCCAAAGTGTCAATAGTTGAACATGATGTGGTCTCAATCATCACAAAGCTCCCAATCCGGTGAGAGAGACAGGCAAGTTAGCAACTACTGGCAGTGTAGTTTGATGAATGCTCTGAGCGAGCAGTCCACAGAGAGTGGTGGAAAGCCATGGGGGCAGTAGAAGATCCAGGAGGGAGGAGGTGAAGAGCAGCTGAGGGATGAATCAAGAAGAAGACAGGTTTATCAGGCCAACAAAAGAGAAGGCACTCTAGGGAGAGAGCAGCAAGGACAAAGGAAAGTGGAATTTCAGGAATCTCCGGTATAGTAGGTCCTTGACAATCCCAGATTTAACACTTACACTTTTGGCAGTACCTGAGTGAACAGGCAGTTCCTTAGCATGTGCTAATGTGTAATTTTGCAAAGGAACAAAGATGAATATGAGGGAGGGTGTGGGAGCATCTTCCCTTCCCTGTTAGGCGAGCTTCGGCACTGCAATGACTCATGCAACACAAGCGTGATTTCAGTCTCATAAAGACTCTTTGAGAAGCTATGTTGCAGCTTAGGAAATTGAGGGAATTACATGTTAGAGTGATATTCATGACTCAGCATTTATGAAAGTCTCTAGGTGAGTCTCTCGTGGACATTAAGGGTCTGAGATTAATATCACCTTGTGTTAGAAAAGCACATGTTCATTTCCCACCATTGTTCCTTGGTTAATTCAGCCGTTCACCTAGCACATTTTTTTAAATTGAGTATTTCTATTCTGTGCAAGGCACGGAGCTAGCTACACAGTGTTGACAAGCATGTGGTCTCTGCCATCCTGGCACTCACAAACTAGTGAGACGGGTAGCAGCCAGGAGGGCCGACATACGTGATTGCTAATGGTGATAAATGCTACTAAGGAAAAGACACTGGTGATGCAAAAGAGAATAACAGGGATGGGGACAGACAACAGGAGTGAGCAAAGGGCTCTCTGGGGAGGTACAGGGTGAGCAAACCTGCCTTCCCTGCAGGCAGAGGGAGGAGCATGAGGGCTCTGGGATGGGTGCCAGGTGTGTTGAAGGAATGCAGAGTAGAGTGTAAAGGAGAGGTGAGCCAGGCCAGGTCAAGGACTGTGGGCTACAGAGGAGTTTGGAGTTTACCCCCATGAAATTGGAAGCCCCAGAGGATTTAAGTAGGGAGTGCCAGGTTCCTGTTTCTACTTTTAAATCATCCATTTGACTCTCACATAGAGAGTGGATGGGAGGAGCACATGTGGATGCCTAATTAGAACACAGGTTCCCAAACTGGGCTGCAGATCGAAACCCCCTGGAGAGTGTAAAATAATATTGCTGTCCAGGTTCCCTCCCCCCTATCCCCCACCCCCGCCCCCGCTTCCTTACAATCTCAGGTATTCTGATTTAATTGGTCTGGGGTACAGCCTGGAATTTTAAGTAGGTGAGTCTAATGTACAGTAAAATTTGAGAACTTCTGAATCCAAAAGGTTCAAGATATGATTCAGTATTGATCTGATGGCTGTGGCCATGAAAAGGCAAGTCATGGACAGACAAGTGAGATGCAGTTTATAGGTAGAAACAGCAGCTTAGTCGGTACTCTGGTTATAAGGGGCAGGAAAATTTAAAGATTACTCAGAAGTGAAGTCTGAGGCATATAGACATTTGGGTGACATCAGTACCTGGGTTGATATTTAAAGCTACGGAAATAGAAGCAATCTCATGGTGGAGAACATGGGTGGAGGAGAAGGAGGGCTCCATTTTAATGAAGAGGGGAGGGAAGAGGCTCGACTGCAGGGTGTCAAGGTGTAAATGGGAGGTGTGAAGGTGTCTGCTCTCCTCTTTTAAGAGAACTGCTGCAAAGTGGATAGTTGGTTGAGTTTGGAGGCGTGGCTGTGGAGGAGTTATCTGCAGAAGTAACTGGGAAAGAGAGGCCAGGAATGGAGGGAAGTACATAAAGAAAGCAGTGTGGTACCATCAGCAATGGAGGAAAACCACCGGAAAAGGTAGAGTAAGATGAAGAAAGAAAGGGTCACTGGGTTGTTGAAGGTTGTTGGCAACTTTGATGAGAACATTTTCAGGTATGAGTCAGCACAGAGTGTGATAAGGGGTGAATCAAAGTTGAAAAAAATGGAGCTAATGTTTGTAGAAAATTTTTTCAAGAAGACAGGCTAAGAGGAATAGGAGATGAAGTGGTGGCTGAAAGGGGATATTAAATTGAGGGTTGGTCTTAGAAATTGAGAAGTATCAAAGCAAGTTTGTGTGCTGATAGCAGCTTATAGGGAGAGAGAGCAAGAGAATAGGAAGAGAGACAAACAGAGAGAGAGAGAGAGAGAGAGAGAGAGCGAGAGGGAGAATGAATCATGGGAAGAAAGTCTGTATGAAGATGAGGTCCCGAAATATGGAGAGATGGGGAGGGGCTAGGCATTGCTAGGAGGAGTGATGCTCCCTTCATTTTAATAGAAGGAATGAAGAAGGTAGCTTTTTAAATTAGTTATGGGAAAATGAGGGCAATTTTAGCTGATAGATTTCATTTTCTCAATTGAGTGTAAGGCAGATATCAGCAGAAGGTGAGCGGCCAGGTATGAGCTGGGAGTGAGGAGGAGAGGTGAGAGGTTTGAGAACTTTAGAGAAGGTATGAATAGTCACTGGGGACAAGTGAGAACACACTTCTCCAAGCGTTTTGTAGGTCTAGGGTAGCACTCCATGTCCATTTGAGGATAAAGATAACACATTTACAGTGAGTACCAAAGTACACCTTTTGTTTCCATCAAGGCCTCGCTAGAGAGGTGGTGAGCTTCAGCCCATGGTGGAATTCACAGGTCACTGGCGATTTTAATAAAAGCAGTCCTAAGAAAGAGGGGGTGGGGAAGAGGCTAGATTGTGGGGTTGAGGTGAAATGGGAGGTTGGGGCCCCTGGAGGTGTCTCATTCCATCTTCCTTCAAGGCACCCTGACTGACAGCACACTTTGATTCCTCCCTGCACCCTTGACGAGACCCTGCTCTCCCAGGCTGTTCCCAGCCAGTACTGTGGGTACCCATGCAATGGCGGGGGTACTGGATTTACTTTGGATTTTTAAAACAATGTTTACATTAGTTTCTTATTGCTGTGTGAAAAATTACTACAAATGCAGTAACTTAAAATAACACATTTATTGTTGTAGTTTTCATGGGTCAGGAATCCAGACATGTTTAGGGTCTCACTGGGCTGGGGCCTTATTCTAAGTAAAGGTGTTTGTTGGTAGAATTCAGCTCCTTGTAGCTGCACAACCCATGTCAACTTCCTTCTTCAGGACCAGTGAAGGCACAGAGAGACTGAGCCTCCCTTTGAGGCATTCTTTTCTCTCTGTGTGCCCTCCTTGCTTTTGCCTCCTCTTCTTGAGCCAAGAAGCCTCTCTAGTCATTTCTAGAGCTACACAGGGTGGAAGCTGTGAGCTGTCACTCAACTGAGCTGCAGAACCCGGGCTTCCAGAGGAGGAGAGAGCATTGATGCTTCAGTTGTCTTACCTCTGGACTCACTCTTAAAAGGTTTGCCTCATTAGGTCAGGTTCACTCAGGATAATCTTCCCTTTGATGAATTTAAAGTTGACTGAGTGGAGACTTTATTACATGCGTAAAATCTCTTCACCTTTTGCTACATAATATAATCTCATTAGTGACATTCACAAATCCTGCCCACACTCCAGTGAGCCAAAGGAGTGGGAATATTGGGAGCCATAGTGGGATTCTGCCTACCACAGTAGAATGAAAATTTTTTAAAATGTCCAATTCAGGTGAAATTTTAAAAAAATTGTTTTTCTTTTCTGATTGCAAAAGCAATATATATTCATAGGGTAGAATCTGAAATCTATACAGAAGTACAAAGAGGGAAATTAAAATCCAATCATAATATTATTTGTTCCCTAAAATCTGAGCATCATTATAATTTTTATTCATTTTCTTTATACAATGAGATCATAATTTTAAAATTTTCCATTAGATTATGTTCTTTGAGAATATGACTATTTTTCCATTGAATGAATAAGGATTCAGTTTATTTACTCCTTTTTTCTTTTACAACGTGGTTGCTTCCAATGTTTAACTATAATTAATAATTTTGATGAATTCACTCCAGCTCATCTAAATGCTTTCTCAGAGCTCACTGTTCACTTGAAGGTTTGAGGCAGAAATACTTAAAGTAGTGGGGCCAGATGCCAGTAAAAAAATAAAAATCAGAGAGGAAAAGCATCAACAGCCTGAATGGATTATTTGGAAAATAAAATCAGTTTCTATTTGAGCACATTTATTTTCACAGGCATTTATTGAGGAAGCCAAAATAGCTCTAAAGTGCTTTGGAGTGAGGCTTCAAAAATATGGGGGATGACATTTATCCCAGGATATCAGACTCACACAGTAATTTCCTAGCACATGAATTTGGTTATGCTGCTAGCAGTGTTATAATAGCTTCTGGATTAAAAGATTGGAGTGAGAGGAAAGGGTTAGAAAAAAGTGGAGATGACTTGGGATTGGGCAGGAAGGTGGAGTAGAAGGATAGAGAGTTAAAGGGTCCATAATTGTAGAGGAAAAGAAAAGAGAATCCCCTTTGGGAGATTTGGTACCTGAGCAGACTGCCTTGGACTGGCATGAAAGCGGCCTATAGCAATTATTTAAAACAGTGCAGTGATTTAAAACATATTGATCTTTGTATCTGTGTAGGTTTGAGTTTAATTTGGGAGGATGGCTTATTCTAGGGCAAACACTTGGCAAGCCAGAGCTTACCAGAGCCTCTGTCACTCAGTACCGACTTCAGTCTGCAACCCTGTTACAGGGCATTTAGTCCTGAAAGTGCTGTCAGGCCTTGCTCACTATTAAGTTTTCCAGTAGAGTGGGAGGTATGAGAAGGCAGCACATTGTGTTGCTTTCTGATTTTTCCCTTCCTTCTTTCCTTCTTCCCTTCCTTCCTTCCTTCCTTGCTTCCTTCCTTCCTTCCTCCCTTCCTTCCTTCCTTCCTTCTTTTCTTCCTTTCTTTCTTCCTTTCTTCCTTTATCTTAAATACTTATTGTTGAGAGTATTACAGAAGCCCCCATAACCCCCTCATTATCCCCCTACCCCAGGCCTTCACCACCCTACTGTCTGTGTCCATAGGTAAGATCTTTGGTTAGTCTCTTCCCACACCCCTACCCTCTTCTCTCTGAGAATCATTAATCTGTTCCATGCTTCCATGCCTCTGATTCTATTTTATTCACCAGTTTATTTTGTTCATTAGATTTATTGTTTGTTTATTTTGATTTTTAGATTCAGTTATGGATAGATATTTATTACCATTTTATTGTTCACATTTCTTCTTCTTCTTCTTCTTCTTCTTCTTCTTCTTCTTCTTCTTCTTCTTCTTCTTCTTCTTCTTCTTCTTCCTCTTTTTTCTCTTGCTGCTTTTAAGATTCTCCTTTGTATTTAACCTTCGACACTTTAATTATGATGTGTCTTGGTGTGTGCCTCTTTGGGTTCCTCTTGTTTGGGGTTCTTTGTGCTTCCTGGACTTGTAAGTCTATTTCTTTCGCCAGGTAGGGGAAGTTTTCTGTCATTATTTCTTCAAATAGGTTTTTAATACCTTGCTCTCTCTCTTCTCAATCTGGTAACCCATAATGAGAATGTTGGTATGCTTGAAATTGTCCCAGAGACTCCTTACTATCTTCATATTTTTGGATTTTTTTTACTGTTGATCTTCTGACTGGGTGTTTTTGCTTCCTCATATTCCAAATAAGTGATTTGATTCTCAGAATCTTCTCTGTTAAATCCCTGTAAATTATTCCTTATTTCAGTTAGCATATGCTTAATTTCTGAATGATCCCTTTTTCATGTATTTGACATTCTCACTAAGATCCTTGAAAGGCTTACTAAGTCCCTTGAAGCTCTCATGAAGATCCTTGAGAAAACTTATAACTATGATTTTGAACTCTGTATTCAATAGTTTGCTTTCTTCCATTTATT
This sequence comes from Myotis davidii, assembly GCF_000327345.1. Classification (NCBI taxonomy): domain Eukaryota; kingdom Metazoa; phylum Chordata; class Mammalia; order Chiroptera; family Vespertilionidae; genus Myotis; species Myotis davidii. The sequence continues at coordinate 1,497,929 of NW_006292916.1, read as the reverse complement.
TCATTTGTGTCATGTTTCTTTGTCTCTGCATTTTGGCTGTTTCCCTGTGTTTATTTCTGTGTATTAGGTAGACCTGCAATGTCTCCTGGAATTGGTAGCGTGGCCTTGCATAGTAGGTGTCCTGTAGGGCTCAGTGGCTCAGCCTCCCCAGTCACCTGAGCTGGGCACTGTAGGTGGGCCCCTGTATGCACAGTCTTATAGCTGAGCCTTGATTGCTGTTGGCATCACTGGGAGAAATTAACCTTCAGGCCAACTGGCTGTGAGGACCAGCTGTAACTACAGTGGGAGAGCAACTGCGCAGGAGACATCCTTATGTAGTAGGACTCACTTCAGTGGGGTTTTGGTGCTCACTGAGTCTTTCCCTTTGAGTGTGTCGCTCATGGATGTGTAAAGTTGTTATCTGGTATGGTCTGAAACTGTCCACCAAGTGCACTGGCTCTAGAGCCTCCAGGGAGGTCCAAAGTCAGCCACTGCCTGGGGTCATCCTATAGATGCTACAGAGAGGTCTTCAGATGACTGATATTTGTATTGGGCTTGGAAATGCCCAGGTGAGGCCCAGCTGTGAAGCAAGGCAGGCTAGTGCTGGTGTCAAGGTCTTGGGCCTTTTATTGATAGGTTTGGAGTACACTGCAGCTTGCTTGAGAGAGTTTAGCAGAGTCTGAAGCCTGATCCAGGACAGGCCATTCATATGGAAAAGCTGCTGCAAACAACTTGGGTGGGGCTGCAAATTGGATGGGGCAGGTGCTCAGGGAATTACCAGAGTGGAGTGAACAGTGTGAGCCAGGCTGATGGAAACTCAGTTATGATTGCCAGTCAGTCTGGCAACAGGGGAAGTCCTAGCACAGGAACAATGACCTCTGTGAGCACCCCCACCTGGAAGAAAGCCACCCCCAAGTTCCTGCCTTAATGCCAGACAATCTAGTTTCTCCCTATATGTGTCTAGGTTCCCCAAAGCCACCTGGTGCTGGAGCTCAGAGGGATTGAGATTGGTAAATTCATGCACGAGCTCTTTAAAAGGAACACCTGGGTCTCCAGCAGCCTCTGTGTCACTCAGCCACAATCCCCGCTGATTTTTATAGCCCAAAGTTACAGGAACTTTTCTTCCCAGCTCTAAAACCCTGCGCTGGGGGGTCTGGTGTGTGGCTGCGACCCCTTGCTTCTCACAGGCAGCCTCCACAGAGGTGATCTCCTTCCTTATTAAAAAAATGGCACACATGTGTGTCGGACCAGCCCATTCTGTGCCTCCACCCCTCCTACTAGTCCCTGTGTGCTTTCTTCTTTAATTCCCTAGTTGTAGGGTTTCCATTCAGCCAGCTTTCAGGGGGTTCTGTTGATGGTTGTTCTGTATTTTAATTATAATTTTGATGTAGTTGTGGGAGGCGGCAAGTACAGGCATTTATTTACATTGCCATCTCGGTTTCTCCTGATTTTTCTAGCAGTATATATATGTGTGTGTATGTGTTGGGGATGGGGAATGGGCAGGCTAGTGTGAGACCAGGGA
>NW_006292916.1:1475482-1496409 GCF_000327345.1 Myotis davidii | reverse complement strand
GAAAGAGCAAGAATGATGGGTCAAATATACAGGGTCCCTACAGTGGGTCACTGGGAAATGCCAGAAAAGCTAGTCATTGGCAAAGTTATGCCTAATGAATGAGATATTTCATCCCACTCTGGAGTGCACATGTGTGTTCTCTTTCTAGGTGCAATGGGAGCCATCTCCCATGACAATATGTCCAGCCCTTTGCTGTTACATCTCTTGTGAGAACAAATTGCTATCCCCCTTGAGGAGGGTGTGACCTCTATGTTTCCCCTGCCAAGCAGTCCAGTAGGCTCTCTTTTACCCCTAGAATCTCTCCTGCTTGGTAGTGTCAACTTGGTAGAACCAATTCACATGTGAATTGATGCCCAGGGTATCAAGCTCTAACCGCCATTTTAAAGGAAGCCTTGCTTTCTGTTTACCTTTGTGTAGTCTCAGTGAGAAGCCTAAGCCAGCTGTGGGGAGTGTGAGTGTGTATTTTGGGAAGAGTGGTGATCCATTCATGGTAAATTTCCAGTAAGTGGCTTTGCTCCTAGGACTTCCAAAATCTTGTACTTCTCAACTTCATAATTATGATGCTCAAAGGACCAAGCACAGGTGTAGACCAATGATTCTCAGCTAGGGGTAATTTTTCCCCTCAGGCAATATTAAGCAATAGTCTGGAGACATTATTGATTGTCAGTACCAGGGGAATGAGTGGAAGGTGCGTAGAGGGTGCTGTTCAGATAGTGGGTAGAGGCCAGGGATTCTGCTGAACATCCTACAATGCACAGGATAGCCCCCCAGCAAAGAATTAATTTGCCCCAAATGTCAATAGTACCAAGATTTAGAAACCCCAGTATAGACCAAATTATTACCACTATTACCAGGAAACCTGGGTTCTGAATTTACATGACAGAAACCAAATTTTGCATGAGAGTCATCTGCCTGAACTCTATTTAGAGAGAGAATCATGACCTATTTTCAACACTGTCTCTAAAGCAAGATCAGTCAAAACATTTCAGATATCCCCAATGTGGGAGAAAACAAACAAGCAAATGTCCAAATCTAATGATTAGGGGTTAAAAGACTCATTTACATAAAAATGAGACACTCAAAACAAAGGAAAATCTGGGTTAGAATTGCCTTAGAGTATTGTTGGAGAAAGAATGCAAAACTGCTAAAATACTCTCTATTCTTCACACTCTTGCATCAAGCCAGAATTCTTAGTATTCAGCAATACTTTCAGTCTAAGGCAGGAGAAATAGAGCTGGCCTCCCTTAGGGCAGCTTATGCTAAATTAGTTTTGTGGACCTTTTGGGAACCAATTCCTCCAGTCTTTCTCTACTACAGACAGTGCTTCTGGGACCAGTAGTGAGTGGATGTCTTAAATTACCAGCTCATAAATTTAATCTCAGAGACCATCTTCCCTTCCTGTACCAGGTGCCCATAACAAATATCTTTTAGTGTTTTAAGAAATGCGCACACTTTAATGAGATATCTGGGGTTTAGAGAATCCTTAGCCAGAGGATGGGTTTTATGAGCCCTGAAACTGTCATGCAAAATTGTGTTTGGGTTCAATTTCCTCAGGTGAGAGTCATTGATTTCATCACATTCCCCAAGGAGCCTTTATTCCAAATATTAAGACCATTGATATGATTCATTCATTCATCAAATATTTATTGAGTGCTTATATATGCCAGCATTGTGTTGTGCACTAGAAATAAAGAGGACTGGATGGTGGTGAATCATTGATTGAAACTTAAAGAAAACAGGAAACAGTGTGAAGAGGAAAGTCTAAAATTAATCAAGATGCATTGAACAAAGCAATTGAAAAATTTGAAGAGCCTAAAAATATTTTCTGTTTGATATTGATAGACATTTTATTTGTACATACACATCATTGGTAACAAAAGCATGGCAATCGAAACAAAGCAGAGGAAAATTATGGTGATGAATATTTAGATTATAAGGATTTTTATCTCTAATAAAAATCTCTAAACTGCTGACTCTGGAAAATAGAAACTAATTTGCTCCCCTCAAAAAGTTGTTTTTGAAATTTAATTGTTAGGTGGTTTGATCATCTGTTAGGTGGTTGATGACTCTCACTCTCATCTTGTATGGATAACCAGACCCAGCTCATCTCTGAACAACCACTGGACAGCTTATAATTAAACGTTTTTGGAATTATATTGAAATGAAAGCTTGCTTTCACAAAGGCAGAAGTAAACTCTTATGTCTGCTACACCATGAGGGCTTCTGTTCCAGTTTTTTTGTTTGTTTGTTTGTTTGTTTTTACCATAAACCTTTACTTTTTGACTTCTTCTTGATACAGTTGCACAATCTGCTTCCTAATCCAGTCCTGACCCTGAGATTCGGCATGAAGAGAATAGAGGTGGGTAGGGTTGGGAGAGTAACTGTTCATAGGACTGTCATAGAAACCTGGGCTCCAGGCCCCAGGATAATTCTGGACTGGACCACTTATCTATTGAACTCATGGTTCTAAGCTAAAGGGAAAAAACATCCACTCCCCTTTGGGACTTGTAATACATATTTTTTTCGCACACACATGGCCTTACTCATGTTCTCCCATGAATAAAAACTTCCCATCTAAATTTTGGATACTCTACCAGTATGGTAACCTGTGTTTTCCTTTCACTTTAAATAAGAAAAATCATAAGAGCCCACTGTTTCCATACCTAAGGAAATTGAGTTCACCCTGCTTGCCGTGGGGATGCTTAGAATCTGTATTTTATAGCATTTAGAAAGCCCCTGGGAGTTTATGTAGCAAATCTAAATGTCCCACTTTATAGATGAGGAAACTGTGGTGCTGAAAAGTCAAGCTGGAAAACAGCAGAACCAAAACTAGAATCTCTATCCTTTCCCAGAACTCTTTTCACAACACTAAATTTCTAGAAGACATCAAACATCAAGATCTACTTTTCTTCAGTTCTTTCTAGCAGTGGTCTGGTGGCTCTTGACAGTGCCTGGCTCACAGTAGTGCTGGTTTCATCTTGTATGGATGACCAGACCCAGCCCACCTCAGGACAACCACTGGACCTCCCATTCAGAAGAAAGCAAGTGAGCCTGTCCCTGAGTCAGTTTCTTGGCTAATGGGTAACGGGAAGGTGATCCCAGACGAGACAAATGCTTATTAGATGTAGACACAGGAGAAAGAGGAAAATGGTGTAATGGCTCACTCTGTTCTAGAGGCTCCATTTCCTCCAGTGTGATCAGGATTCTCTTTCTCTCCTAGACCAGAACTCTGGTCTCGCTAAGGACACTAATCCCATCACAGGGTTCCACGCTCATGATCTCATTTAAGCCTAACTACCTCAATGATTTCCCCAACACTAGGTGTGGGGACCCTGAGCAGAATATGCCAGATGTTAAAGGCCCATTTGCCATACACATGTGCAAAGGCAATGACACAGCAGTTTTACTATGTGCAAAGGCAATGACACAGCAGTTTTACTATACTCACTGCGCAGGCCCACCCTGACTTTATGTAACTAGTTTGTAACACAGATGTCGCTAATTGGCAAGAAGCTTCTTTTGTCTAAGTTAGTATAAAATGTGCTGCTGAACAGCCGGTGGCTGGCTGTTTTGTTTGCAATAAAGCATGTCCCATCTCCTTGCGGCTGCCTGCATCTTCTTCCAGTTCCCGGCTTCCAAGAAGGTCCCATCCCTAGCAGAGGGACTCGAACCAAATACCAGGGAAGCTATGTGCTTCTCAGATACTTAAGTCTTAGTAAAAAGGTCATATTATAAAAATCTATTTGGTCTCTAAGGGTAAGACGGTAAGTTATTCCCTAATAGCTGTTCTCCCTTTTTAATAGAAAAGTAATTTTTAACCCGGGCACTGGCCACCCAGGGAAAATAGATAGCATCATCCAGCTCCCTTTGCATTACATAGGGTCATGTGACCAACTTCTGGCCAGTGGGATGCAGGGAGCAGTGCTGTGTGAAGTTTGCCTCAATGGGGTGTAGTATGCTCTTCCTGTCCCTTTCTTCTTTCCTGCTGGCTGGAGTGCCGATGAGATAGGGAGCCCTATTGGAAATGAGGGTGCGAGGTGCAGAAAGTTAAAGACTGACAGCACAAGAAGATTGTCTTGGTCACTTGAGCTGCCACAAAAAAAATACGATATACTGGTCAGCTTAAACAACAGACACTTCTTTCTCACAGTTCTAGAGGCTGGGAAGTCTAAGATCAAGGAGTCAGCCGGTCTGGCTCCTTACGGGGGGCTCTCTTCCTGGTGCACCTTGCTGCTGTATCCTCACATGGCAGAGAGAAAGAACTCGGGTCTCCCTTCCTCTTCTACAAGGACACTAATCCCATCCTGGGGCCCCACCCTCATGACCTCATCTAAACATAATTACCTCCCAAAGTCTCCACATCCCAATACTATCACAGTGGCGATTAGGGCTTCCACATATGAATATGGAAAAGACACAAATATTCAGTCCATATAAAGATAAACCTCACAAGGAAGGTCTCCATGTTGGCTTGGACTTTTATAGGAGAGAGAAGTGAATTCCTAACTTATTAAGTCACGTTCAGGGCCTCTTTTGCATCCAGACAAACTTATAATTTAACAGAGTAATTTAGGTTTGTTCTTACTGTCATCACAATGATGTTCTCCTCTGTCATTTTTATGGTAACAGGACAAAGCCCCACTCAGTGAAAGCATATGGAGAGTCTTACCATAAGCAGGGGTCTAGGCAACAGGTGGAGGAGTTTACATCGACTCTCCCCTCATGTGCCTGGGGTGGGGCTGTGAATGGTTCACTGCGGAACTTCACAGATTACACAGTGCTCTGGGGAGGCCACTGTGCACCATCTACCGAATGGACTATGGCAGATCACTCATTTGATACAGAAGTCTTTCATTTCTGTCACTGGAAGGGTGGGAAGGAAGATGAACATAACATGGAGTCATTAAGAGGGGCTATCTTCATTTGCTACGGCTGCCCTAACAAAGTATCACAAAATGAGTGGTAAACAACAGATGCTTACTGCCCCACCATTCTGGAGGCCGGAAGTACGAAATCAGGTGTCAGTGGGGCCCTGCTACCTCTGAAGAGGCTGGGAAGGATCTACCCCAGGCCTGTGCCCGGCCTCTGCTAGTTCCTTTGCTTCTGGCAGCATAACTTCAATGGTCACATGGTGTTCTCCCTGTGTGAAGAATGTGCCCACTTTCCACATGTCTGTGTGTCCAAATTTCCTCTTTGATAGAGGCACCGATTGCATTGGATGAGGGCCCACCTTAATGACCTCATCTTGACTAATTACATCTGCAATGACCTTAGTTTCAAATAGGTGGAATCCTGAAGTACTGGGGGTTAAGAATTCAACATATAAATTTTGTGGGGACACAGTTCAGCCCACAACATGGGCTAAGAGCTGATAGAATATTTCTGCAAAATTATTCCATCCAACCACCAGCAGGTGAAGGAGACCAAAGTATATCAGAGAACTGCACAGAGAGCCAAGCGTGTGCAGCACCCTGGGAAGGAGCAAGGAGACATTTCTTTATGGTCTGCACAGTGAGGCTCTGCACAGTGAGCCTCCATCGTAGCCTGATCCCAGTGTCCAGGCCTGCAGAGTATGAGTGGAGATCCAGGACGCAGAAGCCAGGTGCTCCGGCTCCTGTCTGGCCCGGGTCCCTGCATTGCAGCTGCCTTTCCTTCCTGCCTGGGAGCCATGGAGGAAAATAATTACCTGCTCTGTCTGGAGGCAACACCAGAGGCTGGTGATATAGTTTAGAAAGTTTAGTTTATTCTTTCTCAATGATAAAAAATAGTGATGCTCATTACAGCTGAGTAGAAACAACACGAATTGAAAGCCCATAGGAATATCACCCCCAATTCTAAGATCCAGACAATCCCTGTTAAATTTTGACTCATGTTTCATCCACTGTTGTCTTCTTTTCTATGTATATTTTACAGTCTAAATGATCTTTATCTAACTACTAGAGGCCCAGTGCACAAAATTTGTGCACTGGGGGTGGGGGTGACCCTCAGCCTAGCCTGCATCCTCTCCAATCTGGGACCCCTTGGGGGATGTCTGATTGCCCACCCTAATGACCTCATCTTGACTAATTACATCTGCAATGACCTTAGTTTCAAATAGGTGGAATCCTGAAGTACTGGGGATTAAGAATTCAACATATAAATTTTGTGAGGGATCAGGCTTAAACTGGCAGTCAGACATCCCTCTCACAATCCAGGACTGCTGGCTTCTAACCACTCACCTGCCAGCCTGATCACCCCCTAACTGCTCCCCTGCTGGCCTGATCATCCCCAGCTGCCCTCCCCTGCTGGCCATCTTGTGACAACGTGGGGGTGGCCATCTTGTGATGATGTAGGGCAGCCATCTTGTGAAGCGAGGGTGTTAGGGTCAATTTGCATATTACCTCTTTATTATATAGGATATGCTTTGGTTTTCTGCATATTTCCTACGTTGTTATAAATTATACTTAATATTCTTTCAATAGTTGAATAATATTGAGGATGACCAAATCATAATAATATAGAGAAGCCAATATTTTCTGCATTCCAGTCACTATTGCAAGGAATAAATATATTCCATTTAATTCTTATAAGAGTCCAAGAGGTAGGAATTATACTCACATGTAAATTGACAAGAAAAATTGAGGCTCAGAGTTTTAGTAATTTGTCTATTATCACACAATTATTAAACATCCAAAGAGGAAATTTATAGACAAGTTTGCTTGACTCTACTTTCCATGCTTCTATTTAATTTCTCTTGAACATGGAGTTTGCTTCCAAATTTTTACCACTATAATTATTGTAAGGTAAATCTTTGGGTAGAACAATTTTTACCCCTGGATAAATTCAAAGAACTGAAATTTTTAGAACAAATATTTGAACATTAAAAAATATTTGTGTTACATTATTGCCAATTGGTTTTCCAAAAGGGTTGCACCCGTTTTGGCTCCCTCCAGCACTGTAGGATGGATCTTGCTTCCCTGCACCCAGCACTGGACAATGGGGCTCGCTGAACATCCCTGCTACTTATGAGAGCTGAACATGGATTGTTTTGCTTTTCATTTTAATTTATTTGATTATCAATAAGGTTACACATTTTTCATATGTTTTAAGCCATTTGTGCTTCCTACTAATAATCTGGGCCCATTTATCTGTTAAAGTCTTAGTATCAAATTTAACCATGTGTAATTAACATTTTTGTAGGTCAAATAAATAATTGTTGACTATCAGCTCAACCAATTTTTTTTTCAAATGTATTAAGATTATTAATCTTTAGATATATTGGCTATAAATATTTTTGTTGATGTTCTGATATAGATATTTTCATTTCCAAAATGAAGATCCAATTATCTGAAAAGTTTTTTTAATAACAAGGATGGCATGCTAATGAATTCCATGGACTCATTTTTTAATTTCATGATTTCCTACTTTATTTGTCCCTTATGTATCATCTACTCCACCCCCCCCCCCCCCCGCCTCTCCCTTCCCTACTCAGATTTGAGTCTGGAAAGATGTATCTTTATGAGGTAGATTGAGGTTTGGGATCAACTTTAGAGAAAGAATAGAAAATGCTTTGGAAGAATTAAAGGTGCCAGTAAAACAAGTAAGAGTAATACATCTTCATTATGGTTGATGCCTTCTTAGAGTAAAACAATTAAAATTGTAGCCAGAAGTCATTTGGAGGCAAAGCTTTTCCTACAGCAGCTCAGAGGCTCTTTGAGGGAAGAGTGATGATGGCTTAGGTCAGGGATACACCTTGTGTGCATGACAACCCAGCATTGGCTGTGTCTCATTCTCAGCCAAGTCGAAGACAAAGCCAGATCATCTGGCTTTGCAATAATGTAATGTCTTCTTTCCCATAGGTAGACTGAGAACCATTTGAAAGTAAATGTTCAAGGCGGCATATTGCACACACATTTTTAAACTTCTGAAAAGAAAAGGGAAGTGCTGTAATGATGACCCTCAAGTTGCTTGTCAAGTCTGAGTTAGTAGTAAGAGCAATAGAAATGCTGCTTCAATAGCCATGAGTATTTCAGAGATCACTTAAAAGCATTTGCTTTTTAAAATCTGATGTTCAAGACCCTCATCTGTAGAATCCGTTTCTGACTGCCTGTGTTCACATGGAGAGAATGGTGGGGTGGTACCTAATCAAATTCCTTGGCTAAAATGATTTACACCAATTCTCTCTTGACCTTAAGTACTTTTTCATGTCGAGTATAAATTATCTTCCATAAAGTTGGGAAGCAAATCTTGGCTCCTCCCGTGCCCAAGACTTTGATCAGCCCAATGGATCTCACTGCCATTCTAAAGAGCAAATTTAGCCTGAGTTTTATATCTGCAGTGGTTCCCCGAGGGAAACAGACATTACAGATGAGGTGTTTGCACATACAGTAAACTGTGGGTATAGATGACATCCCTGTCCTGCCTTCCGAGATGATTTGCTCACAGTTGGTTTTCCCAGGGAGAACACCGCTAATGGCACCTGGCTCCCATTTGTCAGACGCAGGCCAGGCTGGGGCGCAGCTAGTGAAAACAAAGCTTTCTTCTGTGCAAAGCTAACTGACCCATTCACAAATCCCATGAATCAAACCTGCAACCTCTGTCTTCTGGCACCAGCCACAGACCAACGCAGCTAACAGGGACAAACTCTTTCCAAGTCACGTAAAAACAAATCCTTCAGTGCACTCAGTTCTGTGCACAGAGTTCAACCAGCTGCCTCCCCCACGACTCCCATCCTCGCCCCCTGTACACTGGGCCTCCCTTGAGCTGGACTCAGATATGGGAAGATGACTTATGCACACATCCCAGATGTTTTTTTGTAACCCAGAGCCCTAGAAACAGCTACCTAAAAACACATGTGCTTTCTAAGGACCTGACTAAAATGTGGCCAAATGGCCTGGAGTTGTCCCATTACTGAGAAGTTTGAGGTCCAGCCCTGTTTCTCTGTTTCCTCCCTTCATTGTTGGGCCTCTCTTCACTAATGGGGCAAGATCCTAACAGCTGTGGTTGTAATTAAGGCTCATTGTAAATACTTTGAATATAATAATTATACTTACACAGAAACATTAACTCATTTTTAAAGAGCAAGAACAGAAAGAAAGAAGTTGGTAGTAGCTTGAAATGAATACAATTGTCTCTTGGTACCTATGGGGATTGTTTCCTGAACCCTACATGAATTCAAGTCCCTTATACAGTATTTGCATATAACCAGTATTTGCACATAGGCAGCAGTAGTGTACGCCTACACATCACATCATTTTGATGGATTCAGCATAGTGTTCCGCATGTGGCAAATTAAAGTTTTGCTTTTTCCCGAATATTTTTTATTGTGGTTGGTTGAATCCACTGAAGTGAAACTGGCAGATACCAAGGGCCTACTGTTTGTGGGAAAATGCAATTGTACTTTCAAAATGATAACATTGTCTCCTGTTTGTTTTCCATCAAAATTTATATATGTATTGCCCCTGCACTGGGGCCTAAAGCTCTCCCTTGGAAGAATATCAATAATGACAAGAGGCTAGTCTATGTGACCAAGGTGTAAATCTTTTCTTTTTCTTTTTTAAAATATATTTTTATTGATTTCAGAGAGGAAGGGAGAGGGAGAGAGAGATAGAAACATCAATGATTAGAGATTGATCAACTGCCTCCCTCCCCCCAACCCCCTGCTCACTCCCATTGGGGATCGAGCCCACAACCCGGGCATGTGCCCTTGACTGGAATTGAACCCAGGACCCTTCAGTCTGCAGGCTGATGCTCTATCCACTAAGCCAAACCAGCCAGGGCCAGGTATAAGTCTTTTCTTAAATCAATTGCATTTGTCCTCCCATGTGACGTCCCTCCTAAATTCTCTCAGTGTCCCCAGATTGGCTCCCTGGCTTCCACTCCCTCTCTGTCCATGTGGCCCTTCCTGAAAGCTCCGTTACATGTATCTCCCTGGGCCTGCCCAGCAACAAGCCATTTCCCTAGTGGAGACCCTGCGATGGCTCCCTGCTTCGTGATGTGCAATGCACTGGGAATAAAGAGAAACTGCTTTTCCTTGTCTTTTGAGACCTTCCCCAGCCTGACATAATCCTGCTTTTCAACCCCCCTCTCAGCCTCACGAGTCTGCCCTGATACCCCCTGACACTTCATATTTCCCAAACCAAGTTAGACTTTCTGTCATAGGCTTCGTGATTATTTGAACCTCTTCTTCTCTGCCTTCCTCACAATCCCAATTCTTGTTCAACATCTTGTCCACTTCTACGAACTCCATGCAGGCCAAGGCTGAGGTGTCTCCACCCCAGCCTCTGTAGCAGTTAGAGGACAGGTGTTCCATGCTTGCTTGCTGATGGGAGGAATGACCATCTTAGCAGCCAGATTGTCCCTGCTCTATAACATTCCAGAGCATTCAGTTTTGTTCAACAGTCAGTTTTAGCCCCAGACGTAGACCCCTGTTGTTTTCTCTGCCTGAATGCCCTTCTTCCTTTCCATAGCAGACACATCTTACCTTTCCTAGCCGTGCTCCACCCTTTACCTTTACAAGGCCATCCCTGACCCCATAACTGAATGACCCACTGTGAGTTCTCCCACTTCTAAATTCCTATCTTGCTCACTGCACCAAGGACAAGGGCCTTAATTAATACTACACGAGAGGCCTGGTGCAAGAAATTCATGCATAGGTGCAGCCCCTAGGCATTGCTGGTGATCAAAGCGCAAGCATCTGGCATGGAAATGTGGGTCCCAGCTGACCTCTGGGCCCTGGGAAACACCTGCACCCCTGCTTGCACCTTCCTTGGCCTGGCACTGCCCACTCACCTGCTCCACCATCCCGCTGTGGTCCCTCTCTTGTTGGTGTCCATCAGGGCTGGCAGCGCCTCCACTGTCGCCTGCTGCCAGCGCTGTGTCACTGACGCCCGCCATGTTCCATGCCACCCCCTAGTGATCAGCACACGTCATAGCGAGCATTCGAACGACTGCCCAAGGGGACAATTTGCATATTAGACTTTTATTATGTAGGATTGCAGCCAGACTTGAATTTTCCCAGAGTCTGCACCTGGACTTCCTCAGCAAATTTGTATCCACATCCCCCAGCTCCTCGTAGTCCTGAGCAGAGCTGAGCACAGATGAGCTGCTCCGTAAATGTCTGATTGATTTTGATTGGGCACCTTCCCTGCTTCTCTCCAATTATCCACATCCCATTCATCACTCCAAGTCCGTCTTAAGCCTCGCTTGCTCCGCAGTGGGTCCATGGATGATGCCCCACATTGATCTCATGGTTGGCTCATGATCTGCATCTTTACTTTTTGCATCTCTGCTCCCTGTGGGATGACATGTTTGGGAACACAGTCCAGTGCTTATGTATATTCCATTACTTGTAAACTTTGTATGTGCTCTGACTCTCTGGGTCATTGGTGGAGTCCTAGGGGAACACACACCCCACGCTAGAGACTTAGCACTGAGCACGTCCCTTCCTGTGTTGCCCTCCTGTGCGGCTTGACCACAATTTCCTCTTTCATCCTCAGCATCTGAATGTTTGGAAGGCAACAGTGTGCCCAGCCAAAAAGACTGCATTCCCTAGTTTCCTTAGTGGATAGGGGTGGGTAAAGAGATCTTCCTTCTTGCAGCCTGGAATGTGCACTGCAGCTGTAGCAGCTGTCCTGCACCACGATGGATGCCATGAGCAGGGAGCAGAAAGCTAAAAATAGCCAAGGTCACCGGTGATGTAATGGAACCAGTTTTTAACCATGGATTGCCGACCTTTGAACTACTTTTATGTCAGAGAAAAACAAACAAACAAGCACACACAACCCTATGTTGTTTAAGCTACTGATCTATAAGTTTTCTACATGATCCTAACATTTACATTGATGGGATCATTGCTTTGTGAGCTGATTGACTAATATAGATTTCTTGTTTGCTGTTTACATGGCCTCTAAGAGATGCAAGACACTCTCCACTGTTGCTAGAGCCGCTCCCAGTTCCACAGTGACCCTGAGGCTCTCTGCCCATGTGACTATTTAATCTCTTAAGTTACCTGAAGGGAAGCAGCTGGACTCGCTAGTCTCTTGTAACATCAACCACATGGGTCTTTGCTGAACCTACTATGCCTGAGGAAGCCTGGAGGATGGCTTTATAGACTCCTTAATTTGGACCAGAGGTACCACACAGCTGGAAGTCTATTACTTTTAATTGTATATATTATAATTTTTTGTTTAAATCTTTCAGTTTGTGTTTGACATAAAGAATTCCTGGGTAGTGAATGCCAAGCTCATAAGGGAAAACTAAAAAACTTCCTAATGCTATTGGAAGAAGAAGAAGCATTTATGAAACAATATATAATTTTGGGGGGAGGGACTTCAAGTCTTCCAATACTAAGGAGTTTTTGCAGTCAAGTTCAGCGATCATCAGCAAGATCTAGATAAGCTGTAAGCATCATCTGACCTAGCCCAATGAAGCAAATATATATCTGTAGGTTGGTCCAGAATATTGTGCATGAACCTAATCTAGCTGAGAGAAGTCCAAAGAATCCACAGTGATCAAAATAGTAGAACAAGAGGTCTGAATAAGTGCACTAATGTGGACTTTGAGCCAAAGAGAACTGGGTTTAAATCCCTCCTTTGCCATCCATTATGAAATGAGGGCCAATATCCATCTGGCAATGTTGTTGTGAGGATGAAATAAGAAGCTATGCGTAAAAGGGCCTGGCCACCGAGAGCACAGAATAGAGAGAGGTATGGGATCTCTGAGCCCAGCGACACAGTATAGGCTTTGCCATCCTTGAGATCAAAGTCTGAATCTAACCTCCTTTTCTTGTTTGTGCTTGTGACCTTGGACACATCAGGTAACCATTCTAAGCCTCAATGTTCTGACTTGCAAAATGGGGATAATAATGTATCTTGCAGGTGGGGTTGTTGTGAGAATTATATGACATCATGCATGTCATACAAGCACTTAGCAAAATGCCGAAAACAAATCAGTACCTCAGTAAATAATGCTGCTTTGTGGCAGCTTCTTCCCCTCCACACTCTGCTCCCCTTCTCCTTTTTCTGTTCTCCTTCTTCTTCTGCTTCTTTTTTGTTTTTACCCCTTCTCTTCCTTCTCTTCTTCCTTCTCCCTTCTATTACTTCTCCTTTTCTCCTCCTCCAATCTTTCTTATCCTCCTCCTCACTTACAAGAAAGAGAATATGCTTTTCTCTTTTATACTAAAGAATACCATAACACTCTCCTTGGGCTGGGACAATTTATGTTTTCAATTACCTCAGTAAATGTTTTCCAAATTGTGTTCTGGGAACACAATTGTGACAGAATCATTTGTGACCTTGATGTACTTCTATGCAGGTAAGTTTGTGAACCTAGCCTTTCCTCCTTCTTGTTCTTGAAGACTTAGAATTTTATCTCCAAGTGGACACCTCTACATGAATGTCTCAGGTACCCCAAACTCAGCATTCAAACTAACACATGATCTTTCCCCTCTAACTCACTCCTCCTTCTGTTTTTCTCCTGGTGTTGGCCTTCTGGGAAGCCAGGCTCAAAGTCTCTCAGATATTTCTACCTTCTCCTTCTCTCTAATCTCCCTTTGTTAGATTGCAGACTTCATGATTCCTTTTTCACATCTGTTGCCTTATCCTCAACCCTCTGACATGGACAAATGAGATCGTTCCTAACTAACATTCCAGTCCTTACCCTCCCCAATTGGTGACAAAGAAGAATTTGACAGAATTCAACATCTGTTCATTATTTAAATAAATAAATAAACAAATAGACTTTCTAACAACCTAGAAATTGAGGGACAATTATAATGATAAAGATTGTCTATCTCAAACGGGCAGTCAATACCATATTTTCAGTGAAAACTTGAGGCATTCTCATTATGGCCAGGAACAAGATAAAGATGTTTGCCATTATAATTAGCCAGAATAATAAGAAAAAATAGACATAGATCCAATAAAGAATGAGGCAAAACTATCTTACAGTATTTATTGATTATTTTGGGATAAATGGATGAATGAATGAATCACATGGCATATTTATGATATGGAGGCTAAAATATAGAGTGCATGATCTTAATTTTGTGAGGAAAATAAATGTATATTTATTGAGTGAATGAGGAAAATTTTTATGAGTAAAGAAAATTACTTTTCTGGCTCATAGTAAATGCTCTGTAAATATTACCTCATTATTTTTGTTATTATTATTATTATTATTCAACAGACATTTATTAATCAACAACTGCCAAACCTTATTGGCCTCCCTTATAGTACTTAATGAGAGTGTCTGATTTAGTACTTAATGAGAATGTCTTGTCTTATTTATAACTTTTTCAGAAAAAGAGATGGGCCTTTAAGTGGTGTGTCTGCAATCTTAAAATAAGGAAAATAATGGGCCTGGGAACCCAGTCCAAGTAATCAAAGAAGTGTTTGTCATGAAAAATTTCTATATAAAAATTGGCCAAAAAAGAGAAGCCTATATACTGTAATCCTAATTTTATTTTATTTTTTAAAAATATATTTTATTGATATTTTTACAGAGAGGAAGGGAGAAGGATAGAGAGTTAGAAACATCGATGATAGAGAAACATCAATCAGCTGCCTCCTGCACACCCCTTACTGGGGATGTGCCCGCAACCAAGTTACATGCCCTTGACCGGAATCGAACTTGGGACTCTTCAGTCCACAGGCCGGCGCTCCAGCCACTGAGCCAAACTGGTCAGGGCATCCTAATTTTATTATATATTGTTTTCCCAAAATAGATTTTCAAAGATGTAAACTGAGTTTTATTTTGTTTTTGTGTTCATTTCATATGTTCTTTAGAGAACTAAATTATTTTGAAATAAAATGTTAGATAAAAAAACAAGTTTTAATTTTTAATTTCTAGTGTAATTTCTAGTTACTAGGTGAAGTTTGACTTCCCTGGCATTTTCCTTGTGGCCATGTAAAGGTTAGCTACTGGTCACCCCTTTGCACAAACTCTAATCCTTTCTCTTAAACACAAAATGTCTCAATCTGTTAAGCTTTGTTAGTATTATACCTTTAAATAGTATTAAGCTTTGTTCTGCTCAGCAGCTAAACTACTTGAAAATCAGCTTGATCCTAAAAGGCTGGTTTTAAGGTTTGTTAGGGCAAAGTCCAGAGTAAGCTTTAGGACTAGAAAGCCTCCCACTACCCCTTCTGTGTCTCTACTGGATGCCTTGGGTATTTGAGAGCCCTCTACTCTGTGAGCCCTAGGAATTGTTGCCCTGAGTATTGTATTGTTCCTGATATTGTATCACTAGACCAAGGATCAGTCTTTATTTTTCTCTGTGTGCTTTATTTTCTAAATACAAGGAACATGTCCTTCTCTCCAAGAACTCCTGGGCATAAAACAGCCCTAAGAAGACATCTACTTAGTAATGATTTGTTAACTGATGTCTCATTCTCAGAAATTTGGTGAGTAATCATGGACCTAGCACTGGAAATTCACCATCCCAGTGATAAAGAGAGGAGGACATTTTTAGCTTGCTTGAGGCAATGGAATTCAAAGAGAACCTTGAGCATTATGTCACAAAGAACACTAGTCAGCCCTGCTCCTCTTAGAAGTCAGGAAGACCCTTAGGATTCTTGTGACCAAAATCTACCACACAAGCACCCAGTCCATTTACAAATTAACAAGTCCACTTGATTCAGAAAATTCAGCTGTGCCTCCCAATGACTTAATCATTGAATTTTCACATGAATCACCCCTCCTCTGGTTCCCACTAACTATGTGAATTTGAGAAAATTACTTAATCTTAATGTTGCATGTTTCCTTTCATCTGTAAAACACAGATAATAACCACAACGCGTTTTTCAGGGTTATTGCAAGCACCACATCAAATTATATGTGTGAGTAAAATGGAAAGCAGTTTACAATGTTAATGATTATGAGTCTCCTCATTCAACATGATCTAATGTGCTGTTTCCATTATATCCATAAACAGTTCTGTATATGTTGAATTGTTGTCATTTCTTGTTTACATGTTGTATGTATCTTTATATTTACATAACCTAAATCTTAATTCAACTAAGACTTCTGGGAGGGAAGAAGCAAGATTTATACTTCTTTTATTTTCCAATTTCCATACACAAAGTGAGAGGCAAAAACATTGAATTAAATGTATTAGTAGAACATAGTCCATAATTTTTTAAAAATCTCTTCTTTAAGATAAGATAACTTTGGCTAGAATATTTTATACACACTCTATATTCTCATCTAGCTATCTATCATCTATCTATTAACATGTGGCAGAAAATTATTTTCAAAAGAGACCTTTGATCTTTTTTTTCTTTGTATTTCTCTTTTTCCTTTCTACCAATTTCAATAAGTTACTTGGCTAATTGTCTGAGGGGAGTGTTGTGTCAGGATCAAAAGCAGAAATAACCTTTGAATCCCAGACTGGAGAAAATATTTATTGCAAACCACATATCTGACAAAGGATTGGAATCTGGAATATATAAATAACTCAAAATTCAGCAGTCAGAAACAATCCTTTAGAAAGTGGTCAAAAGACATGAGACATCTCACTGAAGAAGACAGGCAGCAAATAAACGTATGAAAAGATGTTCACTATCATTAGCCATTAGGGAAATGCAGATTAAATCAAAATGAGGAGATCTGAGATGGCAACAGAGTAGGTGGAAGTTAAACTCCTCCTTGCAGGTCGAAACTAATTACAATTAAATTGCAGAACAATGAATTGAATACCAACTGAAGACTAGCTAAACAAAAGTCTTAACACCAAGGATTTACAGAAGAACCCACATCAAGACTTGTAGAAGGAGTAGAGATGTGAAAAAGGCTGACCCCACAACCACATGTGGTGGTTGAGAATCTGGAAGGATATTTCTTCTGAAAAGGTCCCCTTTGAGCATTGAGGGGTCTCAACCCCACACTGGGCTCCCCAGCCTGGAGCACCAGAGCCATTAACAGGAGCTGAAATAACTAGTCAAAATTAGTGCAAATTCTACCTGACAGGGAGAGATGGGAATCTGCTAGAAACCCAGGTGCCCCTTTAAAGAGCCAGCACACAAAATTTTGTTTGTGACCACTCACCCTGGATACTTGCAGGGATTGGCCAGATTGGAGTGGACTAAAATTGTGTGAAGACAAACTGGGTTGTGTGGCTCCAGGGAGAGAGCTAAAGGAACAGCTGCCAGGGTCTCTATGCTGAGTCTCCCAGAATGCCCACATATGCCATCTTTCCTGGATCAAGCACTCCTTCCATACTGCATCAACCTGGAGGAATGCACTAGCCCCATGCTTCCAACTCCCTGTCACCTTGCCTTGCCAAGCTCATGCCCTTTTGAATAGTCAGCTTCCTGGGCCTGTGGTTTAGAGGTCCAGGCAGAATCAGAGTGTCAGAGACTGAGTTGTATGGCTCTAGGGTGGGGACCATTTCCCCTTCTCTCACTTGATAGACAGGTGCTGCCTCACCAGAGAGATCCAGCAGCCATACCCATTCTAACCATGTCCTGCTGAGCTCATGCCCTGAAGAATTGTCAGCTGACTGTGCCAGCCTGAGTGTGTGGTGCAGACTTTGTAGGAAGGTTCTCAAAAAGGTTTGGGAAAAATTAGAAATACCGAGT
The DNA here is from genome assembly GCF_000327345.1 of Myotis davidii. Lineage (NCBI taxonomy): Eukaryota > Metazoa > Chordata > Mammalia > Chiroptera > Vespertilionidae > Myotis > Myotis davidii. The sequence goes on along the minus strand of NW_006292916.1, from coordinate 1,478,854 downwards.
TGTGTGGTTCTAGGGCAGGGTCCACTTTTCCCTTGTATACCCAACCAGCACCACTACTTCTGTGCAGAGCCCTCCCTTTACACAGTCAAATCTTGGTCTGTTTGGGCCTGATGAACTCTGCTGGCCTTACGCTGATTATTCCATGAGACTCCATCCCACTACAAAGGCCTGTGGGCACCTGGTGCATGGTGGCTGGCCTTAATATACTCAGAGACTTTTGTTGAGTGGCTACGGTCTCAGGACTGGCACAGAGTTTGAATCCATATCATTCTGATAAACACCACTAACTCCTAGCTGGTGACTCACTGATTACCTACCCCAGGCAACTCACGTACCACAAGGGGCTCTCCCAGTGGGTGAGCCTAACTGGTGGCCAGCAAGTAGAAGTAGATCTCAGGGTGTCTTGGGCCTTTTGCCTACCTGCCCCTGGGCTCAGTGTGGGTGAAAGCCAGCCTTGGTGCACAGTTTTTCCACTCCAACCCACATCCACGCCCAGCAGAGGCAGCCACAAACTCTGGTATGCTTTGTAGCTCCAAACAGGTAGCCTAGGGCCAGTCATAGGAAGCATCTGCCATTGATCTTCACCAGAGACCTTCCCAAAGGCCCTGGAATCAACAAACCCAGTGGCAAGATTCAGATCACATCAGAGTATGATACCCAATTAGCTCTACAAGTGACACACCCAAAGGGAGATCTCAGCAGGCACCAAACTTTGCTGGGACAAATTCCACTTCATGGAGTCAGCCCACGTACAGCAGATGTGGTCAATACTAATAATCAGTTAACCTCAGGGTCAACCCACTACCTCACACACAGACCAATAACAATCAAGGCTCAAGTACAACAGGAGGGTTCACATACAGGGGACACTCCTCGAGCACCTAGCTCACATGATCAGGGAGACTCTGCCACTGAGCCCTACAAGACACCTATTACATAAGGCCACCCTATTAAGACTTGGAGGCATAGAAGATCTACAGAGTACACAGAAACAATTACAGAGAGGAAGCCAAAATGGGGAGATAAAGAAACATGTCCCAAGTGAAAGAACAGGAGAAATTTCCACACAAAAAACTAAATGAAATGAAGGCAAACAATCCACAAGATACAGAGTTTAAAAAAATGGTTATAAGGATGCTCAAGGAACTTACGGAAAGAATGAATGAACTCAGTGAGAACTTAAGAAAAGATAGTAAACATAATAAAGGGTGAAGATAGCATAAAAAAGAACCAATCAAAAATGAAGAATACAACATTTGAAATAAAGACCACACTAGAAGGAATAAATAGCATGTTAGATGAAGCAGAGGATCAAATCAGTGATTTGGAAGACAAGGTAGAAGAAAACACCCAATTAAGAGCAACAACACAAAATAAAAATTTTAAAAGGATAGTTTAAGGGACAGCATTAAGAAAAACAACATCTGTCCTAACCGGTTTGGCTCAGTGGATAGAGCGTCGGTCTGCGGAGTGAGGGGTCCCAGGTTCGATTCTGGTCAAGGGCATGTACCTTGCTTGTGGGCACATCCCCAGTGGGGGGTGTGCAGGAGGCAGCTGATTGATATTTCTCTCTCATCAGTGTTTATAACTCTCTATCCCTCTCCCTTCCTCTCTGTAAAAAATCAATAAAATATATTTTTTAAAAAAGAAAAGAAGAACAACATCTGTATTATAAGGATACCAGAAAGAGAAGAGAGAGAGCAAGGGATTGAAAACCTATGTGAAGAAATAATGACTAAAACTTTCCTAACCTGGTGAAGGAAAATGACACACAAGTCCAAAAAGGGCAAAGAATCCCAAACAAGATAAACTCAAAGAGGCCCACACCAAGACACATCATAATTAAAATAGCAAATGTTAAAGACACAGAGAGAATCTTAAAAGCAGCAAGAGAAAAGCAGATGGTTACCAACAAGGGAGCTCTTATAAGACTGTCAGCTGATTTCTCAACAGAAACATTTCGGGGAAGAAGGAATTGGCATGAAATATTCCAAGTGATAAAAAGCAAGGACCTACAAGCAAGACTACTCTATCAAGGCTATAATTTAAAATTTCAGAAGAAATAAAGAGCTTCCCAGATAAGAAAAAGCTAAAGGAGTCCATTGCCACCAAATCAGTATTGTAAGAAATGGTTAAAGGAACTTGATTAAGAAATAGAAGAAAACAAAAAGGAGGAACATAGTTATAAAGAATAAAATGGCAATAAATAAATACCTATCAAGAATCACTATAAATGTACATGGATTATGTACTCCAATAAAAAGACATAGAGTAGGAGGAACCAAGATGGCAGCATAGGTACACACTTGTACTTGCTGCCTCGCACAACCACATTAAAACTACAACTAAAAGACAAAATGGATATTATCCAGAACCATGGGAAGGCTGTCTGAGTGGAAATTCTACAACTAGAAGGAAAGAGAAAAGTGAATTGAAACTGGTAGGAGATGCAGAGGTATGGAAGTGCAGAGGTATGGAGACACGCATGGAAACGGCTGGCAACTGGGTATGCTTTTGCCTTTTTCAATTGGGAGGGAGATACAAGCTCCCAATTTCTCTGAACTCCAGTTCCAAGTGAGACTCTGGGGACCCAGACAGTCCAGACTCTCATATGGGGAGAAAGTGGACTGTCTGGCATCAGGCCGGAACACAAGGGTGGCTTTCTCGCAGAGGTGCTTGGGACATTCATTGTTCCTGCCCGGGGCTGTGGGACACAGAGACCCTGGGACCTCTCTGAGGCAGAGCAGACTGGCAACCATTGTAGTTTGCTCCACCCTGATGATTCCCTGAGACTCTACCTGAACCAATTTACAACCCTATCCAAGCTTCGTAGAGGCCTTTGCATATGAATGGCCTGTTCTTTTGCAATCTAAAACCTAACAAACTGCAGCTGGGTCAAAGAGCGCCAAAGCTTCCAAAAGAAGGCCTAGACAGCAGCCTGCATTCCTTCACAGCTGCACCTCATCTGGGCACTTCCAAAGCCCAAACAAAGAGGAGGAATCTGCAGATTTCTCTGTAGCCCCTGCTGGGTGACCTCAGGCAGTGGCTGACTTTGCACCTCCTTGGAGATAAAAGAGCCACTGTACCCAGTGTTCAGAGTGCGACCAAACCAGAGTACAACTCTTCACATCCATTAGCGACACACTCAAGGGGCAGACTCAGTGAGCACCAAAGCCCCACTGAAGCAAGTCCTGCTCCATAAGGGTGTCTCCAGCACAGCATTTTTCTCACTGTAGACACAGCTGGTCATCACAGCCAATTGGCTTGGTGGTCAATTCCTCCTAGTGATACCACCAGTAATCAAGACTTAACTACAAGACTGTGCACACAGCCCACAAAGGGGTGCACCAAGAGTGTCAACCTCATGTAATT